>NC_028640.1:10230179-10345973 GCF_001406875.1 Solanum pennellii
TATATATATATATATATATATATATATGTATATATATATATATATGTATATATATATATAGGAGGGCATACTACTCCACCTTAATTTCGTGTAAGAAGTTAACTCAACCTAAGGGCAGTCAAGTCTCACTCAACTCAGCCCCTTTCGCAGCCTATTCTGCCTAACGTTCCAGGACATTTTTCTTCTTTTATGCCTTAGATTATTTTTCATAATTTAACATGAAATAAGCACATAAAAATACGGACAAACTCAACCTTTATATTTAAAATCAAATTAATACAATGGACTCACTCATTGAACAATAATTTTGTCAAACTTTGACTTCCACTTTGACATAAGGCACAATCACAAGTCGATTGTTGCGTTAGACACTTCTTAAAACCCTCATATTTTATTACAATTGTCTTGGTGAAATTCAAGACTTAAACTTCCCTCTTTCACTTTTAGGATGACAAGTCTATCCAATTTTCTATACATTGCCAATTTCGTCCAACACACAAGGCTGTCCATTTATAGAACGTGTGTCAGCCCTGTGTTACATAGCATAGTGTTGGGACACGTATCTAAAACTTCTCAAATTCTTATCCCACTAAAATATAATTTATTTGACATCCCCAACTGATAAGAAAAATCTAAAATTTGAATTCAGAATATATACAAGAGATACAACGAATCAGGACACAAGTTGTTACAAAAAGGAAACCGCCACATGTGCTTGGCATGTGAGCTTGTTCACTGAATTTCTTTTCTTTTCTGCATTTTCCTTCAATGTTTTTGGACTCTAATACAATATTCAAGTATTGTATAGTCGTTGCCTCATCAAAGTCCACCCTAATCCATTCGCACAAATTCCATACCTGCACACCACCAATGTCTTGCCACTGCCTACCACTACCTGCCTTTGGCAATGCTAACTTTTAATCGACTCATATCATTTCTTGTTTTCTTGCTTTTTTATTCACAATTGACAATGCTGCAATCTATCTCAACTCAATTTTCCCGCATTTGGCCAGACCATCTGATTTTCGCATGACAACTTTGCCCAAAATTGATGTCAGCCAGCGCCCAAGTCATGCCATGGGTTGTTTCCTTGCCAACGCCATATCACATCTTGACAGTATCCTACTAACATATTTTGAACCCAATTGACCATGCCGACAGTCTGCTCACACATTGCATGCTTGATTCCACCCGCATTTTGGCCTTTGGCAAAGTCATTCATGTCAACCCTTTGCCACGCCCATGCATAGGTTTAGTCATTTGGTCAGGACCCTTACAAACTTTCCCAACCTAATGAAACACGAAGTCCTGGTCGAGGACATCATTCATATTAACCTATTTGAGATCCGAACAAGGATCATATCATGTCCAACATCTTTATCTTTAACAATCGCCAAAGAGTTTACTTTTGAAATTTCTGCATCATTGTTCTTTTCCTTTTCCAATTCGGCAGCAAGTGTGGCATTCGCTTTCACTTGCTCTGGACAATCCCTTTTCAAATGAGGACCACCACAAGTAAATCATTCTTCAAACTTTCCCTTCTGTTTTGGAAAAGAAGACTCCCCTTTTCTAGTGTTCCCACCTTCATCTTTCTTTTCGGCAGCTTGGCCCTTCCCATTTTTCAATCACTCTTTCCCCTTGTCTTTATGTTTGAAGTGTGAATAATCCATTTGGTCGTTACCCTCATCGAAGTCAGCCAACTTGTCTGCTGCCACTATGGATGAAATAAGAGTTTGGACATTCTATATCCTTAACTCTCTTTGTGTCCATCCTTTCAACCCGCTTATGAAATAGTGAAACTTGTCTTTTTCGGACATGTTTCCTATATTCTACATCAAGGACCAAAATTCCTTGACATAAGGCCTCACAGTGCTGCCTTGGTTCAAACGTCGTAGCACATCCCTTGCCAACTAAGATGAAATACTTGGATAGAATTGAGTTTTCAATTCTTTCTTTAACATTTCCCACGTTTCAATCTGTGGTAGATGCAAACCCTCTACTTCAGAAACCCTTGTTTTCCACAAAACATTGGCATCATAACATAAATATATAGTTGTGACTGACACCTTCTTAGCATCTTGAACCTTTGCTGCCTTGTAATAGTTTTTGATATCCCAAAGAAAGTTCTCCAATTCCTTCGCACTCCTCACACCACTGTAAGACTTAGGTTCTAGAACCATCATTCATATGGGTCTAATTCTTTCTTTCAACAACCGATGTAGAAGAAGAACTTCACCACGCAGATCTTCTTTCCCCGTGCGAACAAGTTAAATCTTTTGTTGGGTTGTTTCGTGTTTGGATGCATATTCTAACACTAACAACAAAGATTTTTTCGTTTCGGAACTCTTTGGTAAAGGTTAATTCTTCCTTCACTCTTTTAATTGGAGTTACCAGATCAACCAAGTCCTCCCCATCGTTTGTTCCACCAATAAGAGCTTCCAATCGTGTCACTTTTTCCCGCTGTTCAGCGTTTCCCACAGCCATGAAATACTCTATGCAATGCTCTGATACCAATTGTTAGGAAGGAAGACTACTCCACCTTAATTTTGTGTAAGAAGTTAACAAAACCTAAAGGCAGTCAAGTCTCACTCAACTAAGCCCCTTTCAAAGCCTATTCTGCCTGATGTTCAAGGACGTTTTTCTTCTTTTATGCCTTAGATTATTTTTCAGACTTTAATATGAAATCAACACATAAATATACGGGCAAACCCAACCTTTATATTTCTAATCAAAATAATGCAAAGGACTCACTCGTTTGACACACATTCTATCCATATTCGGCTTTGACTTGACTTAAGGCACAAACACAAGTTGGTTGCTGCCTTAGACACTTCATAAAACCCTCACGTTTTATTCTAAGTGTATTGGTGAAATTCTAGACTTAATCTTCCTCTTTTACATTTAGGATAACAAGTCTATCCTATTTTCCATACTATGCAAATATTGTCCAACAGACAAGGATGTCCATTTATAGAACATGTGGGAGCCTTGTTTTTACATAGCATAGTGCTATGACACATGTATAAAATTGTCAAATGCTTAGACAACTAAAATATAATTTAGTTTATATCCCTAACTTAAATAAAAAATTCAAAATTCGAATTCAAAATGCATATAAGAGATACAACGAATATGGACACAAACGGTAACAAAAAGGTAACCGCCATATGTGCTTTGCATGTGAGATTGCTGACTGGATTTCGTTTCTTTGATGCAGTTCACATAAATATTTTAGACTCTAATACAATTTCAAAAAATTGTATAGTAATTGCCTCATCTAAGTCTAACCGTATCCATCCACACATGTTCCATGCCTCCGCACCACCGACGTCCTGGCTTCCTTGCTTGGGCAATGCTTACTTTTAATCCACTCATGTCATTTCTTGTTTTCTTGCTGAGTTTCATTCATAATTGACAATGTTTCAATTTATATCAGCTCAATCTTCCCGCATTTGACCAGACCATGCGATTTTTGCATGCCAACTTTGCCCACAATCGATGTTAGCCAGCTACCAAGTCATGCCATGGATTGTAGCCTTGCCAACACCAATGTAATGTCTTGACACTGTCCTACTAACATATTTATCTAAATTGACCATGCCAACACTCTTCTCACAGAACGCATGCTTAATTCCACCTTCATTTTGGCCTTTGGCAAAGACATTCATGCTAACCCTTTGAGATGTCTATGCCTATGTCGAGTCATTTGGTTAGGACGCTTACAAACTTCCCCAACCTATTGAAACTCGACGTCCTTGTTAGCGAAATCATTGATCTAAAACTATTTGGGATCCATACAAGGATCATATCCTGTCCATCATCTTCGTCTTCAACCAACGCCAAAGAATTTACTTTTGACATTTCTGCGTCATTGTTCTTTCCCTCTTCCAATTCGGCAGAAATTCACTTTCACTTGCACTGGATAATCGCTTTTCAAATGAGGACCACTACAAGTAAAGTAACCCCCAAACTTTCCCTTCTTCTTTGGAAAAGAGGACTCTCATTGTCTTGTTTTCCCACATTCATCTTCCTTTTCGGTAACTTGGCCTTTCCCATTTTTCTTTTACCCATTCCCCTTGTATTTTTGTTTTAAGTGAGAAGAACCCCTTGGGTTGTCACCGTCATCGAAGTTAGCCAACTTGTCTATTGCCACTATGGCAGAATTAAGAGTTTTGAAATTTTATCTCCTTAACTCTCTTTGTGCCCATCCTTTCAACCCGCTTATGAAATAGTGCAACTTGTCTTCTTCGACTATGTTATCTATATTCAACATCAAGGACGAAAATTCCTTGATATAATCCCTCACTATGCTGCCTTGTTTCAAAAGTAGCAGCCCATCCCTTGCCAACCAAGACGAATTTCTTGGAAGGAATTGAGTTTTCAATTTTTTCTTTAACATTTTCCACATTTCTTTAACATTTCTACGTGGTGCCACCACAAACCAGAATTTCCTTTTAAATTTATTTAGTTCCAAAACTAGCCTCTTTCATGAAAAGTTGTTACTTTTATGAAGAGTTGCGACTTTAATGAAAATATGTCACTTCTAAGAAAAATTATGACTTTTATGAGGAGTTATGACTTTTATAAAGAGTTGCGACTTTTATAAAAAGTTTATACTTTAATGAAGAGTGACAACTTTTATGAAAGGTAGTGATCTTTACTAAGGGTTGCAACTTTTTCAAATAGTTGTAACATATCCGATAAGGCACAATAAACATTCATTGACACTATAATTTGTTGTCTATAAATTAAGAAAGTTCCTCTCATTTTAAAACAATGAAAATTTTAAACCTCTTCTTCTTCTTCACAACTAAATATGTGTTCATGTTCAGTGGCTCACTGACATTATTGTTTATGTTACAGATCTTGGTATGTATTTTTACCTTTATAAATTAATGCTTATGTTACTAAGGATAAAAAATAAGATGTAATAAATTTTATTTTCCTTAACATGATTAATGTTTGTTACCACAAATCTTCTACATAAGATAATATAGCATTTTTGTATTCATGAACGATAGGTATAAAATGTTATTTTATAAAAGTTGTGACGATTATGTAAGGTTGTAACTTTTTCAAAGACTTGTGACCTTTCCATTAAGACACAATACATATTTGTTCACATTACCTTTTATTTTCTATAAATAAGCATTTATTCTATTGTAATAGATCCTGGTATGTTTTAAAATAATTAATTTATGCCTATGATATTAATTTTAATTTTTATTACGTGTTTTAAACTTATTTGTTTATACGTATGTTTTTGTTCATTATGTTAAAGTAGGTTAATCAAGACTTTGATGTAATCTTAGACTATGGGTGTCATGTAGATTAGAATTCTTAAACTTCTAAAAGAAATGACACTAATGTTTTCAATGGGTAAAACACAATGGGGTGTCCAAGAATGGACCTTTGTGTGTTCAAAGTTATGGTGGTTTCACACTACATTAGAGTTTTAGTTATTAAACTTTCTATCTTATCAAGACATTCAATAGATTAGTGACATTCAAAAAATAAAAGAATGTAATGGAATGGTAAGTATTGTACTCAACCTTAATCAAAAGTTTGCGTTCAAATGGTTGATTTAAGTCAATGAATTACCCCTCAAAGTAGGATGAATCCATAATAATTAAATATTAAAGAAATAGTCATATCCTTATAGACATTATATTAAAAGTTTTAAAAATAAAATTTTAACCATACTGATCGAAACATAAACAACAACATATGTCTTTTGGATATCAAAGTAGTGTCGTCGACTGCGAATGATTTTGAATAAAGAACTTGACAAGACAACATTAAATCCAAATTATTTGAGTGACATACGTTATTTCATTTGACTCCAAGAGATGTCCTTCTAAATTTTAATTAATTTATCAAGTACACAACTAATTATATAAGATGTATAATATTTATATTTTGTATGTAAAGGTCTTTATTAGGAGAAAAACATTCGCAATTGATTAATCAAATATTTGTAACATTTTTTGAAAATACAAATATATACAATGAAACAAGTACATATATTTTCTAAAAACTTTGGTGATGTGTAACTACAATAAAATGATGAATTGATACCATAATGCATACACATTTAGAAACAAATCCTTTTGGTTTTACCCAGTCAAAAGCACTTATTATCAAATATTCATAAATCCATTATTGACGTAGTTCACCATTGCGCAAACACTGACATTTTACCTAGTTTTTACATATCCTAGTATGTTTTTTAACTCATTAATTCATGCTGATTATATTGGTTGTTATTTTTCAGTACTAGTTTTAAACTCTATTGTTTATGTTTCTGCAAAGTTATTGACTCCGGTTAAATTGAACATATACATATATAATACGTATATTTATTGTGCAGAAAATTTTATTGTACTCACTTCCTTTTATTCATGTTTTTATATTCTATATTAATTTCTATAACTTAAAAATACTATATTTAAGCTTACATATAATCTATTTTTACATAGATATGATATTTCTCACTTATTAATCGAAGAGATTCAATATGCAAGTTCAAAATTTATAATTGTTTTAATGTTCAAGCGTAATTTCTTTTTTGGTTATGTTTACAAAATTTTAAATAGTATACTAAGACATATATCACAATTGCATAATCTATGCACCTTAAATGTTTATTTTTATTACTAAATGTATTTGTATATATACTCTTATTTTCTTTACTTTTTTCCTTTTAATGTTTATTATAGAACCAATGATTTATTATTTCATGAATAATTCATTGAATAGAGGTTCTTGAGTTATGTGATAATGACAAATAATAAATTCATGTTGAAATATTGCTAATATATTTTTAAAATTTTCCATTATTTTCAATGTATGGATATGACTAAAAACATTATTAGCAAGTTCAATGCAATTATAATTTATGACCGCAAATTACCTAGTATTTATACAAAATAGAACCCCTTATGTTGTCTTTATATATTTATTATAATATTAAGTTTAATTTCCTAAGTTGTCTTTTTAATTTTCTTCTATAATATTTTATTTTAATTCGTTTTAACTTCAAATTTAATCATTTTTTCATCATTTTATCCTACAAATAAAATACACTAATTAGCACAATATATAAAATTTATGTTCAAAAAGGACAAATAAAAATACTAAATGTGAGACAAATAGTGATGAGAAAATATATTTTAGGCCTCACATCAACACCCACACTTAAACTTTTGCTCGTCCTCGAGAAAACATTAAAGTCCATCTCAAAAAATCAAATTGTGAATGTTATCACTTTGATTGATACAAATAATTAGGTCATATAGAAATTCCAAATCGTCAAGTGCAATTTCTGCTCATTATACAAGACATCCAAATATACAACAAACCTCTAACCTTCTAACCTCAAGGAAGGACTTTGAACTAATCAAATGTTAATTTGCTTGCTTATTCTCATCAAAGAAAGTTAATAAAATCACCTACTTATCATGAAACAAGTGCCCGCACAAAAAGAAATAGTCCACACACTCAATTCAAAAGATTTAATATAAATTAAGGACCTCATATCAAGAACAACACTCACATTCAGAAAGAAAATTCACATGTGTGCATAAAGAATAATATGCTTGCCCATTATGTAAATCTCCACTAATTAAGCATGCTCGAGTATAATCAAATAGAAATTTAACCAATGGTAATGTAGGCTAGGGGACGAGTAGGAAAACTATATAATAATGACTTTCATTTCCTTACGAACTTTGCAATTTAAGACTTATTCACCCATTAGTTTCTTCTCTTTATTTTCAGTCCTCTCTTTAACAATTACTTGACAAGTAATTCTTATCTCAAAAATGCTTTCAAAGTTATTTTCATAAGATTTTTTCCATGTCACATTGGTTTGTTCGTCTCCTTTTTTTCATCACATTCTTTCAAAGAGAATTTCTAAATCCCTTTGTATCCATTATTGATTAGTTTTTTCACTAACCACTCTTTTTTTCCCTTTAGAATTAACAAATAGAATAAGTCTATGTTAAATGCTCAAGGAATAAAGGTGTCAAAATTAGGGATTTGTCACGCCCTATCCTAAACCCTGGGAATGATTGACACTCAAAAGTCATTGTTGGCCTCGAGAGGACCATTGGCCTGACTTACTTATTTAGCAGAAGACAGAAATCAATAAACACATAGTTATGAGATAAAGCTGAATGTTATAAATGAACATTCAACTTGATCATTAAGGCAAACCCAAGTCTTAACATAAGATAATTACAATCAAAAGAATAAAGGACTAACATCTTATGTACTATAAAGCCTCCAAACAAATGAGATGGATGTTAGGACAAACCCCACAACATCCTAGTGAACTAAACTAGAAAGCAAATAAAACAGTCCTCAAGAATTAAAGGAGGATCAGCAACAGACTCTGAATGCTCAAGTTGAATGAACGGTGCATTGGATGTTGATCCTTGTTACCTCAACTGACTCTAAATGCTTAAGTTGAATCAATGGGGCGCTGGATTTTGATCCTTGTTACCTGTGTCTCCATCATAATATGATGCAGGCCAACTAGTATCAGTACATTGCATGTACATGTATGCGAGTTGGAATGCTAGCAAACATAGGCTTGAAAGAGATTATGAAGGTAACACTTATCTTGGCTCTCCTCAACTTATGTATAACTCTACTGAACATAGAGAAATTAAAAACATGTGATACATATTAAGTTCTATAAACAACTCAAAACAATGTTAGTTCTTTAAACATAAAAAAATAACATACTTAACTTTACTTATATAAAAAGTAATATAACTTGTGTGAGAGGTTCTCTAATCGGCAACCATCTCTATGAGACGAAGTGATGGTACAATGTTTTTCTCACGTTGAAATGGACCGTCATTAGCCTTGACATCGGCATATAACCTAAATTACAAAGTGTATCCACTCGTCTATGTTAAAAACACTAAGGAATCATTGAAAAAGTATGACTATTTTCTTCCCATGATGCCCACATGGTTTATGGAGGCTTGCGTTAAATGAACTCGCGTCCTAATATCACTTCTCAATACTTCTCCCAAAATAAACTCAGCTCATATTTTTTAAAAACAAAATCTTCTATCGTTTGAGATAATTGCTCAATGTTATCTTAAAAGTTCTCTTAAAATTAATTATCCCTTTTTCTGTTCAAAATACTTTTGGAATCTAAGTTTCACTCATCTTTGATGTGAAAAACATTTACTCTTGGGAATACTTAGTTCCCATATTTCATTTAAAGAAACTGAACTTTTATCTTACTCTATACTCAACTTCAAAACTTAAGTCTTAAAACAAAGTCAAAACGTTTGTAAAAAGACCTATGGAAACTTGAAATGACTTTCTCTTACTTGACTCTTGACTTCTCTTCACTTTGATATTAACTATTCTTGACTTGACTCATAATTGATCATTGAATTGAATTATGGATTCAAATATTATGATTTGTGTTTGGAAAGATTTCATGTTTTTTTTTTTAACTTTAGTTAGCTAAACATGAGAAAAGTCACGAAATCACTGTCTTGGAACCAGTCCGTGATGCAGAGATGTTTTAAATAATTCTTCGCGAAATATAATTATGAGACAGAGGGTTCCACGTCTTAACCACGACGTGGAGTAACATTTTGCTCATTAGGGGAGCAAGTCTGCGACACGTACATGTGTACCAGATCCTGCTCGACTTTTTCCTTATTTCTTCTACAGCCCCAATTCTCCTAAACTTAATATTTTTCTAAAATTCATTTCAGAATCTGATGCCCATCATATGTACTCCAGAACCTAACTCAATAAAACTTTAAAACTCAACGTAAAGATCTCAGAAGCTCCACAATTCAACCAAATTCAAGAACAACATAAGTTCAAGAATACATGTCAAGAACATCATATTTCAAATTATTTTAGGACGAATTACGCTGAACTACAAATTCTTGGCGCGTGGATGAACGAACACAATGCTATGAAACACTCTCTTACCTTGTAGGAACTTGGCGAATCCACAATCAAAATCTATCCTTATTGGTGACTATTGCTTTTCCTATTCTCTTTTCTCTTGCGTTCTTTCTCCAAAAGCTCATACTCTCTTTTACAAAACCATAGACTTAACTAACTTAGTTTTGCCCCAATTAATTTACTAAAAATGGATCTAATTAGTTGGGTAAGGAAAAGATCAAACTACTCTTCTACACTTCGGATTGGCCAATTCCTTAATTGAATAACCAAACTTCAACTCAAAATTGTTTTAAATTAACGGCGTTTGGAAGATCCTTCCAACCATAGTTGCAAATACAGCTAACTCATCCAGTGCTAGAAGTTATGACCGCTTGAAGTTGACAAAAGCTCAATTTTTCCTAACATAGAAAATTTGTAGATTTTTAATTATTTCCAAAAATGATTATTTCAATTCTAAGCTTCTTCCTACCTATTTCAATTTGCGAGATGTTAAATGATTCAACAAAATAGTTAAGGGCAAAATATGACTACCAACAAAAGACTAGATTCTCAAAAGATCTAACTAGTGATAAAATATAAGAAAAACTCTAAAATTTACAAGAAAAATCAAAGAAAGTCGATTAAAATCTCCTAAACAAGCAAAACCTTTTTTTATCACTTCAATAACATGGAGGGAAAGTTCTAGACTAAGATGCAAAATATAAAATGAGAAAATTCTCAGCACAAATGGCACAAGTATCAATCAAAATGGATAAATTTTATTTCTGAGAGAGACGGAATCATAAAAAAATACAAATAAAATAAACTAAATATAAAGTCACAAACACGATCTTAAGTGTCAAAGAGTATGCAATATCCTAATAAATCAAGCATTCACAAGAAAATACTACTCAAAAATTAGGCTTAAATAACAATTATCACTTTACACAAAAGGGTCTTTTCTTTTCTCTCAAAAATAAATTAATAGAAAAATAATAAAAGACACTCAATTTAAAGGGACTATCCTAAGAAAAAGGATAAAAACAAAATCCAAGAACTCTAACCTAAAAAATAAAAGAATCGATAAAACAGTAAAAACTAGGAATTCAATCTTCACCCAATACTTAAAAAAATGTTATGTCCCCAAAGTATCAAATAATATTTTTATGTCAATAGATGATAGAAGTGCTTGAAAATCTATAATATTGTGCTGATTCTCGGGAGTTCTTTGGATTTTTGTTTTAGGAGAACATGATTTTTTGTTATGTTTTGTTAATGGATTTTATTCTCTGGGCTAATCATCAAGCTTTGATTTTCTTTGTTATTAATGTACATATTTAGAAAAAAATTACACTTACAAGTGTCATATCTGCATATTAGTTTTGATCATTTGAACTAAACATGAGAAGTTTCTGCAATATATAGTGAAGTAGGTCTATGGTATTTCAATTTCAAGAAACTCATTTGCTACAATTTGAAACGAAGAGGGGAAAGAAGATTTTCCACAATGAAGAACTTGTAGAAGATTGGTACTTTCAAAATAAAAATGTAGGAGAGCTCATGATTTATGACTATGGACAAGTCCTTTTGCTAAAAAATCAATTTTATTTTTGTATATTTAATCTATGTTTCTAGTTTAATTCATCAAATATACAAAGAAAAATATATTCATGAACACAAAAAAATAAGTTTGATGATTAGCCCGAAGTATAAAATACATATTAACAAAGCATTACAGAAAGGCATGTTTTTCTTAACAAAAAATTCTGAAAAAATAGCAAGAATTATAACAAATTACACATTTTCAAACACTTCTAGCTCACATTGACCTAAAACATAAATGTCATTTTGATTAATCAAAATATGTCATACAAATCAAAACAATAAAAACAATCAGCAGCATTAGTCAAACCTAGATGGAAATCACTACCTTCTATAATTGAAAGTTGAAAATTTTCGCTTAGTGATACCATGAACCATAGAATAGAGAATTGGTGGCAATGAAGAAAAGAGAGAATTAGGGGCCGCATAATGAAAAAAAAGAGGATTGTTGATTTGTGTCAACAATTCATGAGTAACTGATCAATACAAAAAGTATTACTTTGTTCAATTGAACTCTTCTATTAAAAAAAACTTAATAGAAAAATCTTTCTATTTTCATTACACTCAATAATCTCTTTTTTCATTACCCCCAATTATCTTCCTTTTTTTCATTACTCCCAATTCTCTTTTCTATGGTTGATGTATTGCTTGAAAAGAAATTCATTTTTCTATTGAAGAATGTAGGGATTTGCGTCTCAATTGGACCAGTAATGCTGATATGTTTTTCTTGTTTTTTTTTATGATATCCTACAGTTGATCCAAACAACATTTATAAATTTTTAGGTCAATGGATGCTAGAAGTGTTTGAAAATCTATAATTTTTTATGATTGTTGAGAGTTCTTTAGAATTTTGGGTCAAGAGAATCTTTTTTCTATTGAATTTTGTTAATATGTATTTCAATCTCCGGGATAATAATCTATATTTGATTTTCTTTGTTTGTTAATCTATATATTTTTTATGCTATTTTTTCTAAAACAAAAAAATTACACTAATAATTATCATATTTGCATTTTAGTTTTGATCATTTAAACTTAACATAACAATTTTTCTTGATTATAGTGAACTCGTCTTTCGTAATTCAATTTCAGGAAACTCATTACTACAAATTGCGACGAAAATGGTAAAAAAAAATTTCACCAAAGAAAAACTTGCTGAAGATTGGTGTTTTCAATATAAAGATGGAGGAGAGCTCATGATTCGTGAGTATGAGCAAGTCCTTTTGCTAGGAAAATCAATTTTATAGTTGGTATATCTGATGAAATAATCTAATAACATGGTTATCATAAAAATGTTTCTAAAATGACAACCCTGTTTCTAGTTTATTTCATCAATTATAACAAAAAATATAATTATTATTTTAGAAAAATGACTTGCCCATAGTCACAAATTATGAGCTCTCTCCTTCATCTTTACATTCAAAGCATCAATCTTCTACAAGTTTTTCTTTGTTGAAAATCTTATTGCCCCTCTCCGTTGTACTCTGTAGTAGATGAGTCTCTTTAAATTGAATTACCTAAGATTCACATCTCTATAAGCAAGAAAATTCTCATTGTTAGTTAAGAAAATAAAATATAAAATGCAAATATGAAAATTATCGGTTTAATATTTTCCCTTTAAGAAAAAACTGTAGAAAAATATATTCATTGTACAGAATAAGAAAATAAAAGCTTTATTATTAATAAAAAAAAGAATAAAGTACCCATTAAAAAAGCACAGCAGAAAAACATATTTTGTTAACACAAAATTCTGAAGAAATAACAAGAATCATAACAAATTATAGATTTTCAAACACTTCTAGCACCCATTAACCTAAAACAAGAATGTCATTCTGAATAATCGAAATATGTCATACAAAAGCAAAAGAAAAAAATAGCATTATTAGTCCAACCTAGAGGGAAATCGTTACCTTCTATAATAGAAAGTTGAATTTTTTTAAGTGATTACATGAACCATAGAAGAGAGATTTGGTGGTAATAAAGAAAAGAGAGAATTACGAGGCGTGTAACGAAAAAAGAAAGGATTGTTTAGTGTGCGTCAACAATTCATAAGTAACTAATTGTTGTATCCAAGAAAAGATTCCTCCAATCAAAAAGTATAACTTTGTTCAATTGGACTCTTCTATGAAAAAAACCTTAATAGAAAAATCTTTCTATTTTCTTTACAGGCAATTCTCTGTTATTTCGTTACACCCGATTCTCTTCTTTTTTTGATTACACCCAATTTCTTTTGTATGGTTGATATTATTGCTGGAAATAAAAATTCAGCTTTCTATTGAAGAATGTAGGGATTTGCGTCTATGTTGGACCAGTAGCTGATGTTTTTCTTGTTTTATTTTTTATGATATCTTTCAGTTGATCCAAAAGACATTCATAATTTTTTTATTCAATGGGTGCTATAAGTGTTTGAAATATACAATTTTTTATGATTGTTGGGAGTTCTTTAGATTTTTATATTAAGAAACCCTGCTTTACAATTGTGTTTGTTTAATTAGTAGTTTAATCTCTGGGCTATTCATCTAGCTTTGATTTTCTTTGTTTGTTAACCTATATATTTTTTTCTGCAATTTTTTCTAAAATGACAATTACACTAATAATTATCAAATATGCATTTTAATTTTGAGTATCTCAAGTGAATATGAATTTTCTTGATTATATTGAACTGGTATTTGGTATTTAAATTTCATGAAAGTCATTACTAAAAATTGCGACGAAGAGGGTCAAAAAGATTTTCAACAAAGAAGAGCTTGCTGAAGATTGGTTTTTTCAATGTAAAGATGGGAGATAGCTCATGATTTGTAACTATGAGCAAGTCATTTAGCTCGGACAATGAATTTCATATTTGGTATATTTGATGAAATAAACTAGTAACATGTTTCTAAAATGACAACCATGTTTCTAAAATGACAACCCTGTTTCTAGTTTATTTCATCAATTATTAAAAAAAAATTAATTTTTTAGCAAAAGGACTTGCCCATAGTCACAAATCATGAGCTCTCCTCCATCTTTACATTTAAAACACCAATCTTCTACAAGTTCTTTTTTGTTGCAAGTCTTGTTGCCCCTCTTCGTTGCACTTTATAGTAGATGAGTCTCTTGAAATGGAATTACTTGAGACTCACATAACTATAATCAAGAAAATTCTCATGGTTATTTAAGATGATCAAAACTAAAATGCCAATATGAAAATTATTGGTTCAATTTTTTCCCTTTTAGAAAAAATAGTAGAAATATATTCATCAAACAGATAAAGAAAATCAAAGCTTGATGATTAGCTCAAAGAATAATCTACCCAAAAAACAAAGCACAACACAAAAACATGTTTTCTAACCACAAAATTTTGAAGAAATGGCAAGAATAATGACAAATAATAGATTTTCAAACACTTCTGCCACCCAGTGACCTAAAACATAATGTCATTTTCATTAATTGAAATAGGTCATACAAACAAAACAATAAGAAAATCAACATCATTAGTTCAACCTGCGCGGAAATCGCTACCTTCTATAATAGAAAGTTGAAAATTTTTGTTTGGTGATAACATGAACCATAGAAGAGAAAATTTGTGGTAATGAAGAAAAGAAAAATTGGAGGCCAAGTAATGAAAACAGAGAGGATTGTTGAGTCTTTGTCAACAATTCATAAGTAACTGATTGTTGTATCCAAGAAAAGATTCCTCCAATCAAAATGTATAACTTCTTTCAATTGAACTCTTCTCTGAAAAAAAACGTTAATATAAAAATCTTCTATTTTCTTTACATTCGATTCTCTGTTATTTCGTTACCCCCAATTCTTTTTTTTACTACCCCCAATTCACTTTTCTATTCAGATGTTATTGCTAGAAATAAAAAATCAGCTTTCTATTGAAGAATGTAGGGATTTGCGTCTATGTTGGACAAGTAATGTTGATATTTTTCTTGTTTTATTTGGTATTATATCTTTCGGTTGATCCAAAAAACATTCAATGGGTGCTAAAAATGTTTGGAATGTATAATTTTTTTTTGATTTTTGGGAGTTCTTTAGAATTTTGTGTTAACAAAACATTCTTTTATTTGTTAATGTATATATTTTTTCTGATATTTTTCTTAAAGTGAAAAACCTACACTAACAATTGTCATATCTTTGATGTAGTTATAATCGTCTTAACTATAGATGAGAAGTTTTTCGGTCATACTAAAGTTGGCCTCAGGTAATTCAACTTTAAGAAACTGATATTGCTACAAATTGTGACGAAGAGGAGCAAGAAGATTTTCAACAAAGAAGAACTTGCTGAAGATTGGTTCTTTGAATGACGAGATAGATGAGGGCTCGTGATTTGTGAATATCAATATTATTTTTGGTATAATTGATTAAATAAACTAGAAACGTGGTCATAGATGCTCTCTAGGAAACGTAACCTTGCACCGTGAAACTCTAGTTTTAGATGCTCCAATGGCGCCTCGGTTAGAAGTCAACCTTCCTCGAAGGTAGGTTGACAGGTTACTCCATCCGCACTAACATATGTGTAATATCCAAGACATAAAAAAAGGGTTTAAGACATGACCACTCAAACCTATATATTACCTGCATGGATAACCACAACTCATTTTGGAATTATAATAAGTAAACTAGATGATCGTAAACGAAAATCTGGAATATGCAGTGATTTGAAAGTATTCATATGGGCGGCCTGACATATAAGATCTCAGAAAAATTGATCCCTAAATAATGTGAACTAAAGGGAGGATGAAATATTGGGTTTCTTAGTAATAGACATGTTCTAATAAGGGAGACATTATTAGAGGATTATGTGCACCTACTATCGAACCCAACTTTTACATCACACAGAATAACTGGTCTTCTCCAATGAGAAAGCTGAAATGGGATCCAGTGTTCAATCCCGAGGAGGACACAACAACAACAATTTCATGGATATTTTTTCATCGCTTCCACCAAATCATTTTGGGGAAGAAGTAGTGTTTTCACTTGCACCAACAGTAGGAAAGCCACTATTGGTAGACATGGCAACAAAGAATGAGACGAGGATAAGTTGTGCAAGAGTTAAGGTGGATGTAAATCTACTCAATGAATTATGAGAACAGACTAAAATTTGAATGAAGAGAAACAACGAGGAATAATGGAGAAATGTATCAACATTAAGTACAATTATGTGCCAAAGTATTGTCACAAATGTAAGATTTAGGGACAAATGAGGAACAATGTTTTGTTGTGCATCCTGAATCTTATCCAAAAAATAAAACAAGACAAGTTGAAAGGAAGGAAAACGACAGAACAGAGAAGAAACCTATTGCTAGGAGAACAACAATGGAAGACTCAACAAAAGTGGGAAACATGAATAGTCCAATAGAGAAGAAGTTTTTGTAGAGCAAAGATACAAAAAATGGGGAGGAGACAAACCGAAATAGTCAGAGAATGTTTTGAACAGGGTTGGAATAATTACTGAAAAATAAATACAACCTGTACAAGAGAAAAGGAAGGAGGAGGAGAAAGGTGATTTGATTTTATAGATACTAATGTAGGGAATCCTGGTGTTAAAAGGAGTGCTAACAAGGACAAGAGATCTAAGTTTAAGGATGGCATAATGGATAATGAGCAGGCTGAAGGGTACATTCATGATGGAAAGAAAAATATAGCAAAACCAGGTGACATTGTGGACAGTTCTCAATGAAAGTAAAGGAGCGGAGATGTGACTTAAAGGGGTTATGATGAAGTTGTTTCAACAAAGTATAACAATGAGGAGAACAACTACGAAAAAGAAAAGGATTATACTGATTTTGAATTACGTGACGTGCTTGAACAAGATCTAAACTCGGAGAATGACAATCACAGGGACGAGGCAGAATCCGTAATAAGGAACGGTCCAGACTTAATAGAGGACGATGATGATGTTTAGTAGAAAAAAAGGACCTTGAGGAGGAGAGAGAGATGGAATACAATATTCAACAAATTAACAAGGCATACCAATAGGTTTAAATGGAGCAAGGAAAGGCAAAGTAAGAATTCCTTTACATGTCCAGACAAAGAGAAACAGGGAGAGGGCGTCTAATAGTGATCAATGATTGAAAAAACTACTCTTCTAGAAAATTAGGTCGGTTAATACTCAAAAAATATTTGTGAAATAAATGGACTTAAACAAAAGATACAGATATTCATTCATATCTATAATGGAACCATTTTAAAATCTATATGAGTTGGAAGATTACAAAAGGAAATTAGATTTGAGCATGCGGGAGTGAACAGTTCTGGAAAGATTTGGTTTTTTTGGAGTATAATTTGGTAAGGTAACATTATTCCCGATACGGTCCAACAAATAACCATTAAGTTAAGAATAGGAAATATTTTTTTCTAACTCACAACTGTGTACGCGAGATGTAATGCTTTGGACAGATTAGAATTATGGGAGAAATAGGAGGAGTTAGCATGAAGTTAGAAATGTCCATGCTTCGTCTTAGGAGATTTCAATGTTACTCTTAATGAGGAATAAAAACCAGGAGGCCTTGCTTTCAGTCATAATGAAGCTTTGGAGTTTGCATCCTATCTCAATGCATATGCGTTAACAGAGTTGCGAAAATCCGGGAGTAAATACACATGGTGGAATGGACGAATTGAGGAGGATTTTATTTTTAAATGGTTGGATATTGTTCTTGTGAATCGAAATTATAGATTTGTTCCCTACATCTAAGGTGCATCATCTGATCTGACAGGGGTCTGACCATGTACCTTTGCATATGACTTGTAGCTCAAGAGAGGAGACGTTCATAAAACTCTTTAGATTCATGAATTTTTTGAGCAAGCACAAACAATTTAACCAAATTGTGGACTTTGTTGGGAACCCTTCTTATAGAGTTCCATGCTAAAATGAAGAGAGTTAAGAAAGCAATGTCAGCTTGAATTACATCTGCCTATGGAAATGTTTTTCAACAAATTGCCACCATAGAAGATGTGATAAAGGTCAAGGAAATACAATTGAAAATACAACCACATGCCAGCAACCAGGCATAATTGAGCAAAGTAGAAGCAGAATTGAAGAAATATTTTCAAAGTTGAAGAAGATTTTTGTATTATAAAGGCTAGGATGAAACGGTTTTAAGATGGGGATAGAACTACGATATTTTTCCATTTGTATGTTAAAGGGAAATGGAAGAGGTTGCATATTGGTCAAATATTGAGTGACCAAGAAATTCCGTTGCAGACAAATGAATAGATTGATTAAGTGGTTGTGGGATTTTATGGAGAGCAATTTCATGCAGAAATGTTTGAAACGGACTATGTCCAAATTTACCAGATTCCAAAGAGTATATCAGATGACGAAAATGAGGCAATGAGTAGGCTTCTAGATCAGGATGAAGTGAAAAAAGTAGTCTTTGCATTGAATGGGAGCATTGCATGTGGGCCGGATGGATTTACAGGGCATTTCTTTAAATGTTGTTGGGAGATCATAGGGGATGATGTTACTAAATTAGTAAGAGCTTTTTTTCTATGGGTAGGAGATGTTAAAATTTGTTACTCATACCAATTTAGTATTTCTACCCAAGAAACAATCAGTACGAAGCTTCTTAGATCTAAGATCAATAAGTCTTAGTAATTTTCTGAATAAGATCATTTCACGAGTTGTTCATAAAAAAATTCTGTTGGTCTTACCCAAGATAATTTCTCCAACCAAGTTAGGTTTTGTGAAGTGCAGAAGTGGCACTGAGTATGTATTGTTAGGCACAAGAAATTATTAGATATATGGATATGAGGGGGGAAATATTAACGTGGATGTGAAACTAGATATGACCA
Organism: Solanum pennellii; assembly: GCF_001406875.1. Classification (NCBI taxonomy): domain Eukaryota; kingdom Viridiplantae; phylum Streptophyta; class Magnoliopsida; order Solanales; family Solanaceae; genus Solanum; species Solanum pennellii. The sequence continues at coordinate 10,249,491 of NC_028640.1, forward strand.
AGGCATATGACAGAGTTTAATGGATATTCTAAATTAAAGTGATGAGAAGATTGCGTTTCTCTGAAATGATTTTTGATATGATATGGAGGATTATGTCCAAAATCTCGTATTTAGTTCTAATTAATGGTAGGGAACATGGTTTTTTCAGATCTTCGAGAGGATTGAGGCAGTGAGATCCTCTATCCCCTACTATTTTAATTATTGCAGCAGAGGTCCTAGAAACAACTTACATGGGGATGCATATTTTAAGGGATATTATTTGCCACGGTGGAGTCCTGAGATTAATCATTTATCCTAGTAGATGATATAATCCTTTTTCCCTCTGGGAAAGAAGTTTAGTGATCAAAATACTGCAGGTGCTAAAAGAGTATTCAAGTACTTTTGCTCAAATGATTAATAAATATATGAGTTGCTTTTATCTTCATGAGAAAACACCTCTTATTGCGGAAATTAGACTGAGAAAGTCAGCTGCGATAAGACAAAGAACTTTTCCTTTCTGTATTTGGGATGTCCAATATTTTATGGGAGGAGCATCTTTTGGTATTTTGAAGACTTAATTAGGAAAGTTGCTATGATAACCTTCTCATGGGATAGTAAATGTCTATCAGTTGGAGGTTAGCATGTTCTTGTATATGATGTTCTTCAATCTATGCCAGACTACTTTTTATCAACTATGAATCCAACAAAGATAAGTCATGGACCAAAATCATCAAATTTTTACTTAATTCTTTTGGTAAATGTGGGGGAGTTAAAGGTAAACACTTAGTGCTATGGGGGGATATGTTTCTTCTAAAAGAGGAAGGTGGAATTGGATATATGTAGATTGAAGATATAAATAAAGCCTTGTTTTCTTAGCTATGGTGGAACTCTAGAGTATCCATAAACTCTTTATGGGATGAATACATGTGGAATAAGTAGTGCAAAACAATGCACCTGTTAATTGTAAACAGATTAGGAGCCTCATAGGTTTGGAACAAGATGATTAAGATTAGAGTGGAGGTAGAACATGATATAAAGTTGCAAATCAAGACAGGAAAATCTAGTTTTTGATTTGATAATAGGAACATGCAAGGATCATTATACTTTACTGAAGGAGAGTTGGCACAAGATGAGGAATTGGAGGTAAATTATTTTATCATAAATTATGAGTGGAATGAAGAAAAGCTAAAATAAGTGACTTCAGAGGAAATGGTACAACATACAACAACGAAAATCTGGCTCATTCTCAAGGAAGTCGGCACTGACAAAGCATGGTGGATGCATAGCATTAAAGGCGATTTCACTGTCAAATCAACCTATAAATACATGAAAAAAAAACTGCCAGTGAATGAATTTAGCAATTATATAGGGGTAAAGGGTTTGCAACTCAAGATTGGTTTTTTCTTATGGAGGGTTTAGAAGGGGAGAATGGCCACATACGATAATTTAAAGAAGTTGAGGTTACATGCGGTCTCAAAATGTTATTGTTGTGAGGAGGGTCACTTGGATACATATCCTATCTTTTACTAACAACTCCCATCGCACAAAAACTATGAAAGCATTTTTCTTCTTGTGCAGGTCTCAGCGTAACTGGAAATCTAAAACAAATCATTTATAGATGGTGGGAGCACAAGATGTCACATAAATAAGATCAGATACTAAAGGTAGTCCCTGCAATCATAATATGGGAATTATAGAAGAGAATAAATGATATAAAACATGGGAAGGTGATAACTTATAGGTCTATGTATTATCAGTGTCACTCGAAAATACATCAATTAATAACAATCTCATTCCATGGATCAAAAGTATGTCAAAACATTGTTCAGAAATGGTGGATACACTTCAGAGGTATCCGTCCAACATACATGATCTACTCGTGAGGTGGAAAATGCCAATACAGGGTTGGTTTATTTGCAACACGGATGGAGCTAGTAATGGAAACTAGGTCAGAATGCTTATGGTTTTTGTATACGAAATAAAGGAGGAGTTCTCATATATGCAAAGTCACAGAGCATAGGGGAGGCAACCAACATATATGGAGGCAGATGTTAGAGACGTGTGGGATGCTTTTAAGTATTGTATAAGTCATAAGATGAATACTATTCATGTGGATACAAATTTATTGATTTTAAAGGACATAATTCTGATGAATTGGAAAATACCATGGGAGTTTGCTAAACAAATGGAAGACATACATGAAATGGTGGCTCAAATCATTGTAGTGTGCAACATATTTTAAGAGTGACAAATTGGCTAGCAGACTTTGTAGCAAATATAACAATTGAAAAAGAAAGAAAACATATATTCTTAAGCTTTAATCAATTACCAAGTCTGGGAAGAAAGATTCTTCATATGGGCAAGCAATAAATCCTTCAATTCGTATAAAATAAAGAATAATAAAAATAGACAACAATGGGTAGAATGCTTAGTCAAAGAACTACTCCTAGGAATAAGCCATGTCAGCAAGCAAAATGGGATATAGAGACGTGTAAAAGTGAGAGTGAGGGGACCAAATCTGATATTTTTGAAGCACTCAGCAAGGAATCTGATGGATGAAAAGTCCTTTTCTCGTATTCGGCTTCATCTACAGCAAGAATCACAGTTAAATGATAGGAATAGAAAAGAGGAAGAAAGTGAGAAGGGTAAATCACTTATACATATTTTAAAAGCTAAAAAGGAAGGCCACTAATAACTATGAAGTTTGAAAAGATCTCCAAATTCCAACAGCAAAGTACGCCTATAACAGTCACAATCAGCAGGCAGGAGAGGTAACACAATTCAAAAAACAGGGCGGACAAACCTTTGAAAGCATATGATAATAGCAGGTCACAAATGCTTGATGAAGAATGTTTATTCCATGGAGAAGTACATTTTCATGCCTAAAAGGAGGCGGAATGAGCAAGGAAGAAGGGAGAAGTGAAAAAGGATGTTTAAAGAGCATTTGTGGAAACCCTACAAAAGGGGACTTTTATTTAAAATGTGTGGTCTGGTCACTTTGGGGCCGACTAGAACCCATTTTGTTTATGTAAATATTGTCCCTTTTGGGTTGTTTAATAAAGGGACCTTGAGTCCAAATTTAACTTAAGAAAAACTAGAAACATGTTCATCATTTGGAAACATTTTTATGATTAGCATTTTTGTAGTTTATTTCATCAAATATAACAAAAATAAAATTTATTCAGTTAGTAAAAAGACTTGCCCATGATCATCATGTGTTCTCCACCATATTTATGTTCAAAGCATCAATCTTCTGCAAGTTCTTTTTTGTTCAAAATCTTGTTGTCCCTCCTCATCGCAATCTGTAGCACATGAATCTCTTGAAACCTGTAACACCCCTTATGCAAAACAGATCAAAAATCAGTTTTTCAGAAATCTACAGGTTAAATCCATGGTCACTATTGACGGAGCGTAGTCTGATCTACGGTCCATTGTCTGTGTCCACGAATTGATACTCAAGTTACCCAGCCTTTGACATGAATTATGGATGACCAGCACGGACCGTTGTTTGATCTACAGTCTACAGGTCTAACCATAAGTGACGTTTAGCCATTAGTTAAGGGTAATTGCTAATAGGGTCAACTTGAAATTGTTATAACCTTTATCACAAAATGAATTAAGTTTCCTATAACATATTATATGATAGATAATTGAATTATCTATCCATAGCCATCGAGTTTGCTAAACTCCAACCTTAGAGTAAAACATTATGCCCAGTGTAGTGAAGTCTTGTCAAGCAGAGCCAAAAGAAGGACCGCTGATTGAACGACGGCCCGTCGGACCAGGTCGTCCATTAGTCTGACAATAATTAGTTCACAGATCTTTTGGTCTTTTTCTAGTTTGTTTAACCCCTAAGATACGTCGTTAAAGTCCTAAATCATCAAATTTTATTCAGTTTAAGCTTAAAAACATAACTAATATATACCTAAATCAAATGATTAATTAAAACTTAGAAAATTAGAAGCAAGAAAGGAGAAAAAAGGTCAAGAACCTGAGTTCAAGAACACAACAAGGTTTCATCAATTTCACCCCCGAAATCTAGAGATTTCTCCATGGATTTCATTAACAGATATGAGAGATTTCACTAGTGGGTCCCTATCACCCATTGGATCCTTAGTTTTCAATAAGATTCTTCATTCCCTTATCATAAGTAGACATAGGGTTTCTAGAACTTTAGCAAATTATGATGAATTAGTTAGTTATATGTTCCAAGTCAGATTACCATATTATTATATAGATTTTTGCATGAATTTTAGAACTCTAGCTTTGTATTTGTTTAGTTCTTGAATTACACATGCTAGGTCAGATATTTCAGTTACTTTAGATATACATGTCTTATTTATTATTGCATCATTATCTGATTAATTGTTGCATTCTTAGTTTCCATGTTAAGTTTTAAGTTTTCCAGCATTCACAAAAATTCAGTCATAATTTTTTAATCACTTAATTCATTGGGTCTAGCATAATAACTAGTTGGACTAGGGTTCAACGTACCAAATAGTCCTAAAACTACTACCTAAATAGGTTGTAAGTCCCCTTTGAGGGCATCAATTTAGTGATTACATCAGCATTCCTTTTTTCCTCTTGTAGGGTATATTGGGTCCTCTCGAAGGGCCGTATACATTGGACTCCACATTTAGATCATGTGGTTTTACTATCAGTTATAGTAGCTATCACGGTTAAGTAGGACTCTACTGCAGTGACCACATTTACAGTTCAGTTAGTTTCAGTCTCAGCATGTTATAAATTTGGTCATTGCATCTAGTTAGCTCAAAATATAGTATATCATGTTTAGAATATTATATTTCCTTTTATTTTGGTTACGTTATGTATTATTTCAGCTTTACTCTATCCTACATGCTCAGTACCTTTTAAGTACTGTCGCATATCTGTGCTAAATCTTCTCATGATGTAGGTTTAGATTCTTAGCATCCAGATAAGACATTGGTCGATTTCCGATCTGTAGTTCAGAAGAATCAGTGGTGAGTCCTTATTCTTCGAGGACAATATTCATGAGTTATTTGTAGTATTTAAGTCCTTTAGTTTCAGTTTTTGCTATACTTAGTTGGGGCCTGTTCCAACATTTCTAGTCAGTTAGAGGCTACTTTAAAACATACTTAGTGTAAGCTTAGTTTTCAGTTAATAACTTCTTTGTATTAAACGCATAAGTTTTCATATATCTCAATTTTATCATATGGGTATTCCCCATCTTTTTGTATTAAATTATGATTTAGCTTTCGTGCTCAGTTTATTTTCTTTAGTATGCCCATGATCATGCCAGTAGGGTTAAATTGGGATCACTTGTGGTCCTTGGTCCCGTTTCCATGTCTCGGGGGTAGCTCGGGACGTGAAAACTTGGTATCAGAGCACTAGGTTTAAGTTTCCTAGGATGTCTAAAAAGTCGCACTAAGTAGAGTCTTTTTCATAGGTGTGATGTGCATTACATTTAATGAGAAGAAGGATATGAAGTGTTTTAGGGAAAACATCACTTTCTTGTTACTCTTATCGTGCGTAAGGTATGATCTATTTCATTTATAAGTCGACGTTCTACGTTTTAGATGCCTACTCGTAGAGCTTACGCCAGGAATGTGAATGCCAGAATTGCTAACGTAACTCATCCAATCCCAAATCAGAAAGTCTCCAATGTTGTGTTTGAAATGCCATATAGATGTTGGTTATGAATGTGCCCAACCAGAACAATCGGGTTCAAGCTCATGTTAATGAAAATGGTAGATCCATAACAGATAGGGTCCATGACTTTGTTAGGATTAATCCGCCTGAGTTCTTAGGATCGTAGACTAGTGAGGATCTCGATAACTTCTTGGATGAGATCAAAAATATCTTTGAGGTGATGCAGGTCAATGGGAATAATCGGGTTGAGTTGACATCATACCAGCCGAAAGATGTTGCTCATATCTGGTATCCTCAGTGGAAGGAAAATAAGGTTACAGATGCAGCTCCTATTACTTGGGATTGCTTAAGTGAAACCTTCCTGGACAGGTTTTTCCCAATAGATTTGACAGAAGCAAAGGCTTAGGAATTCATGAATTTACGGCAAGGAAACATGATGGTCCAAGAGTATGGGCTCAAGTTTAAACAACTCTGCAGGTGTTCTACTCACATCGTTGCTAACTCGAGGGCTTAGATGAATAAGTTCTTGTATGGAGTGTCGGATTCGGTGAAAACAGAGTGCAGAAATTCTATGTTACTAGGAGATACGAACATATCTAGTGTTATGTGTCATGCTTAGCAGGTTGAGGGTCATAAGCTTAGAGAACAGGCCAAGGAGAATAAGAAGGCTAGGAATGTGAACTATCTCTATACTTAGAAATCGGGTGGTGGAAATCGCTCGTAGAATCAGCAGAAATTTTCAACCCCAGCCCCTTCATCAGCTAGTATTTTATCCTCTAAAAACAAGTATGATCCACAGGTTAGGAAACTAGGTTCTAAGTCTCAGGGAAGTATTTCAGGGACCATGACTTACCCCACTTGCCCTAAGTTTAGTAAGAACCATCCATTTGAGGTTCTCGCCGAAAAGGAATGATGATTTGGGTGCGGTCAGTCTGTTCACAGGTTGAGGGATTGTCCTTCTACACAGGGTCAACGAGGTGGTAATGGTAGAGATCCCTCTACAACTTCAACATCACAAGCAAGTCACGCGACTCAGCAGGGTAACTCATATGGTACGGGTGGCGGTCAGCGCCATAACAGGTTGCATGCTCTTATGGATCTCTCGGATCAGGAAGGTTCTCTTGATGTAGTCACTAGTATTTTACGAGTCTTTGGCCTTGATGTTTATGAATTGTTTCATCCAAGGGCTACTCATTATTTTGTAACTCCTTACATAGCATTCCAATATAGTGTTAGTCCAGAAACTATCTCAAAACCTTTCTAAGTCTCAACTCCAGTTGGTGACCTAGTTATAGCTAGATAGGTATATAGAAATTGCTCTGTCACAACTCTTAGAAAGTCACCTCAGCAGACCTTGTAGAGTTCGATATGGTAGAATTCGATGTGATTCTAGGCATGGATTAGTTACATTCATGTTATGCCCAGTCGATTGTTGAAATAGGATTATTCGTTTTCGATTTCCAAACTAACCAATCTTAGAATTGAAGGGTAGTAGTTTAGATCCGATGGGTCGATTCATTTCTTACCTTAAGTCCAGAAAGATGATCTCTAAGGGTTATCTCTATCATCTAGTTTGGCTTAATGATTCTAGCTCTGAAACACCAACTCTTGAGTAAGTTCCAATAGTAAGTAAGTGTCCAGAAATTTTTCACAAGATCTTACCGGAGTCCCTCCCGAAAGGGAAACCTACTTTGGAATTGGTATCCTTCCATATACCCAGCCTATTTCTATTCCTCCTTACAGAATGGCTCCAGCAGAGCTTAAGGATTTGAGAGATCAGTTGAAAGACCTTTTAGACAAGGGCTTCCTCAGACCTAGTATTTCGTCATGGGTTTGACCAGTATTGTTCGTAAAAAGAAAGATGGTTCTCTTAGAATATGCATTAATATAACAGAAATTAATAACTTCTTTTGATTAAACTCATCAGTTTTCATATATCCCTGTTTTAGCATATGGGTATTCCCCATCTTTTCATTTTAAAATATGATTTAGCTTCAACATTCAGTTTATTATCTTTAGCATCCTACTACGCATCCAAGTGTAAAGCCTAGTACCATAGCACATGATCATTTAAAATGATCATGTAGATTAAACAGTGCCCAAGGACATAGTGAGGATCATTGGGACAATAAGTAAACATTCCCAAATAAACAATAAATAATAGCTAGTTAGGAAAGTGCAAACAACCTATGTGCAAGCACATGTGCAAGACATGTGAAGAACCTACCAAAGAAGGGTACCACCCTAACCGAATTCGGTTACGGCAATTATGATGAAAATGTGCACAAAGGACCACTTCATTTGGGGACTAACCTCCCTACAAATTTTATACTCTAACTTACTGACCCAAATATCTAACTAACCGAGGACTAAACGAAATGGACCCAACCTAGGACCAAAACCGGGTTGACACTAACGTAGTACTAGTTAAAGAGACAAACTAGTACCTAACCTAGGATGGTCCAAAAGGTTAGTTATAGTCCTATAAAATAAGGGGTACATTAGTAATTCCCCTAGGTTACCGAATTAATTAATTTAAAAGATTAATTAATTAATTTAAAAGGGATAAAACCAAAACTACAAAGGAAATTTTTTAGATTTTGGTCAAGACAAGAAAGGGAAAACCTATTACCTAACCTAAGATGATCCAAAGAGTTAGTTAAGGTCCTAAAAACTTAGGGATACTTCATTAAGTATCATAGGATACTTAATTAATTAATTTATCATATTAATTAATTTATTTAATGGGTCAAAACCGAAATCACAAAGAAGTTTCAAGATTTCGGTTGAGACAAGAAAAAAACAACCTAGTATTTAACCTAGGATGGTCCAAAGGATTAGTTATGGTTATAAAGGATTAAGGGTAGTTTTTTAATTATTCTAGGATACTTAATTAATTAATTTATCATCTTAATTAATTAATATAAAGCTTCAAAACCGAAATCACATAGAAGTTTCAAGATTTCGGTTGAGACAAGAAAAAGACAACCTAGTATTTAACCTAGGATGGTCCAAAGGATTAGTTATGGTTATAAAGACTTAAGTATACTTTAGTAATTACCCTATGTTACATAATTTAATTGAATTATCCATTTAACAAATCAAATTAAAAGGTTCAAACAAAAATTCTTATGCTAACCTAGTATAATGCAAAAAATATCCTAGTAATTTATCTAGGATGGTCCAAAAGGGTTAAATTTGGTTCCAATAACTTAGGGGTACTTTAGTACTTTCCATAGGTACCTAAATTATTAAAATTAAGTATTTCATTAATTAATATAAAGTAAAAATATTGACCAAAACCATAGTCAACACTAACTTCTAGATTTGACTAAGTGTTATATTTTCCTATGTTTAATCAACATTGTCTGAAAGTGATTCATGTAAATGGCTATAATATTATGTTAAATAATAAAAAGATTGTCTAATGGTTCATACATATTAATATTAACATACGTAAAATTGACACATGCCAACAAAAATGGTTATGTAGTTTTAATATTTAAAGTTTGATGTCAATACTAATCATATGTAAACCTTGCCTAGTAAGAGTTTCAAATGATAATATAAGCAGTTCTAAATTAAATCAATGAACCCATAATAAAGGGCATGCCACACATTGGTACAACTCCCAACATGCTCTAAAAGAATGACATAGGAACACATGAAACTCATTGAATGAAGTTTTCATCGTCCATAAACGGTGAAATGAAGCTACTACACTAAAGTAAGTAAGTAATGTGAGTTATAACATAATTAGAGAGGTCTATATTAAGTATGTGACCAGAATGGGGTGTTAAAGGAAGTGAGACCCTAGGGTTAGACTACTCTACGGAACCCCTTTTGACGGCTGCTCTGTGCTTGCCGGTATCTTTCGTTCAGTCTTACTTACACCTAAGCTACTATGTTAAAAGAATATTCACGAATAAAGGTGTTATAATGTGTGATATTAGTCACACAAAAACCTAAGGATGATATGTAAGGACAATTAAGATTTCATCAATGTAATTTAAGGATGATATGTAAGGACAATTCACATTTCATCAATGTAAAGTAAGGATGTTGTGTAAGGACAATTCACATTTCATCAATGTAAAGTAAGGATAACTAGTCATCAAAAGAGTTGTAAATCTTAATCTAGAAGCAAGCCTCCATAATGCTTGAGTCAACACTATCAGATAAAGAAGAAATGAACATTCACGTAATGAGGTGATGGGCTTTACAAGGATGCATTCTCAAAAATTTGTTAAGTCTAGGTTCAGGAAGATCCTAAAGATTTTCATTGACGAGAATTATGGGTGTGACTTGGGTTGAGGAGTAGAATTGGCTGCTTATCAACTTAAGGGTATTTCTCAAATTTGGTTTGAACAATGGAAGGAAGAGAGCGAGGTTTATGCGGGTTATTTTGATTGGGAGATATTTAGGGTTGTTTTTGTTAATATATGTTCTATAACACCTCAGATCCCAGGAGATGAGACACAAAACTGTAGTCCGTTGTTTTTTTATGAACCCAAGGTCCATAGGTGAGTTTCCGTCATTGGGGTCCATTATTTAAGAGTCTCTGATTGAACCCGCAATTGACGAGTACGATGTGTTGTTCGACATGCGGAACGTAGGTCTTGTGGTTGGTGAGGGTCGATAATTATTTGGAAATGAAGGATGTCGGGTCAAACTTAAAATGGTCATATCTTTTCGCACAAAATGAATTAGGTGGTCTATGACTTTTCAAGTTAAAGATAATTGAATCCTCTCTACGATGCCATCGAGTTTGCTAAAATCCAAGCTTAGAGTAAAAGTTTATGCTTGTTTCAATAGAGCCATGTTGCGAAGGTCCACAATCACGACCTAGTTGAAGAGTATTGATTCAAATGACAATGTCTCAATCCCCTCGTGAGTGGAACCTCTTTAACCTTAAGTCTTGGTAGTTTTTGTCTTTTCCCTATGCATTGGGCACTTAAAATACGTCGTTTGATGCTTAAACTAAGTCTTTTAACTTAGTATAAGCTTAATACCCAAGTCAAATATACCCATAACCTTCATTCTCCAAACAATAATCCAACTTAGAGCAAAAAGAAAGAGGAAAAGTCACCATATTCTTCAAAGAACAAGTAGAGGTGTTCTTCGAAGTTCAACCCCTAAATCCAAAGGACCTCTCCATAGATTTCATCCCTAGGTATGTATGATTTCATTAGTTTGTTCTTATCACCCATTAGATCACTAGAATTAAGTTAGTTACTCATAAACTTTTCAAACATAGGGTTTCTAAATTTGTAAAATTTATTGTCATTTTGGTTCTTGTGATCTATATTACTTATTTGTTGATAATTTATTATCATTCCTTGCATAGAACTCAAAACAATAGCTTGTGTAAACTTATCCCAGTTCACGAATTATACTTGCAAGATCAGTTAGACAAAAACTCATGCTTAAGATTTTACTGTTATATTTACAGTACATAAATGTTGCGTTCTCACTTAGAATGTCAGTTTTGAGCTATTGAGTATTTAGTGCATTTTAGATTCATGAATATTCAATTGGAAGTATACTTTGTACCATGATTGACTAGGGTTCAACATACCTTCAATGTCCCAGAACTATGTGCCCGCGTATGTTTATAAGTCACCTCTATTGGGCATCAGTTTTAGTGATCACGCCACATTCATTCCTTTATACCCTTAACAAGGCATATTGGGTCCCCTGGATGGGTCATACACATCTAACTCCATGTTTTACTCATGTTGTTTATGTCGGTTTATAATAGCTCCCACGATGAGACTTTTAGTGCATTGACTAGGTTTTCAACATTAACATTAGTATACAGTCAAACAATGTTACCTTTACGATTATTATTTTGTCCTTGCATTGTTTAGTTTTCAATTATACTTCCATACATTTTTATATCCTTGTTTAGATTATATCATTTCTCAGTTATGCATTGTTTAACTATTATACTTTGTTCAACTTAACATATCTATATCATGCAGGATCACTAAATTCCATGTGCTGACACATACTTTGTGCTACATCGTTTCACGATATAGGTTAAAGAAATTAGCATCCAAATCATGCTTAGATAAATTCTCTATTTGATTCAGTAGCGTCATTTGCGAGTCCTCATACTTCCAGGTAAATAGACATGCTTTCTTTCTTAGTCTGTATTTGTAGTTTTCAGTTTGTTAGAGTTAGATGGGGGCATGACCCAATAACTCAACTCAATAATTTGTTTAGGCATAGTGGTAGATTCAACTCAAGTTGTTAAGTGTTTTTTAAGTCACCCTACACTCTTATTATTATATCATATATTTTCAAACTAGTTGGGTTTTCCCCAATTCAAATTTTCATTGTTTTTAGCTGCATAGTACATGTCTTACTTAATTATTTTCAGCATGCTTGATATATGCAATGCGCAGGGTTAGGTTGGGGTAACTTGTGATCATAGGTTTCGTGTTACGTCTAAGGGGTAGCCTCAGGACGTGACATGTTCTTTCCCCTTGAGATGGGGAGTCAAAGGTACTTGATTTCATTGACCTTCATCAAGGAAATAAGAGGGTGAAGGAGCATGATTTGAAATTCATACGGTTACCCAAAAAATGCTCAAACTATCGTTGGCGATTCAAGGGCAAGGATGAGTAAGTTTGTGTTGGGTTCTTACCAGTTGGATGTCAAAGAATGACTAACCATCTTGCTTATTAGGAGATTGATGTATCCTATTTGATAGTTCATTCACAATAAAATTGAACAAGAGAAATTTAAGGAGAAAAATAGGGATTCAAAGATGGCAAGAAAGGATAATCGTAATTTCTCATATTCAAGGTCCAGTGACTTATCGTTCCCAAAGTAATGGTTCTAGTGTGAAAATTGTAACTCAGTTTCAAAGTTGTGGAAAAAGTAATAGAGGTGAGTGTCTAGCCGATACAAATTCATGTTTTAGTTGTGGAAAAATGGATTATGAGATAAGAGATTTTATATTTTGATTTCTATGAATGAGTAAGATAATCATCATGGCTAAACTTTGGGATCGACAATATTATCAGGGTTCCCCTAATCCAATGATTCATAATTCATGACATTTTAGCTAGTAGTTATGAATTACTTGATTTTAGGTGTATCATTGGAAATTTTAGGACCCTTAATGCAACTAAGTCAAGTCATTAATTATTTGGTTCATTGGTAAGAGAAGAAATGTTATTTGAAATGGTTGTTCTATGTCTAAACATACTTTGGTCGTAGGTTCGAATAGAATGATTTTCTTGTTCGCCTAAGTTAGATATCCATGGTTGAATGAAATACTTATTTATTGGCCACTAATTATTAATCATTTGGAAGAATGTGCTCATTTAAACTGCTTCAAGGTGGTGACTTAAAAATACATTCCTTGGGGTGTCTCAAATGTAATACTGTTTGATGTAGCAAAGAAAATCTTGGTCTTAGTGCATTGGCATTTTTTATTAGGAATAATGAAGGCTATTTGGTATATGCCAAACTACAGAAAATAGGAGAAGTTTCAGCAATTGCAGCAGAAATAAGAGCAGTTAAACAAGGTCTGGATGACTGCGTTCAAAAGGGTTGTCTAGCATTAACAATAGAAACTTATTTATTGATTACAAATGAGATCCTGGATTGGGTTTGGGAGGTTCCTTGGATTGTTTCTATTGATGTGAGGAACATAAATTTTTCAATGCATAACAGGGATGTTGAGGTGGTTCATACATTCGAAGAAAGGGAATAAACTAGTTGTTTTATTAAACTAATAATGTTATCTATGTTTACATATACAGAAGTTACCATAACCATCATAAGCCATCATTCAATTGGAAAAGAATCAAATCCCTAATTTGAGAACTAATAAAATGAAAAAATAGGGGATTTACCATAGATGCACATATTACAAATTGATACGTAGGTCTATGACAGAACAATTCCAAGGGAATAATATCGAGACAATGATAAAACAGTGCAAAAAGAATGAAATAAAGTCACCGTCAAAAGTATTGTGTATTTTAAATTCTGATATAATATTTATGTTAGAATGGTTACCTCTCTAGATCTTAAAACATACACGGTGGTATTAGCTTCGATGGATCTCATCTCGTGTAAGATTGATGATTTACGGAGAATAATGTTCTAATATTGGTATGAATTGAAATGGAAGTCCACCTGTTTCCTTACAAAGAGTGATTTGTGTGTGTTAACATCCATATACGGCTTCATCCAAGCTAAAATGTTCACTCATCAAGTCGAAGAAGTGCTCTTGGGTGCTGAATAATGGCATCAGTGAGAGCCTTTTGACGTATAAATGATTACACTCCGAAATTGGGTGCATTGATGATTTTAGCTGGTTTATTAAAGCCGATGCTAGTGAAGGCACACATTAGGCCGACATTACATTTGAAAGATGAACCTCAGCTTGTGTGATTTTTGAGTAATATTGGACAGACCAATTTTGGGAAATATTTTCCAAATTGGTTACTTACTACTTCTTTAATATTTTTTTATTTTTTTGTTATTTATTTACTGTGAGCCACTTCTGGGTCTTAAACCATTTATTATCTCTATGTTTTTATTAAATAATAAGACATATGTTTGAATTAAAAAAAAAGTAATGATATTATTATAAATTTTATTCATGTATATATAAATGTGGGGTTGTTTTGACAAAATATAAACATGTGGGTCAATATTTGTATGAAGGTTCAACGTACCCTCAAAGTCCTAGATCTACGTGCCCGCTTAGGTTTATAAGTCCCTTATGTTGTGCATCACTTTTAGTGATCACCCCACAATCGTGCCTCTATATTACTGGCAAGGCATATTGGATCCTCTAGATGGGGGGAGTATACATCAGACTCCACGTTTAACTCATATGATGAATGTCCATTAATAGTATCTCCCATAGTGAGACACTTAGTGCATTGACAATGTTTTTAACATTTAATTAGGATACAGTTCAACGTGTTACAATCATGATTATTATTCAGTCATTGCAATGTTTAGTTTTTAGTTATACTTCTGTACATATTATATCCTTGTTTATATTATATTATTGATGAGTTATATATTGTTCAACTTATATATTTTATTCAACTTAGCATAAGTATATCCTGCATGCTCACTACATTTCTATTACTGATGCATACTTTGTGCTACATCATTTCAGGATGTAGGTTTAGGCACTCAACATCCAGATCACGCTTAGATAGATTCTTGATTAGACTTTTGCAGCTTCAATAGTGAGTCCTCGTACTTCGAGGTTAATTTAAATGCTTTCTCTCTTAATCTTTATTTCTAGTTTTTAGTTTTGTTACTGTCACTCCTTGAAGCATTAGAGATGAAACTAACTAAGTCTGAATACCCAAATACTACATCTGAATATATGAAAACTCAGAGTTTGAAATACAATAGAAAAGTCATAGCGTTAGAGATGAAACTAACTATGTCAGAAATAAGTCTCTTAACTAACTAAAAGTGTTGGGACATGCCCCAAGAAAAATCTAAAAAAAATTGAAAACAAAACTAAAAGCAAAAGCAAGAAAATAATCATTTCAATAGTCCTGGTAGAATGAGGACTCACCATTGCTTAATATAAATGCTTTCTGTCTTAGTCTTTATTTCTAATTCTTAGTTTTGTTAGTGTCACTCCCAAAAGTTACCCCAGACACATACATGGGGCCTAGGATTACAGGTGACCTCAAACTAACCCTGCTGGCATATCATGAGCAAACTAAAGTAAATTGAAGCAATAAATTCTGAGCGGAAGCCAATCATGAGTTAATCTGAAATAATGGGGAATATCCATATACTAAATCTGAATATATGAAAACAGAGAGTTGAAATACAATAGAAAAGTCAAACTCTAACACTAAAGCTGTAACTAAATATGTCTTAAATTAGCCTCTAAATTTACTAGAAGTGTTGGGACATGGACCAAGCTCAATCTAAAAAAATTGAACCTAAAACTAAAACTAAAAGCAAGAAAACAATCATGTCACTATTATTGGAAGAATGAGGACTCCCAACTGCTACTAAACTGAAGATGTAGAACCGATCTATGCGTGATATGAGTGCTGAGGACATAAACCCACATTACGGGAAGATGTAGAGCAGAGTATGCATCAATACTTGAAAGGTAGTAAGCATGTAGGATAGAGTACAACTGAATAATAATTAAGATTGAACAAGAAATAAAGTAATAACATAATCTGAACATGATAAATTTATTGAAAGAACTGTACATGACAAAACTGAATAGTGTGAGCATGTTTATAACATGATGAGACTGAATGTTGAACTAAACTAATAACATGGTCACTTAAATGGAATTTGAATGAACTGTAAGGGATCTAAAATGATACGCACAGAGGGGACTTACAACGTACGGGACACGTAGTTCTAAGATTAAGGTATCTGACCCTAGTCCCCTCAGTATTAAGCTTCCCATATTATTAAGTAATTAACACTTTAAGACTCAAATGTTGTAATATGAGATAGCTCAAAACCGACATGCAACATTTATGTACTCATAATAATGCATTTGAAACTGGTATGCAACTAATAATAATTGACATTGCATGTGTAATTCATGAATTAAAAGAACTACATAGCTAGGGTTCTAAGTTTATACATGAAACCGACAATAACGATAGTGAATTCATAATAATTCGATTTAGATCATTCTAACAGCGAAACACAACAATTTTAATCTTCAAGAAACCCTAGGTCTAGATAACATTAAGTGAATCAATATTTTGACAGAAATCTAGGACCCAATGGGTGAAAGAAACCCACTACTTTGAACTAGCGTTGCTCAACCTCTTTCTCCTCTTACACTCAAATTTTCTATGTTTTGCTGAATGATCTAACTTAGCTAAGTTCTATTATATTTCAAGGATAAAATTGACCAAAACTATGTAGTTTATAGTTTAATTGATATAGTTTAAATGTTTAATACATCAAGAAATTACCAAAAAACCCTAACTTAACTACTATCGGGGTCACTAATGGATGGGACAGACGGACCTTCGATTGATTGATAGTCCTAGCTAGTTAATCGTCAGTCGTGACTGGGGGCTGACTAAGGGTATTGATCCATGGACACAGGCCATGGTCCATGGGTCCAACCATGGGTCGAAACATCAACAATTTCCTACGGGGTTTTATGGGAAGGTTGCAAATGCGAGTCACAGACCACCAGCATGTGTCGTGGGTCACCCTACAATCCATGGATGGAAACCGTGGGTTGCACCTGCAACTTCAGGAAATCCACATTGAGACTATTTTTGAATACGTGGTTACAATTAGGATTAGCTGGAGGCATGTCGCAATATCTCAATTCAGTAGAGACTTTTCTGACATAGTAGTAGATTCAACTCGAGTTTTAAAGTGTTGTTTCAGTCATCACTAAAGTCTAATTATTATATCAAATATATTCAGACTAGTTGGGTTTTTCCCTAGTTCAGATATCCACTGTTTTTAGCTTCCGCATAGTACATGTCTTACTTACTCATTTTCATGATGCTTGATTTATTCAAGACTCAGGGTCATCTTTAGGTCACTCGTGATCTTGTGTTATGTTTAGGGGTGTTTTATTAGGTGTATTTATTTCCCTAATTTATCAATATTTTACCATTAGTTTGTTTAAGTAATGAATCATCTTGAGTCTATTATCATGATTTTATTATACTTGCAATGATTATGCACTAAAACATGTAATTACAAGTTTCAGGAACTCTCAAAAATCTTGGAGTCGAATTAAAGAAAAAAGATGCAAAGGCGTGCGAAAAATAGACAAAAAATAGACTGAGTATGGAATCACCTAGGCATGGCGTACTGAGAGACGTGTCGCGCCAGGACTGAAAGGTTAGATTCACTTTCTTGTCACTCTTCTAGGCATTACATGCCAAGGTGGGATGTTCTGAGGCACCTGAATGGTGCTCTTCTAGGGGCGACGCTCCAAGGAGGAGACTTCAGAGGCGACAAGTTACGCCTGAACGAACAACTTGCTTGGTTATGAAACAGGATGAAATATAAATGCCCTCAATTATTCTATATCCTTCCTCAACGATGTACTTAGTATCTTAATGGAGTAGGCGACTAGAGGTGTGAACCCGACTCATACAATTAATCATGTAAACCCAGTAACTTGATAACTAAAACAAGTTCTAACAAAGAATATAATACATGAGATTTGTTGCATGTTGTAGCGCTGTAATTGTCTTTTACTTGCTTGAAACATCATCTTGAAGTCATTCAATCTTTGTTACTTTTATTTATGCATAAATAGTTGAAGTTAACAATCATCAAAATTTCTGAGAACAACTACTCTTATTTTATTTTTAGAATTGAGTGTCAAATATAAGTTTATCATAAATCCCTTGGTAATGATAATTCTTTTCTTTAAGAATATAAATTATTTTTATCAATCACGTACACGTGCGTGTATATTGGGGAAGAATAAGTTATTGGAGCCGCTTTCAGGGACTTAGAAATTGATTTATATTCGATCTTATTATGTTTACATGAATTCGAATATTCAAGTGTCAGTTACTTGATCTTAGCTTGTGGTTGCAGGAACTTGATTTTTAACTTTGTCTCGGAAAGGAGAACTTGTCAAACTAGACAGCGAACCCGAAAGAGCTTTACTTCAATGCAGAAAAATCAATCTAGGGAACTAGAAAAATTAGGGTTAGGTCTTTGGGAAAAGAATGATGATAATAACCATGACAACGTGAATAACCTAGAGAATTTACACAACCAACATAACTTGAATAAATAAGGGGTACAGATATATACAAACTCACCCTTCGAATAAGAAGTTTAAATGGTTGATGTCGATTTACAAAACTAAACTAGAGTTGAGGCCGATCCCACAAAGTATTTTTTGACAGATAAGGTTTCGTTGACGCGTTTAATCGAATGTTGTTATTTTCTCCAAAATAAATAGCAACAGAAAGTAAATTGGCTTTAGTTGAAATGTTATATGTGCCAAAATATTCAATCAAACTCCAGATTAATGACTAACAGACTATATCATTGTAAAATTGATTCAATTGATTAAGAGAAACAGGCATCTTGTTCACCATAACGTTAGTTTTAGTGTTCTTCCGTAATTTAGTTTTAGGTGATTCGATACTTACAAAAATCATTGTGAATTAATTTTATCTAACACTTCTCGTGTCTAATCAGGCACCTTTCACTCACATCTTCTCATCCTTAGGTTGGTACTAAAATTGACCCTTCCGTCCAATGGTTCAAGGTGAAAGTAATTTTCTCTTGAACTAAAACATCAACTCCAATTCGTTAGTTAAGGTAAATTTTTTCGTAACTGATATTTTTCACTTGAACAAATACCATATACAAGCTCAATCTAATGCGTGCACTCGTCAAATTATATAGATAATAAAATCCAAAACTACAGATGATAAACACTGAATGACTTTCACTCATTTTATGAAATTACAGTTATAACTACATCATGGTTCCCACAACCACAGTCATGGTGTTTAGCCTCTCATGGTTTCACAAAAACAAACAACAATACATAATAAATACATGATATGAATACTTAGGAGAATAATCAGCAAACCAACAATCACTTCAAATAATCTGTAACAAGAAATCTAAACTTTAAACTGAATTCAACATCCCAAATTGAATATCAAAAACTGATGATAATGGAAACATGTTAGTTGTTAAAGCTAAGATAAGATAAACACATGAAAAATGCCCTAATATATTCAAAACAACCCTTTAAAATAGAGTCCTACTCGAAGTAGTACTGAACTGTCGGGCCCTTCACGTACAGCTCTGTTACCCATTAAGGGCTTCATAATCCGTGAATCCTTCCATGGTTTTTGCATAGAATTTCCTAACTTTGGTCGTCCATGCTTGCACTGTGGAAATTGCACCACGGACAACACCACGGACTGTTAGAGAAATCACGATCCGTTTTAGTGTCTGTGGTCTTCACTTGGAATTCCCCAACACGTGTATTTAATGCCACCATACAAGAAATGGCATCATGGACAAGACCACTGACCGTTAAAGAGACCACGGTGTGTTTGGGTGTTCATGATCTTCACTTGGTTAAATCCCATTTCTACTCTTTGACTCCTGGCCATTGGTTCACCTTTTACGGACCATGTCACAATCCGTCTTCATTCCCATGGCACATGTAGGTATCCGTGATCTTTACTTGAATTATCAACAAACTTCCCTAAACTGCAAACCTTTTGTATATCAAGTACGAGCACTCTCACGGCTCGTTAGAAGGACCACGACCCGTCAAGGGATTCGTGGCCTTCAATTTGGACATCAATTTCTCAGATCCCGACCTGCATTTTCTTCTTTTCTTCTCTTTCACGACAACAATTTTTTACCTGCACAAACACCACAAAACTCATCAGATCCATATAAACACACCTTCTTTTAGTAATAACTTTTAGTTTTCAAGTGTCAAATGTGCCAAGGTTACGGGGTACATTAACACCCTCAATTTAGAACCATTACTTGTCCCCAACTGATGAGAAATCAGTACAATTAACCCTCAAATCATTAACAAACTTTTGAAACTACACAACAACTATTTCAAAACACTATTTGTATCCCAAAGCCCTGAATCTATCATTCAAGGATTAATATATGTCACCTTCTTACTCAAAGCCAGTCATGCTTATACCTGTTAATTACCAGCTGTTACAATCTACTTTAAAATGCAAACACTGAGTCCTCACACCAAAGAAGTCCCTCAGTTATGATAGTTGGGACTGAGTACTATGCTCCCGCTCTCGAAGAACTTGTAACACTAATAACAAACTATTATAGGCTTGCCCATGGTTTGTACGCTCTATCTTTCAATACCTGGAATAGGATCACAGTAAGACTTTATTGGCTTGTAATATAGGCTCTGGCTAGGGAATGAATATTTGGTTTCGTAAGTTAATAGTACCTTGGTTTTCCAAAGTTTAGTTTTTGCATAACCTTTCTCTGAGTGACTCCCTCTTTTTCTTTACTTGTAAAACTTCCCGTGCTTCTCACGGGATTGAACTATTTTATTTGGCTTACATATAATCATTTGATAATATTTGTATTGTTGATATATAATTTGAAACAACTTTTATCTTAAGGGAAAGTGTTTCTCCGAAATCTTAAATTGTTACATTTAAAAACAGAAATTATCTTTGTCATACATAAACTATGAGTCATACATGGATTTTAAGTATAAGAAAGAAGTCTAAGAAAATGTCACTGGAAATAGTTGGTAAGATGTAATGAAAATTTTTAAATTCTAAGAAGTCATAATGAACAACATTAGAAGTTGAAAAAGAGACCAGAAAATTTTGAACAACAACACTCCAAAGTAAAGTGGAACATCACGTCCATACATGATCATAATTAACTAAATTCAAATGGACGATCTTTGACTCCTTTTTTATGAACCTCAATCAATCTCTTTTTTAATTAATTTATGCCATATTAAGTATATGCTAAAAATGACAAAAAAATTGTTATTATCATAAATGTTTTTTTGTCATTGTCTCAAAATAGTCATTACTCCCTACGTTTAAAAAAAAAAAGACCATATTTCCTTTTCATTGTATTTGAAAAACGATGACCCCTTTCCTTTTTTTGCAACACTTTAACTTTAATTTTTCCACGTGGCATGTTTAAGACCACAAGATTAAAGGGCATTTTTGTACATTTGACATAACTTTAGTTTAGAACCACAAGATTTAAAAGTCTTCATTCTTTTCTTAAACTCCGTTCCAAGTTAAACTAGGTCCTTCTTTTTGAAATGGAGGGAGTACTACTGTTAAGGTTTCATATCACCGGCCCAAACTTATTTGGACTAAAAGATAGTTATTGTTGTAGTTATAGTATACAGTTAGAAAAAAATAATGCATTTATCAACCAAGTAGTAGTTGGCATCTAAATGTTCATAATGGGATATACTAAACAGAAATTTTGACATATGACATATTAAAATCTCACAACGTAATTTTGTCAGCACTTGAGCACAAAAATATCCAAAAATAGTAATAAAGACGACCGTAATTTCCTAACAATCAAGAAGAAAAAGGCACATGCTTAATATATTTTTCAAAAAGAAAGTCTTTCGGGTAGTATCAAAGCTTATAGTTCACAAATTTAATTGAAAGAAGCTTGAAAGAGTTATTACTTCTTTATCAAAAATTAAAAATTTTATCAAAAGATTGAGTTTACTAAAACAAAAATGATCTTTAATGATAACTAATAGCTTCATTATCATTAAATATGTATCTTCAAAGGCAATCGGTACATTCTTTTAATGTCCATAAAGTCTATAAAATATTGAATTCAATGGAAAATTAAATAATGTCGTTAAAGGTTGTACCACTCTTGTGAATGTGCATATTTATTGCCGATAGAAAATATTTTTGTCATAGTGTAATTTGGACATTTGTTAGTTTCACAAAAACATGATCTCTTATTATGCTGAAAATAGAAGAGAAGAAGTATGACAAATTAGTTAACGTGCAGTAAAAGATGTGGACAAATTGTCTCGATACAAATATTCTAGAAATAGTGCAATAGCATACAAAAGATTTGTACCTAAGAAAAAAACACTAAAAATAATATACTAAATGTGGCAAGCAAGAGAGCAATCATTTTGGTTAATTTAACAAACCTCATCATTGGTTCCGTATTAGTTATCAAATATTTATTGTTGTGTGCTACCAAATATAGCACAACCCACATACAATTTTCCCAAATGTACATGACGAAACCTTGTAAAACGGGACAAAAGAGAATATAAATTTTTAATCTTCCTCACTGGAATTTTGAAGATAATTCAAAAAAATTCAAAAAAATAGCAACAAAGATGTTGCAATAGATACATGAATCAATATGATTATAGTAAGAAAAATTGAGCTTCGTGAAATAGGAACAAGAAATCTTTGAGAAATGAAAAACTTTATAAGAAGCGTAATTATATATTTGAATTTGAAAAAATACAAAATAATAATGACTGAAATAAATGATTTGTTTACTAAAGAAACAAATGTAATGAATTCAACCATTAGCCATTTAATCAGTGTTATGAGTTGTAAGAGATCCAAAAGTCGAAATGCCACATTGCAATTGAATTCAATGTGCTTTGTATTTATGAAGAGGCCTATAGAAAGCGACAAAATATAAGATCAATTTCCAATCATCCTTGCTGACACTTTGACATATTTAAAAAAAGGTCACCAAAATAGGAAAAAAAATTACTATACTTAGATGAATCACTAGACTTATAGTAAAGATAAAATCCATGAAAACTTTCAAGAATAAAAACTCGATTCATGTTTTTGAATTTTACTACCCTATAGTCGGGAAAAAACCCTACAAATTATAGTGGCAAAAGTTCCTCTATTTTTAGATAACATTGGGTAGTGTGAACAAATATTTATTGTGCCTTATCAGAAAGGTCACAACACTTTGGAAAAGTTATAACCCTTCAGTATGGACGCAAAATTTCATAAAAGTCATAATTTTTCATAAAAGTCGCAACTATTGATAAAAGTCACAATTTTCCAAAGAAGTTGCAGTTTTCCATAAATGTCACATTTTTTCATAAACGTCACAACTTTTCATGAAAAGGGAAGGGTAGTTTTGGAAATAAATAAATATAAAAGGGAATTATGGTTTCTGGTGTGACCACATAGGTGGGATTAAGGTTCTCTTTATATAAAAACTAGGTAAACTAACTGGGCTTCGCGCTAGTAAACTATCTCTATCAACTTACATGTCTTTTGAGTTTAATGAACGTATGACCATTTGAATTAACGTCACAAAAAGTCCTTCAAAATCGTGTATGGTACTAATTTGCATTGTCGAAAGACATTCTTACTTTTTTTGGTTTCGACCAGTACATTCAAAACATGTAAACCTTTGCGATTTTTAATCTTATTTTAAAAAAACATGTTGATTTATGTTGGGTCTGACTAATTTGTATCCATAAAAATAGATTTTTTACAACAATACAATCTGCATTATGTTTGTGACCTTTATTTAATAGAATATTAGAATGTTATAATATTGCCATCATTATTTTTTTTTTGCGGGATAAGATATTGGCAAATACTTAAGCTTGATTTCAAATTTTAAATTAATAAATACTCTGATTTGAAGTTAATATATCTAAATGCATTAATTCATATCCTTCATGTTAATTAAACACTCCCAGTATTAAAATGGTACTCTTGTAGTGCATATTTTTTTATCAAATATAAAATGAATCTTTTAAAATGTTGTAAAGCATGGGCTACCTTATTTAGTTTCAAATATAAACGAAAATACCATTTGCAAGAAATATTTCAATGAACACTTAAACAACGCAAATATTTTCTAATTTCACTTACTAAAATATTTTATTTGCCTCAAATTTTCCTTTATCTTCCTCTATATTATATATGAGTTAATTTTGAAATAATGTCCTTAAATAACTACACATATATTCGTGTGTGGTTGCATACGTGAAAATGATTACGACAACTCTACCTCATGAAACATCTTTAATTTACAAAAGTTTGTCAATATGTTACATTCTTAGTCTATATGGTTTAACTATTTTGAGAAGAGAGACATATTGAATAACTATGACTTTATTTGAAATCGAAACATAAACAGGAAAAAAAACATTCAAATAAATTTAAACAATGATTAATTAGTTTTATAAAAAAAAAAAACCTACGACATGTGAATTCACCTATTATTCGGACAGTCTGCGCTCACAAAGTAATGAGATTTCAACATTGTAACTTCATTTATAATAAAGACTACAAAAGAGAAAAAAAATAGAGAAATTCTAACTACCATTCATCGTTTCAATACTGGACAAGGAGGAATAAACATATAAGTTTACCTGTCTTACAATTGTAAAAAATAATGCAAAGTAAATAGTCAATACCTAACTCGAAGATAGTAAAATTCTCAAGCTTCATGCAATGTGACTACTACTTCAAATTTAAAGGTTCAATTTCACTACCTCAAATTCCTTGCATATATCAGCTTAAATGTCAACCACTATTTCCTTGTCCTTCAAAGTCACAAACTAGGGCCTAGAAAATCACTTGTCAACCAAAACAATATGCCATCACAATTCAATTAGGCATCAACGGTCAAAATTAAGACAAAGCAAAACTTATACAAGAGTAATCAAACTGAGAAACTCCAAATATCCTTCTTTCAGTACATATGCATGTTTGCAGACTTTGTAATTATCCTTATTAAGCTTACCCATGATGGTTATCTTTTTTACTTTGTACACCATTTACATTAAAGGTATCTTGTCTAGCCGAAGGAAATGCAAAATGTATGCGATATACCTCTTCTCATCTGACAATTATATGACATAGATTATCCAATATTTGTTCTAAAAGTTGAGATTCCCTCTTGCTGAAATTGATTATTATCAACATGATTCACAATAAAAATTACAAAAAGCACATTGCCAAGGAGGGAATAAAATAACTTATTGTCTCCTACACTTATGCAACAATGAGCATAGCAGAAACACCTAAAAGCTAGATGATTTGTAGCAATGCAAAAAAAGATTGAGAATGAAAATTGCATAAACATAATCATACCTATAGCAAATAATGTAATGAACTCTAGTTTACTTTTCGATTTCAAAATACCATTGTAATGTTGTGGAATAGTTGTTAGTTTCTAGGGTACATTTTTCATTGAAAGTAAAGGATAGGAAAATATAAACTAATTTATAGATGAGTCATAAACGTGAAAAGTAATTTAAAAAGAATGCATACATTTTCATTGCAAAAACAATTATTTGGAGACACAATCACTGCAACCCCAAATTCAGCTCATGAAAAAGGGATTACTACTTACTAAAAATAAAAACTACTCACTTGATGAAAGGGGGAAGATCTGCTACCAGGCATAACAGTTGTAAAGAAAAATAGATCAAGTAGTACTTTTTTTGTCGAGTAAAAACATAAAACATAGATTTTAATTGTACATTCATTTATCTTTTTTGGTACCATATGAGACTTTGACCTATAAGTAATGGAAAATTTTTGTGTAAATTTACATAGAGAATGAACTTTGTGGAAATTTACCTAAAGAATCAACATAAAATTACCCACTCTTCGCACGAGATTTTAATAATACTTAAAACCTATCGGTTACTAAAATTAAAACGCTATATTATCTTAAAAGAAAGATGAATAATGTAAAGGAAAATGAAAGTTATTACATCTTATCATTTAACCCTAGTAACATAAACATAAATTTTTGATGGTAAAATACGTACTATGATCTACAACATACGCAATGGTGTCAATGAGTCACTAAACATGGGAAAAGTAGACAAATATATAATTGTGATGATGAATCAGAAAAAGCAAAAGAGGTTCAAAATTTTTGTTGTTTCAAATGAGAGGAAACATCTCCATTTATTGCAAACAAATGGTAGTTTGAACAAATATTTATAGTGTCTTATCGTAAAGGTTACGACTATTTGGAAAGGTCACAACTTTCATAAATGTGACAACCTTTTATAAAAGTCACAACTTTTCGTAAAAGTCACAACTCTTCATTAAAGTCGCATGTTTTCATAAAAGTCACAACTTTTCATAAAAGTTACAACTCTTCATTAAAGTCGCAACTATTCATAAAAGTCACAATTTTTCATAAAAGTCACATCATTTCATGCAAGAGGATGACTGTTTTTGGGTTAAGTCTTTATAAACGTCTAACTTTTCATAAAAGTTACATTTTTATATAAAAGTCACATCTTTTAAAAAAATCAGAAGACTACTTTTGGAAACAAATAAATTTAAAAGGAAATTCTACCTTGTGGTGGCGCCATGTAGGTGTGCCTAGGGCTCTCTTTTATATAAATATATTGTATGATGAGTGTTAGTCAAAAATATGGTTGTTTCAATGTTTTCTTTTGAACAAAATTAATAGTCTTCAATTGTCCAAAATAAATTTTCATCAACGTATTAATGACATTCATTCTCATATTTGTAACTGCTATTATATAAACGTTAGGAGCTTCTCTTTCATCGCTATATATTTCTCATAAGTTATTGGGGAGAATAGAAGTAGAAGAGAGAAAGTGATTTTTTCGTATACCTCATATGCTTCCTCCTTTATTTTTGTATGTTGGGTTTTATATTGAAGAATCTTACTTAGTTTATGGTTCTTAATTTTATATTAGAAGAGTTTGTTCAATCTTGGGGGATACACCCATATCGGGTGAAATATCCTTAAGGACGCTGTCTTTCGGCACGCCTTAAGCTATGAGAATTTCCAAAAAGAGTTATTGGTGAAGTACAAACTTTGGTGAATTCGGTACAAGTGTTCCTAGTGAAGGTATTTTCGTAAATTTTACAATACAATTGTTGTAATGTCTTACAGAAAATACCTTCATCACCAACACTTGTACTGAATTCACTAAACTATACGCTTCACCATGAATTTTTGTAAGAACTTCTCATAGATTGAGGCGTGTTGAGAGAAATGTCCATAATGATATTTAACCCTGTATAGGTGTATCCCCCAAGATTCAACAAGTTCTTCTAGTATAAAACTAGGTCCCAGAAACTATCAAATTAAAGATTTAATCAAAAAAAACCTAGAACTAAAATATATATTGACGTAGGAGGAAAAAATGATTAAAAAATATGTTGCTTTCATTACTTTCATATCTATATATTTCCTTAGGAAGAGAAGATATGTCTGCACATATATAATCAAATCAATTCTACGTTCAAACAATAACCTTCCAACATTAAATATTGTAAAATACTAATCACCATTAATCCATCAAAGGTCTTGCATTATCATATATTAATGACAAAAAATGGTTAGGCCATTAAACAATATAATAACATACCTTTAAAGATATGATAAAAATAATGATAACGTTTAATATAATAATTAATAATTTATTTATATAACATTTCTATTTGAGATATTATCTTATTATTTCAACAATCCCCTACATATCGCAAAATGATCTCAAAATGAATAATAAAGAATAGAATAAAGTATGCTGGGTTTTCACATATGAGTCTTATTGTAACGACCCATAAAATCGATAAGTGAAACTACAGCCTAACGACCTTGTGTTGAGTTTGAATGAGGTTTCTGATCTTGTAATATTGTCCCGAGCTAATAAGTTTAGTGATTCACCGTACAGGAACATTTAGACTCCATTTTAAAAGGCCTTTTGTATGTTGGTTAAGGGTGCTAGGGCTTGTGCCAAGCCAAGGAAGGAAAGACCTAAGCCAAAGGCCAAAGTTTCCACCCTTGGCTACAATTATCCAAAGGCTCCACAAACCACTTCACGGTCACTTATCTTCACCACAGACCGTAGAAATGGTCGTGAAGTTCACTTTGTTGCATGTGAGGTAAGGCACTTTGGTCAAGCTACTGCCCCAAACTTCACGGACCACTACACGGTCAGTGGTCTTGACCGCGGCCCGTAAAGTTGGGCATGAAGATGCCTTAGAATTTTAGGGCTTGGCAGGGCAATATAACTAACTTCCTAGAGGACCACGGGCCGTTGTCCCTCTTCACGAGCCTTGGAGTTTGTCGTGGTGCCTAACGAAGCTACCTCAGTTTGGTTTTTTTTTATGTAATTTCATTTTATGATTTTATTATGTGGGTTTAATTTCAAAATTATATATATATATATATATATATATTTTTAGGTATTGAAAAAATCCTATAACTCATTTTTTTAAAACTCCCAAATCAAAACACCAAAATTCTTTCTCTATATATATTTTTCTCTAACTCAAAGAAGAAGAAGAAGTGGGGGATAGTGTTTGGATTCAAGGTGCTTTATTCTTCAATATTCTTGGGGAATGTTAAGCAAGGTATGGTGATCCTTCATTTTGTGTTAACTTTCACCCCAGAGTGAATTTCAAAGTCTTCAAGCTTGTGAAAAACTTAGGGTTTTACTCAATCTGATGGGTGCCTTTACCGAATGATTTTAAAAGGTTCCTAATGGCATATTATGGTTATATTGTCGTTAAATTGATGATTTCATATGCAAATACTCTTTCGACCTATGATTTCTCTCTATTCCTAATTTTTGCCTTTAAGAATTGGGTTTGTTGATAATGAAAGCATGTGAATAGAACTTATTTAAATGGCTTTAGATTTTTCAAGTATGTCATTACCTATGAATAATTGTGATGAATTTTTGTTGTATTGGAATTGGAGATTACGGACTTAAAGGAATGATATAAAAAGTTACTTGTTGATTTTGAAATGTGAACTTGATGTTGATCCACTTGAATGGGGGAGATGTTTACTTAATGTATATATCTATTGTATTATATGTGTGTGAGATCTCTATGAATGTGTTATGCCTAGAATGAAATGGACCTATATATGAAGAATTAATGAATGTGGAATTGGAGATGGATGCACATCGTAAGTTTACGCAGAGTATCTAATAATGATTTCTACATCCCTTCCGAATGAATGAAAAGTTGGGTTTGATATGGATGCTCATCCGTAAGTAGAGGCGAAGTGTCTAGTAGAAATTTCAGTATCTTCTTTGATGTATCCAATTTATAAATTGTTGAAGCAGATGGATACTCATCCATGAGTTGAGGCGGGGTATCTAGTAGCAATATCTTGTCCTAATATTGAACTAAAGAATAAAGTACTCTATGGGAATGTAGGCTAAGCACCGAGTGGATATTGAATGACGTGGATGTTCATCCATGAGTTGAGGTGGGGTATCTAGTAGAAATATGTTGGGATGGGTGCCCATGCATGCGTTCAGGAGGGGTATCTAGTAGCATCTCCCTTATCCCATAAACTATGTGCCCACATAGGTCTATCTAGTTGATCCACTTAAGCTAAATACGGTTTACCTTAGACAAGTAAACCATCTCTTAAGGTGTGGGTATTTATGATACCGGATTCCATGATCTAGATACATGGTCTATGTCAATTAAAATATTATTCCCATCACGTGAGATGTGAACTATAGTTACTTGAGAGAGTCTACAAGTGAGGATAGTAGTATGGGATTCTATCCACACATTGCACGAGTATGCTTTGATAGGATTATAGACAGTTGTCTAAGTCCTAATGGCTAATTTATGAAAGCCTCCTAAATGAAGTAATTAAATAATGTTGAGTCTTAAATGATTAAAGTGATATGCATGCTATTCTTGGGTTACATGATGATTTAATTTTCCTTGTTTGGCCTAATGAAATGTTATGTTTCCTATGTATCAATATCGTGTAAAGGTGAAAAGGAATGAATGATAAGTTCGCTTTGGTGACCCAAATCTGGTTCCTTAGTGTGGATGGTTATATGGGACACTATACACACATTGAACAAGGTATAACATAAGGGTTACTTGAGGTAAAGATCTAAGGTAAAGGTATGGTTTCAGGTCGTATGCACTTCGAGCTCGACAAGATCATGAAAGTTCCCCGGATACAATTATTTGTAAGTAATGATATTTTAGCTAGTAGTTATGCATTACTTGGTATTAGTTGTTTCATTGGCAATTGTAGTACCCGCAATGCAACTACCACAAGTCATTGATTCATGGTTGAAAGTTGATTGTTTCTCAAAGCTAAAACTTTTGTTTAATGCAGTCCCTGGTTTCATTATTTTGTTCATTTGTAAGAGAATTAATGTTATTAGAAATGGTGGTTCTATGTCTAAACATGCTTTGGTTTTATGTGTGAATCGAATGATATTCTTGTTGTCTAAAGTTAGATATCCATGGTTGAATGAAATACCTAATACATGGCCACTAATTATTAAACATTTGGAAGAATATGGTTATTTAAACTGCTGCAACATGAAGACTTGGAAACTCCATTCCTTGGGGAGTATCGAATGTAATACTGATAGGTGCAGCCAAATAGAAAATCCTTGTCTTAGTGCATTGACATTATTATTAGGAATGATGAAGGTGATTTCGTATATGCTAAAATATAGAAAATAGGAAAAGTTTCATTGATTACGAAGAAAATCTTTGATGGAGGTTCCTTGGATTTTTTTTTATGGATGTGAGGACATAATGTTTTCAATGCACAATAGTAATGTGAAGGTGTTTCATACATTCAAAGAAGGGGGTTGTTATTAATTTTGCAGGCATAGATACACAGAGATACTTCAACATACAGTACTTACCACAAAAAGCACAAGTCCATCATTCATTTGGAAAAAATTCAAATACCTAATTCGAGAATAAAAAGATAGAAAATAGGGGATTTACAACAGATGCACATATTACAAGTTGATACGCAAGGGTATGACAAAAACAATTACAAAGGCATAGCATCAAGACAATGATACTACACTGCAAAAAGAAAGAAAAAAAGTAACCATCAAAACTATTGTGTGTTTTCAATTTAGATATGAGATAAATATTAGAATTCTTAACTCTCCAGATCTGAAATCATATATGGTGGTATTAGCTTTGACGGATCTCATCCCGTGTAAGATCTATAAAACACGGTGAATAATGCTCTAATATTGGTTTGAATTGAAATGGAAGTCCAATCTATATCTTATAAATAGTGATTTGTGTGTGGTTGCATCCATCGTGCAGCTTGATCCCAGCTAAGATGTTCACTCATCAAGTTTTAGAAAACTTCTTGCTGTTGAATCATAGCGTCACTGAGAGACTTTTGACGTATAAGTGAATACACTCCGAAATTGGGTGCATTAATGATTTTAGCTAGTCTATTGGAGTCGATTTTAGTAAATGCAAACATTAGGAATACATTCCATCGGAGAAGATGAAGCCTCACGGACACACACATTTTGTGAACTATTTTCCAAATTTGTTACTTACTGCTTCTTTAATTTTTTATTTTATTTTATTGTTGCTTCTTTCCTACGGGCTACTTTTGGGTCTTGGACCATTTATTATCCCTTTGTTTTTATTTAATAATAAGACATATGTTTGAATTAATTTTCTTAAAAAATAATGATATGATTATAAATATTATCTACATATGAAATAAATGGGTCAATAGTCGTACTAAGTATTAGCGAACCCTCAATGTCCTAGAATTATGTGCCCTAGTAGCCTTATAAGTCCCCTTTGTTCGACATCAGTTTTAGTGATCACACCATAGTCCTGCCTCTATATCCCTGACAAGCCATATAAGGTCCTCTAGATGGGTTGTATACATCGGACTTCCCGTTTAGCTCACATTATCTATGTCGGTTAATAGTAGCTCCCACCATTAGACTCTTAGTGCATTGACCATGTTTTCAGCATTTAAATTAGTATACAATTCAACATGTTACTAATCATGAGGGTAACATGTTGAACTGTATACTAATGTAAATTCTGATAACATGGTCAATGCATTAAGAGTCTCACTGTGGGAACTACTTTTCACCAATATAAACCACGTGATCTAAACGTGGAGTCCGATCTATGCATCCTACCTAGAGGACCCAATATTCCTTGCCAGGGATAACGAGGCATGATTATAGCGTGATCACCAAATTTGATGCCCAGTAGAGGTGACTTATAAATCTACGCGGGAACGTAGTTCTTGAACATTGACGGTACCATGAATCTTAGTACAAATATTGACCCAAGAGTTTGTTTTATGTTAAAACAACCCCACATTTGTATCTACTAGCCATTTATTTCGTACGTAAATAAAATTTATAATCATATCATTACTTTTTAATTTTTTTATTAATTGAAACATATGTATTATTATTAAATAATAACGAAGAGATAATAAATGGTCTAAGTCCCAAAAGTGGCCCACATGAATGAAACAACAAAAAACAATTTAAAGAATATTAAAGAAGTAGTAAGTAACAAATTTGGAAAACGGTTCCAAAAATTCCCATAATTGGTTTGTCTGACATTCGTCAAAATCACATCAGATGAGGCTTCATCTTCTCCGATAGAATGTCACCCCAATGTCTACCTTCACTATCATCGACTCCAATAGACCAGCTAATTTCATCAATACACCAATTTCGAAGTGTAATCACTTATAAGTCAAACGGCTCGATAATTAAACACCCAAGAGTACTTCTTCAACTTGATGAGTGAACATATTAGATGGGATCATGCTGCGTGATGGATGCTACCACATACAAATTACTTTTTTTAAGGAATCAGTTGTGCTTCTATTTAAGTCCATACCAATGTTAGAGCATTATTCTCCGTACAGCATCGATCTTACACGGGTTGAGATCCGTCGTAGCTAATAACACCATGTATGATTTCACATCTAGAGAGGTAAGCATCATAATATTAATCTGATAGAAAAATTTAAAATGCACAATACTTATGATGGTGACTTTATTTCTTTCTTGTTGTAGTGTAGTCTCATTTTTTATATTATTCTTTGTAACTGTTCTTGTCATAACCCTGCGTATTAACTTTTGATTTGTGCATCTGTGGTAAATTCCCTATTTTGCATCTTTTTTACTCTCAAATTTGGGATTTAATTATTTTCCAATTTAATGATGGCTTGTGGTTGTTCTGAGAATATATGTATCTTGTAATATCTCTGTGTATCTATACCGGCAAAATGAATGACATTATAATCAAAAAAATTGGCTACTTTATTCCCTTCTCTGAATGTGTGAACCACCTCCACATTCCCAGTGTGCATTGAAAACTGAATGTTGCTTACATTCTTAGAAAAAATCCAAGGAACCTCCCAAACCCCATCCAGGACTTTCTTTGTAATCAATGAATCCGTTTCTATATTTAATGGTAAACAACCCTTTTGAACACAATAATTTGAATCTTCTTTAACTACTCTTATTTCAGCTTCAATTGCTGAAACTTCTCCTATTATCTATGATTCAACATATACCAAAACACCTTCATCATTCCTTATATAAAATTTCAATGCACTTAGACAAAGATTTTCTTTGCTACCTCAATCAGAGTAAATAAGTATACATTTCCAAATTCTTAACAATAAGTGGCGAAGTATTGGGTATTTCATTCAACCGTAGTTATCTAACTTTAGACAAAAATAAAATCTATCTATTCACACCTAGGATCAAAGTATGTTTAGACATAGAATTATAATTTCTACAAACATTTCTTCTCTTACAAATGAACCAAATAATGAAAGCATGTACTGCCTTAAACAAAGGTTTTAACTTTGAGTAACAATCAGCTTTCCAACATGAATTAATGATTTGTCTTAGTTGCATTAGGGATCCTACAATAGCCAATGAAATACCTAATATCAAGTATTTCATAAAAACTAGATAAAATATCATAACTTACCAATCATTGGATGCAAGAACCATCATGATCTTGTCGAGCCCAAGTGCATAAGACCTATTCTTTTTCTAACCACCATTGAACCTGAGGAAGGGTAAGGTTGAGCCCATAGATTATTATCTCCCACATTCTTAGCAATTTAAGGACAATCCCTTACCTTATGATCCGTTATTCCACAAGAAAAACATATATTTGAATTTGCTAGACACTCAATTCTAGGGCCTTTTCCACCACTTTGAAAATTGTGTTCAATTAGCTCATTAGAACTATTACCTTGGGAACGATTACCTCCACCGGACCTTGAATGCGAGAAATTACGATTATCCTTTCTTGCCCTATTTGACTCCCTAGTTTTCTTCTTAAGTTTCTCTTCTTCTATGCTTTGTGCCTGACTATCAAACGGGGATACATACATATCCTTAACAAGCTTGAAATTAGGCTTTCTTTGACCACCAAGTCAGAAGCACCTGACACAAACTTACTCTCGATTGCCCTTGAATCGGAAACCATAGTTTGAGTATATTTGGACAATTGTATGAATTTCAAAGCATACTCCTTCACACTCATATTATCTTGTTAAAGATTAATGAACTCAAGTACCTTTTCCCTCCCTCATCTCAAGGGGAAAGAACATGTCACGCCTTGAGGCTACCCCCTAGACGTAACACGGTTCCTAAAGTCATGAGTCATCCAAATTAACTCTGAGTCTTGCATATATAAAGCAGACTGAAAATGATTGAGTATTATATGTACTACGTGGAAGCTAAAAACACTGGACATTTGTACTGGGGGAATCTAAATAGTATGAATAGATATGATATAATAATAAGAGTTTAGTGATGACTTAAACAACACTTAACAACTCGAGTTGAATCTACTACCTTGTCTAAAAAGTATCTATTGAATTGAGTACAAAATTGAGAACTAGAAATAACGACTAAGCTAGAAAGCATGTCTGTTAAACTCGATGTATGAGGACTCACAGCTGAAGTTGTTGAGGTTTAATCGAGAATCAATATATTTAAGTGTGATCTTTATGTTGACTGCCTAAACATACACCGTGAAAATGCATCAATACTTGAATGTACTGAGCATGCATGATATAGATATGCTAAGTTGAACAAAGTATATAAGCTTGACGATATCATTTTTAATCGCACGAAGCCCAGATAGATTACCTAGTATATCTAAAGACAAAAATCCATATCATCTCTTCATATTAAAAATATAATTATGAAACCATATCATTTATTATGGCACGAAGCCCAGATAAATTACCTAGTATATCTAAAGACAAAAAACCATATCATCTCTTCATATTACATATGTAATTATCTATAACCCTTTTTTTGTTTTAGAGACAAAATCAAGGTAGACTCTATTCAAAATTTATTCTTATTTTTTGAAAAACACCAGAAGAAAAAAGAGTTAAAAGAAATGAGTTGGTTGATTAACACAACATCTTATTCCATAAGAAAAAAATTGATTCTAAATTTAAGTAAATATATGTCTTTATTTTGTTTAATTAAAGCACTCAAATATATGACACTATAACTTTTATTATTGATTATGGAAGCAAGGGTTGTACCATTCCATCATAATAAATCCTATAAGTGTTGAAGTGTATTTTCTTAATACAGGTATAAAATTTATTTATCTTATACTCTTTATTATGTTTAAATATTGTAATTATCATATCAACATGAGGGTTACTCAGACATAGTTTCTCTATCCATAAGATACGAATAAGATCTGTGTAAATTCTGCCTTGTCATACTTTACTTGTTGCCCTAAGTGTCTAGTAGTAGTAGACAAGATATGCATGGCCCGTTCTGGCACTGGATATTTCATGTAATGATATGGTTTGCATAGTCATTTGGTGACAAACCAAATGATAGCAACCAAAGTACCTAAAAGGGCGGGGGAGATGGGGGAATAACACATGAAAAACATACAATTGATCTTGCATAAGCATATTTGATTGGGATAGTGGAAATCATATATGTGAAATGTTAGGAAAAGAATATACGGATCTATAAAAAAAAAATATGCACAAGTAGTACAAGTAAAATGATAGTGTCTTCTTGTGATTCCGAACAACTATTACTACATAGTTCATCAAAATTCCTTGAACTTGGTACCTAGATCAACTACGACTTCTTTCTCTACAAAGCCGGTACATCAGCCTTTCTTGTACAATTTAACGACAATGTGCAAAAACCATACAACATAACATAGCAAACAAACTTCCGCCGTCGATTGCTAATCCCTTCACTCATTTAATTATGTGCATGACTTCATTGAATGTTGATTTGGTGCTTGAAAGAGAACATGTTTTATGTTTTGAATTATAAATAGCATCACTCACTTTACTTGATCAGATTCCAATTGAGTAAATAGAAGTAATGATATCAGTACAGATTTTATGCCAACCAAAAGATCCAAATCATATCAAATGAATTAGTCTCAGCCTTGTCGTAACCATTTCTCTTTATGCTTTTACGCCTTCTACTTCTCTCCAGTGTTTACTTGAAAGAGGGAATGACGGAGTCAAAAACATCATACATGAAAACTTAAAGTTAAGTGTGAATTCTGCCTCTTTAACTGAACCTTATACATCATTTTTGAGAAAACTGGAAATTATTGAGATCTATGCATAACTTTCAGAAGAAGGCGAAGTAACAGAAAAATATTAGCTATTACAAACAATAAAATAGTAGTGACACTGTATTTTTCAAAAAAGCTGAACATAAAGAGCAACACATAATTGACAAGTAATTAAAGAAGCCGCTATAAGCGCAAAAAAATTACACATATGTAAGAATGTTAATGACCATGCCTTTCACATATGGAAGAAATCAGTTCCTTCATTTTCTTATTTTAAGTAGAATTTTGTTATATCTATCCAGCAATTTTTTTCCTAAAAGTAGAGTACCATTCTTGTATGTATTCTCCTTAACAATGACAAATAAGAAAATGCATTCTTTAACTGATTCTTTTCCTTTGTAAAAAATGTGTGATATTTTCGAGTACATAAGAGTGTAATATCCTGCAAAACAAAGAAACATTTGATTAGGTCCTACGTTTCTCAAAAAAAAATTGAGCATTTTTTTTGGAAGAATCACATTTGCATGACATTATTGATTCCAGTAAAAGGAACTACCTAAAATTATTTGTTTGGATGAACAAATGCTAAGTTCTTCACACCCTCATCATGGTCACAGACATACATTTTTAAAAAGAAGAGCAGGTGAAACATTTCAAGTAAATCTTCTCACTAATCAAATAGACCATAACATGGCTTATCAAAATGATAAAAAGAGAAGCTACCTCTGTTGGAATTAATGCATCAATGTTTAGTCTTCCGAAATTGTCTCTATGTTTTTTAAGAAGTCTCTTTAGAATTTCGTAGTACATGTTTCTAGTAAATTGTGCTACATGTATTTAGTTATTTGTGCAAGACATTTTTTTTTCTATTTTTAGTAGTATAACTATGATGTAGTTTATGATTGTAATCATCTCAAGTGTCCTTAACTAGCATATAATAAACTTGAGCATTCTCTAAAGATACTATTTTCCTTCCATATTTCCTTCAAATTGGTATCAAGAGCAGGTTTTTTTTTTAATCTGGGGTTAGGTCAAGAAAAAAATATGGCATCCAAAACAAATGAAGGTGTTGAATCTTCAATTGTTCTTACTTCATTTTTTGATAGAACTGATTTTTAATACTAGAAGATAAGAATGAGAAACATTTAAAATCTGAAGGTTTGCGGACTATTATTGAAAATGGCTTTGAAGAGCCAGACAACGATGGTCATCTTACAGAAGAAGAGGTGAAATATCTTGAAGCTAAGTATTGTCAAGAAGCAAAAGCCTTGAGCAAAATCCAAATTGGTGTCCCAAGAGCATATTTTGCAAAAGTACTTGTGAAACCACAAAGGATGCTTGATATTCTCTGAAAACTGAGGTGTGTTGTGACAAAAAGGTACGCACTATAAATCTTCAAACTCTTAAAAGAGAGTTTCAAAATTATAAGATGACAGAATCTGAAATAATTGATGAATATTGCACAAGAGTCATGAATATTGTTAATGAAATGAGAAATCATAGTGATACAATTTCTGACCAACATGTTGTGGAAAATATTCTAATTAGTGTCACAGAAAAGTATAAGTACACTGTTGCTATAACTGAGGAGACGAAATATTTTTCTAAGCTTTCCATCAAAGAGCTAGTTGGATCATTTCGTGCACACGAGAAGCGAATATTTTTTCGTGAAGATCAACCCAAAGAGACGACTTTCCTGTCTAAAAAAATGAGAATTCTCAAAATTTCTCAAAAAATCAACAGAAGCAGAATCACAA
This sequence comes from Solanum pennellii, assembly GCF_001406875.1. Taxonomy (NCBI): domain Eukaryota; kingdom Viridiplantae; phylum Streptophyta; class Magnoliopsida; order Solanales; family Solanaceae; genus Solanum; species Solanum pennellii. The sequence continues at coordinate 10,287,730 of NC_028640.1, forward strand.
GCCAAAAAAAAGAAGTAGGATCATGATGGTTGTTCCAAGAAGGTTGAAGAAAAAGGTGAGAAAAACTTTAGTCTTTTTTGTAAACTTTGCCAAAAGACTAATCACAATGCAGAAAAATATTGGCACAAAGGCAAGCCCCAATGTAACTTTTGTTAAAAGTTTGGCCACGTTAAAAAGTATGATTGGCACAAGAAACGGGAGCAAGAAAATTTTTGTGAAAAACATTAGTAAGAAAGGGAAGAAAACCTTTCCTTTGCTTATAAATCTGATGCTTCAACACAAAGCAACGAATGGTATGTTGATAGTTGTTGTAGTAATCATATGACTAGAGATGAAAAGACTTTTCTCTCAATTAATAATAGTGTCACTTCAAAAGTGAGAATGGGGACTAAAGCCTTAGTAGATGCGAAAGGTAAAGGTACTATTTCCATAAACATTAAAAGGTAGTAAGCAAATTCATGATGTTGTTTATGTTCCTGACATGAAAGAAAATTTGCTTAGTGTTAGTCAACCCATGGAAAATGGTTATTCTCTTGTGTTTAGAGATAATTATTGCAGTATTTATGATAAAATTGAGTCAAATCAAGTCATTGTTGAAGTAAAGATGATAAAAAGAAACTTCCCTTTGCAATTTCATTAAAATGCATTAAAATGAAATTGTAGATGATTCATGGCTTTGGCACAAAAGGACATGGTGCAAGGCCTTCCTGAAATACATACTGAGGTGGATCCATGTGAAAGTTGTATAATGGGAAACCAACATAGGAAGTCTCTTTGAAAAGGGGTGTTTTGTAGAGCAAGTGTACTTTGGAACTAATTCCTAATGACATTTGCGTACCAATGAAGACTCCATCTTTTGGAAGTCAAAGGTATTTTGTAATCTTTATTGATGATTTCTCAAAAATGACTTGGTTTTATTTCTTGAGTTTATTTCTTGAAAGAAAAGTCAGAAGCATTTGCTACATTCATGAAATTTAAATCCCTTGTTGAGAAGAAAAAATGTTGCAGCATCAAAAACGTTCGCAGTGATAGAAGAGGTGAATACACAAGTCGAGATTTTGAAGAATATTGCAAAAATGAAGTCATTCACAAATAACTTACAACAGGATATACTCCTCAACAAAATGGTGTATCTGAAAGAAGAATTAGAACAATTGTTGAAATGGCCAAAACTATGATGAATGAGAAATGACTGCCAAAATATTTTTGGGCAGAAGTAGTGCATACAGTTGTTCTCATCCGTAACAGGTGTCCAACAAAGACACTAAAGGACAAGACACTAGTAGAAACTTGGAGTGGAATTAAACCTTCTGTAAGTCATTTTATAATTTTCCGGCGTATTAGTTATGCTCATGTACCTGCGAGAAAAGAACTAAATCAAATAAAAAAATTCAAAAATGTACCTTTCTTGGTTATAGTAATGTGACAAAAGTATATAGGCTTCTCGATGTCAAAACTAAGAAACTTCTTGTTAGTAGAGATGTTATGGAATTGGGAGGATAAAAAGATAGAGAATACTTCTATCATATCTTCAAATAAAGAAGAGGATGAGAAAGATGATGATGTCTCTCAAGGGGTAGAAATCCGAGATTCAGATGATGAAGAACTACCTCCAAGAGGAACAAAAATGTTGGGTGACATTTATCAAAGATGTAACTTTGCCGGTGTTGAGCCAGAAAATTATGAAGGAGCAATAAAGCATGATGTTTGGAAGAAAGCCATGGAAGAAGAAATTCGGATGATAGAAAAAAATAATACTTGGGAGCTTGTGGCTATACCCAAAGAAAGAGAAATTGTAAGTCTAAAACGGATTTACAAAATAAAACTCAATCAGGAAGGAGATATTCCAAAGTACAAAACAAGTTGGTTGCTAGAGGCTTCACGCAAAAGCCAGATCTTGATTTTTATGAAGCTTTCTCTCCAGTTGCTTGTCTTGAGACATCTAGAAGTGTAATTGTTGTTGCTGCACAAAAGAAATGGAAGATATTTCAACTTGATGTTAAATCTGTATTTCTGGATGGAAAACATGATGAAGAGATTTATGTTGAGCAACCTCAAGGTTTTTTTGTTCAAAGAGGAGAAGAGAAGGTGTAGAGGTTAAAAAAGTTCATTAGGGACTGAAACAAGCTCCAAGAGCATGATACAATGAAATTGATACATACTTTCTAAAAAGTAATTTCCAGAGAAGTAAAAGTGAAGCCACTCTGTATGTAATTTCCCATACGATATGCTCATCCCCTCTGTGATTTCTTTATTTATGTCGCAACCACAGTTTGTGGATTTGCATCCAGTGTTGATATTCAAGATTATTCTTCGAATTTCTGTCAGTTATATCTCTATTTTGGACTACTGCTTAATGACATGGGGGGTCTGATCTTTTCCATTTATAAGTAAGGTAGCATTGGGTTAAGTTTGATAACTGTTTAACTGTCGTATCCATGTAGGCATGAACTCTCAAATCCACTTATATGGTTAGCATACATGATATATTTCTATGTTTATTCTAATCCTTTAATTTTATCCACTTCTTGAATTATTTTTCTTATTTGTTTTGTTGCCTGATAATATTCACCCGTAGCAAGAATGTCTCCATGATATTCGAACTTCAATAGAAAATGCATACACTTTCAAGTCGAGTGACTTTAAATATGTGTTCTATTAGTCTTGGTTTTATTAGGGTTATGTCTTTAATATCGTTCGAATCATGATTTCTGCTAAGTATTATCGTTTCATATGTGTAGTCGGAGCTACGCCGACTTGATTTGTGTCATTTGTGGTTTCGGTTTCAAAAACAAATATACAGAGAACCAACTCTTCTGTTTACATTTCATATTGTGTGTATTTGTGCTTATGTCAATATGTTAGTTTTGGGACAATCTTGTTTCTTGTATATTATTATATTTCACTCCCCTTAGATGATTTGGAAACACCCCCGTAGCTCCTCAATCTTCTGTTTAAAAGATAGGAATTTAACATAATAAAATCTCGCCAATTGGGGTATGCTTATTTGATAAAGTGTAGCATGTTTCCTCTGCATATTTTGAACTCATTTGTTGAGTAACAGTCATGTATTCCTATGTATATGATGGGTTCATAAGTACACATACATGCAATGTGTGTCACTACTTACTGTCATACTTGTTATTAGACTTGTATTTTTTGTATTTCTTAGTTCATTTGGGTTTTCCTTTGGTATCATATATTCCCTCTAACTTGAATCTCTAAAGTAGTTCACATCTTTTATTGCCGTTTTATTTAGGAAACATTTTATTAGTTTAGCGCTTCATGTACTGATTCATTTTTGTCTTATTACATGTGAAACTCTTCTCGAGTCCTCATTGACTTTAATCCATCTTATCACACTTTCTCATCGAGCCACAAAGGCTCAAAATATCTTTATAGACTTGTCCATACCCCCTCAAAACTGATGAACAGGTTGAAAGTAGCAAATAGGTTGTTGGAAAGTTAAATTGTAAGTCTCCAAAAGTTTTAAAAGTGGATGATATACTACTGTATACACCGACATAGAGTATGAATATATGTTACACAGGTTGAAAAAATTATACAGATGCTGGAAAATTTATCTGGGGTAGCATACATTCCGTATACATCCCAATATACACCAAAACAGATTGTATACAAGTCGTATTCATCAGTATGCATCAAAATATATACCAGATTTTTAAGAGACAAATGGGCCAAAATCCCCATGCATAGTTGCTGGAGGATTTTTGGATGAATTGGGTCTAAGGGTCTATTTTGTGCTGAATTTGGGCAAAGAGCCCAAGTTCAAATTCCTCCATTCTCCTCTCCTCTTTATTTATTTTGCTATTGTGTTAACTTATGTTTCATTTGTTAAATTTTGATTTGACTTAATTTATTTCACCAAAGTAAATTGTTTCTCTTTTTCGAATTTAAACAAAAAATACTTATTTTTATACTCTATATTTCACTTTTTTTCACTATTAGACTTGTCAAACACTTGAGTTTTCCCTTTTAGAGGATTCCATCTAAGTTCATTCCCTTTAAAATAATCAATTGAAATATAATAGTAATATTGGCAATACATAAATAAAATATTGAATTCACTTTATATAGTAAAAATCTTAAAAAATTACTTTAAAAGGTCATTTAGTGAAATCGCCGATCAACCGTGAGTTAGCGGGCATTCCGAGGGACTAACACCTTCTTGGAATGTATATTTGAACTTCGAACATTTTTCAATCAATTTTTATCTATTTAAATCTTTTGAAAATAATTATAAGTTTTCTTGATATTTACTAAAAAATCAAGTGGCGACTCTGTCAATTCAGAAAATCATTTCTTTTAAATTATAAGATTAATTGATTTTTTGAAACTTAGTCATTTTTTTACTATTATATTTTATTCAGTAAAACAGAAACGGCGACTCCGCTGGGGATTAATTAAGTTCTAACCAAAAGGATTTGAGTAATTGTAATTATTGAATTACTTATTTGTGAGTAATGTCTTTTAATTATAAAATTAGCATTGCATTTCATGGCATATTCTGATATATATTGTATAGTATATTAAAGGAAGGTTTATGGAACAACAACCAAATTTTTGCATACTCAACCTTTTTCGGAATTAGCAGTAATTTATTGGTTCGTCATGCGTCTAATGGTTGTCGCGAGTTCCAACCCAAATTGTCTGTTTAGGTCCCCCGCCGTTTCAATGTCACTCTTAGTCAAATAGGATAGAGCTAAACATAGTCCAAATTAAGGAGCATTTAAACTAAGATTACCCAACACCTAAGGCTTGTTGGGCCCATTAGAAGACCAGCCTGAGTCCAAAATGGCTCACAGCCTTAACGGACGCTCATACTTATGTTTTTAAATTTGAAGGATGTATACGTTGTTTGAAAAATCATTATCTCATAGGGTAAGGATTAGATTATAGTTTGTTTAGGTTGAAGAAAGAGCTTCACATGCTACTAGACTATCCTAAGATTTTGGCACCCGAAAATGACAACAAATCAAGAAAGAAGCAAGACCTTTCGTGGAGGCATTGTTTAGGGTCGTACCCCTGTGTGGGAGTGTTTATTTTATATTCCTTTTTCCCTATTATGTATCCCCATTTATTTTGTTAATAAAATTTTTATAAATTTGGTTTCTAGGGCAATGATATATTTCGAATGATGTATATATCCCTCGAATCGCTAGGCCTACTCTTACCACAAAAGGATAACATATTTGTTTGTGACGCGCAATATTTATTTATGTGTTATAACCACTTATGAATTTGTTGTTTTATTTGGACTCACTCTTCTTCCAATACTTTTTAGAACCCCTAAGCACTAATATAAAAATCACTGTCAAAAGCGTGTCCAAATACTCTTCGAGTCTGTTGTTTTCCAAAAAAATCAAACTTCATTTTTCTTTAATACGACTCTCATATAAGAAAAAGATTAATAATTTCAAATCAAAAGAAATTTAAGGGGTTCGAACTACGTAGGACCTGAATTCTCTTTTGTAAGATACGTAGGTAACCTTTCAAGGTCCGGTCCCTATTTTGAGAAATTTTATCTTTTTCAACTCTTACCAGGTAATTAAAGTTATATCTCAAAAACCAGAAGTACGACAATGAAACAAACAATCAAATTTTTCCCGTAATCCTAACATCAATAGATAAATTTCTATCTATCAAGTCATATTTCTATATACGTGGGCTAATTTATCTTCAAATGAAGCAACTCTTATGCATGTTGCAATAATGTGTATGATATTTTGTATTAACTATTATTGACACAGACCAACACATTTTCCTTTGATTTATTTTTCTTTGTCAGGTACTCAAAAAATTATTTTGCGTTGAGAAAATGACAGTACATCCATACCTCACGAGGTCCAAAGACCCCAAAGATTCCTTCTCCGACCAATGTTTATCAAAAGCCAAAGAGAAAATGGTTGAAAATGTTGACAATACTGACTTTAATCAAGCTACTGTGAATGACCTTATCATTGCTGAACAGAACAAGTTGATAGCATAGTTACTCCAAGAGATTGATGAAATGAGGGTTGAAATGGACAAGACTCGATATTTGAAAATTTTGGCTATCATTGCTAAAACTCCTACTCTGGAGAACGAGAGGCCTCCACTCCATTTTCCTTCTTCAGATCTAACGTCTGAACACTTCCCAAACAATTCAACAACCTCTACAACTCCAAAACCTTCCATCATTGACTCAACCACCCCTAACCCACAGCATGCTAGTTCCTCACATCAACAGTCACCTACTTCTCAAATTGTTGATACCAACATTCTTTAGAATTTTCCTCTCAATCATCATATTCCTACTCAAATTGTCCAAAGCCCACCTACCACTCAACCCAAACCTCTAAAAACCACATTTCATCTTCAAATTTCACCTGAATCCTACACTCATCTTACCACACATTTTGAACCAGAACATTTTGAGAAGAAGGAAAATGATTGGATGGCCAGAGAAGTAAAAACTTAGCAAAGCATCAGACACGAAATCATGAATGCAATGAAGGACTTTAAACCTACTCTAGACATTGTTAGGTTCAATTATGAAGATTTCTGTCGTCATCTTAAAGTACCAAAGTTTGATGCATTTAGCAGAGTTGAGAATCCTTTGACTCATTTGAGCGCTTATTACGATCAAATTATTGAATTTGGGAAAGACGAGGCTTTGCTGATGCGACTCTTTAGTTGAAGTCTGAAAGAAGAAGCTTTGGAATGGTTTATTTCTAAAGAAATTAAACAATGGCCAAGTTTTAATGCTTTGGTTAAAGATTTCTTGAAAGGTTTGGCTATAATATAGAATTCATTCGCGATCAATACTATTTGGGTTGACTCCAACTGAGTTCTACTGAAAGCTATCGCGAGTATGCCTACCGTTGGAGAACAAAGGCCACAAGGGTTAGGACTCCCATGACCGAAAATGAAATTATTGAAATCTTTGTGCACATTCAAGATCCTAAGTATTACAATAGAATGTTACTCATTTTAGGAGGGAAGTTCTGGGAGATAGTCAGAATTGGTGAAGCTATTGAATATGCTCTTAGGACCGGAAAAATCATCTGAATGACTCCCCAAGATGAATCCCCAGGACACTGAAGGAGGAAAAGGGAATATGTTTCTTCTGTCTCATTTGAATCAAGACACAAATCTAAGACACATTCTGGTCTTAATGTTCGAAAGTATTTACCTTCCAAAACCTACCCTTTAGATCCACATAATCCTTACCCCATCCAACCAAGTTACCAATCTCCACCATCAAATCATCCAAACACCAGCACCTACTCACCATAATCGTGTAAGTTACCGCGAAGTATCTCAGTCTGTATGAAATGATCATAATCTTTCTTGCCATAAATTTTTGAAGAGGTTGAAAGCAGCTGGTCTTATAAAAACAATTGACCCAAAAAATATCACTGTGAATCCCAGGCTATATAGGCCCAATCTTCATTGTTCTTACCGTTCAGGAGGTTCTAGACATACCATTAAGGATTGCATCAATTTGAAGCATAAAATTCAAGACTTGATTGATCAAAGAATTTTCACTCTTCAAACTTCACTTCTAAGGCCAATGGTAATTCACCGTCGAATCATGGAGGATTCACTGTTAATATGATTGACCCAAAGTCTCAAGCACCTCTTTGTCAAAATGCCCCAAATCATCATCAATTTCCTCCGCCTCAACAAGGTCATTTTAATCCTCCTCATACGAAATTCGAGAAGAAACCTACTTGGAGTTTTACGCCTCTCATCGAAAGTCAGGCGAAGTTGTTTAAGCAAATAAATGTTGCAGGTATTATTCATCTAGTCGAGCCCAAGCCCATTTATACCAGCTCTCAATTTTACCGAGCCAATCAGAAGTGTGCATATCATTCCAACAGTGTTGGGCATGATACCAAACACTGTATCAATTTAAAGCACAAGATCTAAGACATGATCAACTGGAATGTGGTCATGACCGTTGTACCCAACGTCAAAAGTAATCTTTTGCTTAACTATGGAGGCGCCACTATCAATATGATAGAGACGGAGGATGAGTCCCGCATGGTAAAGATGATAATTCCAACTAGTCCTTGCAATCTTGAGAAAGTTGCATGTTCTCCGAGCATAATTGAGAAACTCAAGTTTACGAGCATGACACTCGGTCAAACTTTTGCTTTTGTGTCAAAAGAGGGTAAGAACAAGAGGGACATTAATCATGTTCCCCCAAAGTCTTTGCCTCATTTACTCCAGTCCATTCTAGTAAAAGAATATGCCCATGATGATTGTCTTAAAGAAGGAATTGGGGGACTTTTTTAAGAATGTGATGATGCACCCAAGAATATAATCGTGGCACCAGACATAGGAGACGCCGAGAAAATGAAGAAAGTTCTTAACTTGACTTCCACTCCGCTCTTTATCCCTCGCTCAACTTGATAGACAAAAATGAATTTTATGGTGTTTTCAAAATCGGTGGTGGTTAGAATGAGGATCGAAACCACCTTTTGTATTGTTTTACCTAATTATGTTTTGATACCCCTTGTAATGTTTTTAAAAAGGCAAAATGACTCATGGTCATGACCAAAGTTCGTATTTCCTTACCTTCAATAAAGTCTCTCCTATTGTGAAAATTTTATTTACTTGTTTTTATTCTCCTATCTCACAATCTTTGTATTTCTTTCAGTGAAACAAAAACATATTTATTAAAAGAACCTGTCTATATCACTTCATGTCACAAGCCGAATGAACATGATGAGGTAGATGAAGATAAGTTTGATGTGTATGACAAGGAGATCATAATATTCAAACACATAGCCGACGATTTAAAATGACTTGAGACTCAACGTTAGTTGAATCTGGATGAGACAAAAATAGTAAATCTGGAAAAGGATGATTGTGTAAAAAATGTGAGAATCAGGCCCATCAGGAAGGAGCTTAGAAAAGAGAACTCAACAGATTACTTAGAAAATACATTGAATACATTTGTTTGATCACAAATCGTGGTGAAACATAGACGGTCATCTCAAGTTGTCAATCGACTCAGATTCTATGTTATATTTGAAGATTTAGAGTGTCTTTTATTTCTATCCTTGTAACTGCATCGTTTGCTTGTAATCATGTTATGTTCTGTAGTTAGAAAAATTATTTCTTGTTATGAACAATGTCTGACCTGAATTCTAAAGAATGAGACACGTAGGCTGCATATATCTTCTTCAGTAACTCCATTTTATATATTTTCAGTATTTTTCTTTTGTATTTGAACTACGTTCGATGTGAATTCTCAAGAAAGAGTTATGTGGGCGGCCTATGTCAGCCTCGGTCGGTTTTTTAGTAATTTTGTCACTGTTGTTAACCTTTGAGGGGGAACTACGTTTGACCTTATTACTGCCTCAACGGGATAGGTAGACACCACAACGGCTCGGTCATATCTCCTTTAAGATTTCTATTTTCCTTTACAATAGAAGCTGGGACAAAATTTTTGAGGGGAGCTCAAAAATTCTAAAGAAAAAGATATCCCCAACTAGTCAAGATTGATGTTACGTTGAGAATCGTAACAGGGACAAATTTTGTGAAAGGATCTAAATAATTTCATGATTTTTCTCACCAAAAGGTCAAGATACACCAAGACTGTTAACTGGGATAGAATTTTTGAGGATGACCTCAAAAAATTTCATCTTTGTTGCATTAGAGGTTTAAGATACCTGTGAATACCTCCAGCATGATCTTGATTTAAGAAATAACTTCAAGTGATCCACAAACGTTGTTTTGGAAGATCATAAGTAAACTTTAACAATCTTTTACATTTCAAGATTCATATCGTCAAAACTTCAACAATTTTCAGAATCTCTCCGGCAAATTGTCTTATAGATTTTGATATATCATCCTCAAAGGCGTTCATCAAGCATGACGTGACAAGATACTTGGGAGTGACATTTTTCCGTTTCATCTTTTTGAAAACCTTTTTCTTAAAAAATTTACCTATTTATTTCAAATATTTTGCATAAATGTTTTGTATTCTCCATCGAGAATCAAGAGAGGGGAGAGATCAACTGAAGATAGCAAGTCAAATAGCAAGTGCTTGACGAAGTCAACACAGATCAGTTTGTTTTAAAACTATGTTTTTTTGTGTATCCAGGAAAGTCATTCCTGTTTTTCAGAAGAAAAAGAAGAGTTCAAAATACGAGCAACAACACCTCCTTTAAATTTCAGGCAAAACATGAGCTATAATTGAGTGCAAATGTTCCAATATGAACAAGTGAAAACATGAATCTCACCATGTAGAAGCATCTACAATGACGTTCAAGTATAATCTCTTTTGCATCATGGACGTTTTAAGAAGATTCACAATTCGCGTCGATATCAGACGTGGTAATGCGAGACCCTCCGAGAGAGACATTTCTACAGTATTATCAATTCAGATAATACCACCATGTAGAAGGACATCACCTTAAATTTATCGATAGAGATCATCATCCAGCCAATGGATCAACATCATCCTATCAATGGATCATCGATGGAACATCATCATCATATCAATGGATCATCATTAATCCTACCAATGGATCATCAATGGAACATAATCATCCTATCAATGGAGCATCATAATTATCCTACCAATGGGGCATCATTACCCTATCAATGAAGCGTCAACATCATCCCTCCGGTGGATCATCAATCATATCCTATCAATGGAGTATGAACGTCATCAACCTATCACGTAGCAACATTATTCTACAAATATATCATCATCTTTCTGTCACTGATGCATGATTTTCACATCATATCAACTCATCATCTACTGCATCAAGACCGACAGAGTCTGATGCAGAACATTTGTCGAGTACGGTAAAGCATATCACTTCCCTATTTAAATTAAGTTTGTGCTAACAAGTTTATTTAATTTTTACTCTAAATCATACAAGAGGATGAATTCTCAGATCAAACCACAAGTGCAGAAGACATCAAAGAAAAGATTCAAGATGACCTGAAATTTCATTAAAAGCAAATATTATTGAGACATCCACCTTGTTACAGTTGGAACATTATCGAGTTATCCACCTCGTGACAGTTGGATAGTTATGGAGCCATCCACCATGTTACAGTTTGATTATTATAGAGTCACCAACCTTATTACAGTTGGAACGTTATCGAGCCATCCACCTCATGAAAGTTTGATAATTATCGAGCCATCCACCTTGTTACAGTTGGAACATTATCGAGACATCCATCTCGTTACAGCTGGATAATTAACGAGCCGTCCACCTAGCTAAAGTTCGATAATTATTGAGATGGATAGCTCTTTGTAAAGATCACTAGAATTTGCCATGCAGAAAATAAGCAATGACATTCTGAATCTTCAGTAAATTATGATTTGTAACAAACATATTATGTTCGAAAGCGACATGTACTGAACATATTTATGTGACATCATTCACAACAAGAGTTAGCAAAAAAATTGTTATGTATACTACCACTTTTCCAGTTGCATTTTATACTAACAAGTTGTTTCAGTATCTGTCGAGAGCATCCAAGAGGATGAAATATCAAGTCGAACCACAGGTGAGGAGGACATCAACAAGGACGCAACAAAGCGTGGTATTTTTTCTTAGAAGCGAACTGGGACATAGTCCAAAGAGGAGTGTCAAACTCTTAGGACGCGAGCAGAGGAGCGACTTCCACCACAATTAAACCACACCCCTCTCCGAAGGCATGTGGGTTTTGCTTTGGGTATGTCAGTTTCAATTTTACATCCGAAAAAATCTTGATGTTCCTCGAAAGAATCTTTTCAATCTGAGTGACTGTTCACCATGACTATTGAGAATTATGTCCGTCTAAGTTCTTACTTATGGATGTGAAGAGCTCCACATTCATGTCTAAGAGGTTGCAAACCTCTTTTCATACTCAATGCCTTTTCATTTTTCTAGAACCAAAAGGTTATCAAGCATAATAGATTTTCTTTTAAACCGATCGACTTGAACTACAAGCCGCATGATTCCTATAGTTTAAGGATATGCAGGTGCACTCAATATTGGAAACTCTGTTATACTTCAATATCCTATCATAAATCTTATTCTCGGACGTCCTGATCCCTTCATAATTTGGTATCAGGATGGCTTTAGAATTCTTTCAAAATTGTGTGTCAAATCAAGCATATCGAACTACAAGTGGCCTGAATTCTCATATAGCTTGAGATATGTAGGATATCCACTTTCGGAGTTCGGCCATAATTCTTAATGTCCGTACAAAGTCATTTTTCCAAAAGATAAAGATGTGGCCGGTCAAAATTGGATTAGTCAATTTCATTTTCCTCGAATTTCTTGCATCAATCCAAGAAAAATGAGGGTAAGTTGTTGACACCCAATTTTGACCATCCACAATATAAATCAATCATCGAGCTTCTTGATTCCCAAAGGATTTAGAATAATTAGTTTTATAAAATTCAAAATATTTTTCAAGTTTATTTAATTAGTTTTCACTTTTTATAATTGTTGTATAATATATATATTTTATAAATATTATGTATATAATTAATATATTTTATTATTATTCAAAATCATCTAAAAAATTTTAATTTTAGTAAAATATTTAGACCAATAGTGTGGTTTAAATAATAACTTAAATTGTAGGTTAATTAGTTTCAAATTAAAACAATTATTATTTTGTTAAGATTAAGAAGCTCATTAATTAATTTATATTAATTTCCATTATTTAGTTATTAATGAAATCCCTAAATCCATATGTGATAAGACCAAATTTTGGTCATTCTTCAGCTTCATTTGACATTCCTCAAGCCAAATAACATTTCTTTTTAGCTAATTCAAATGACCCAATTCCCAGCCCAATTCCTAGCATTACTATGCAACAATAACTAACAATACATCATCCCAAACCCATGAATATCATACCAAAGAAACCAAAACCGACTCTTGTTTGTTCTTCTTCATGGCGTAAACCCAAAAATGAACAATGAACAATACGTCCATTCTAATTCCACAGCACAGAAACTCAGCCCGACAAGCTCCATGCTAAGATGAATTTGGGGAATGCAAAGGATGGCCTGCAATTCTTGTCGCCTTCCTTCAAAATTCTATTTTTCCGTCTACTATCGCAATAGCGAAAACAGGGCACGTGAATCATCCTACTCGAGTGAGATAGCACCACGTCAGGCTGCAAGGACAGGAGATCGATCAAGATCGTCCATCCCCCTTTCCTAATCTAGAATAGGGTTAAAAGCTTCGAAAAAAGGGATTCTTCCCAAAACAGTAAAAGTTTTCGGACTCCAAAATTCGAAAAGGGAATCTTTTCATTCAATTCTAGATAGGTTTTTCCCCCCCAAAAAATGAAAAAAAAAACCTAGTGCCCATTTTTATATATAGTCCTTATGGTTCACTGTTGAATTAGTGGTTTTTTGGGAGAAAATTTCTTGTGAAATCACTAAAAAATCAATAAGAATTTTTGATAGAAACAGTGAGCTACTAAAGTTGGATGAAGTATACAGATAAATCATTAGAGTTTACCTAAGTGTTAAAAAGAAGAAATCATTGAAATCCTAAGTGCTTGGAGATATTCCTTTATTATTGGATTTGGTTCACTCAATTTCATTCATCCAAGTCTCATCGGAGTCTCTCATTCAGCGTGGAAACTCCCGCTCTTTCAAGCTCGTTCTGGTCGCCCTTCGCTGCCTGTTAGAAGGTAATTTTTCTCCCATTATAATGATTCTCATCGCCTTTTGTGTTGTTTCAAGAAGTTACATTACTTGTGTCGTAAAAGCCTTATTATGTGGCTATTTGTTGCTAGACATTTCTGACCTTTTGATGCTCCCATACAATATACTTGCGCCTTTGTGATTTCTTCATTTGTGTCACGCCAAAGTTTGTGGATTTGCATCCAGTGTTGATATTCCAAATTATATTTCGAATTTATCTTTGTTATTTCTCTGTTTTGCACTATTGCTTAATGACATTGGGTGTCTGATCTTTTTCATTTATAAGTATGGTAGCATTGTGTGAAGTTTGATGACTGTTTAACTTTCATATTTATGTAGGCATGAACTCTCAAATCGACTTATATGGTTAGCATGCAAATATATTTGTATGTTTGTTCTAATCCTTTAGTTTTATCCACTTTTTGAATTATTTTTCTTATTTGTTTTGTTGCCTGATAAGATTCACCCGTAGCAAGCTTGTCTCCCCGATACATGAACTTCAATAAAAAATGCCTACACTTTCAAGTCGAGTCAGTTTAATTATGAGTTCTCTTAGTCTTAGTTTTATCGGGGTTTATTATTTAAGATCGTTCGAAACCTGATTGCTACTAAGAATTATCGTTTCATGTGTGTAGTCGGAGCTACGCCAACTTGATTTGTGTCATTTGTGGTTTCGTTTCAAAAAAAAAATGTACAGAGAACCAACTCTTCTCTTTGCATTACATATTATGTGTATTTGTGCTCATGTCAATATGTTAGTTTGGGGACAATCTTGTTTCTTGTTTTTTGTTATATTTCACTCCCTCTTAGATTATTTTGCAACACCCCTGTAGCTCCTCAATGTTTTGTTTAAAAAATAGGATTTTAAAGTCGTAAAATCTCGTCAATTGGGGTATGCTTATTTGATAAAGTGTAGCATGTTTCCTCTTCATAAAGCATACATGCAATGTGTGACAATGCTTACTGTCATACTTGTTATTAGACTTATTTTTTTTTATTTCTTAGTTCACTTGGTTTTCCTTTCGAGTCATATATTCCCCCTAAAGTAGTTCGCATCTTTTATTGCCATTTTATTCAAGAAAAATTTTATTAGTTTATCGCGTCATGTACTAATCCATTTTTGTCTTATTGCATGTGAAACTCTCCTCGAGTCCTCATGGACTTTAATCCATCTCCTTGCACTTTCTCTTCGAGCCATAAAGGCTCAAAATATCTTTCTCGAGTCGTCCAGACCCCCTCAAACTAATGAACACGTTGAATGCAGCAAATAGGTTGCTGGAAAGTTAAATTGTAGGTCTCCAAAAGCTTAAAAGGGGGCTAATATACTGCTGTGTACACCGATATAGAGTATGAATATATGATACACAGGTTGAAAAAATTATACAGGTGCTGGAAAATTGATCAGCGGCAGCATAAATTCCGTGTACATCCCAATATACACTAAAACGTATTGTATACAAGTCATATACATCAGTATGCATCAAAATGTATACCAGATTTTTAAGAGAGAAATGGGCCAAAGTCCCTATCAAAAGTTTCTACTTAATTTGGGAAAACAGCCCAAGTCCAAATTCCTTCCTTCTCCTCTACTCTTTATTTATTTTGCTATTGTATTAACTTATGTTTCATTTGTTAAAGTTTTGTTCCCCAAAGTTAATTATTTCTCTTTTTCGTATTTAAATAAAAATATTTATTTTTATACTCTATATTTAGCTGAATTTTCACTATTAAACTTGTCAAGCATTTGTGTTTTCCCTTTTAGAAGTTTCCTTCTAAGTTCATTCCCTTTAAAATAGTCAATTAAAATAGAATAATAATATTAGTCGATAAATAAATAAAAGATTGATTTTACTTTATTTAGTCAATATCTAAAAAAATTATTTTCAAAACTCATTTAGTCAAATCGCCGGACAACCGCGAGTTAGCAGACATTTCGAGGGCCTAACACCTTCCTGGAATGTATAATTGAACTTCAAACCCTATTCAATGGATTTTTATTTGTTTACATCTTTAGAAAATAATAATAAATTTTCTTCATTTTAATTAAAAAATCAAGTGGTGGCTCTATCAATTAAGAAAATTAACTTCTCCTAAATTATAGGTTTAATTGATTTTTTCGAAACATAGTCATTTTTTTACTATTATATATTTTTAAGTAAAATAATCATCTGGTTTGGTTATAGAATGTTTTTGGATTTACTCGACAACGGGACTTAGGAAAGACACACTCATACATATTTGAGATGAAGGCAAGACATATTAACCCGAAAGGGAACTTAAATAAAAAAAGCTTCCCCGACTACTAACAACATGGAACGAGCAGAATTAATGCATCAAGACGATCCAACACAAAAAACAACACGCATATAAGTATACCCAACAGATTTACTCATAGATGTAACAACATAAATGTGTAGATAGACAAGTGAAACGTTAACCAAAACACAATACAATGACGTTAGACAACTGTAGGGAAGACCCATATGTCAGAAATGCGAAAAACATATGCCAAATTTATAAACAATAACAAACTTAAAATTAAACCTTCACCAGGAAGCGGATAGTCCCGAAATTAAAGGACCCATATACTTCAGTTATGGCTTTGCTAAAATAAAATAAATAGGGGCAGATCTTAAACGGGGAAAGACATAAGAGTTCATGAAAAACTGTGACAGATTTGCACATAAGCCTAAACAAAAGTGTTAGCAAAATGTAAATATTTTAAACGAAAAGATTAATGTTCCTTTCACCCATTAGGTCCCTAGTTTTCTGTCAGATTCTTTATTTTCATGTGATGATTAAACCTAGGGTTTCTAGAACTTTATGAATTTATTAGTTTTATGTTCCATATAAGATTATTTTGTTATTATTCAGATATTTGCATGAAATTTAGAACCCTAGCGTTGTATTTCTTTTGTTCTTGAATTACACATGCTACGTTAGATATTTCAGACACTTCAAATATACATGCCTCAGTTATAAATGCATAATTACCAAATTAATTGTTACATTCTCAGTTTGCATGTTCAGTTTCGAGCAGTCCAGTATTTATAGAAACGCATATATAAACAGTAAATTTACAGAATTCATTGCGAGTAGCATAATATCGAGTTGGACTAGGCTTTAGCGTACGCAATAGTCCCTGAACTACTAAACAAGTAGGTTGTAAGTCCCCTCTTTAGGAAATCAGTTTAGTGATCATGCCAGCATGCCTTTATACATTTGGTGGGGTATATTAGGTACTCTAGATGGGGCATATACATCGGACTCCACATTTAGCTCATGTGGTTTTAGCATCGGTTATTAGTAGCTCCCACAATTCAGTTAGACTCTCTAGCATTAACCATCTATCAATATACTTAGTATCAAGTTTAAGTATGGTATAAATTGGTCATTGCATCCAGTTAGCTCATAATTTAGTTTATCATGTCAGATTATTTTATTTTATTTTATGATTGTTAAGTTATGTTTTATTTCAGCATTACTCTATCCTACATGCTTAGTACTGTCACGACCAGAATCTATACCGAGACGAAACCGGCATCGTTGACCTCTTAGAGGTCACAGACAAGCCTACATACGTCATTCTTACTTTATCTAGGTTAATTTTAGCGGAAAATTTGAATGTTTTTTTTTCCTAACATGCTTGCTAAACATTCTATTACATATATAATTTTTCACCATAAACCATCTAACATTAAGATCATCAAATGAAAGAAGCAGTTTATTATAACGATAAAGATGTACTTGCCAAAATGGCACCCATATAATGTCTGAAAGAAAATAGGAAAGAAACGCTAGTGGAACATACTCCACTAGCTCAATCCTACAACTAAGAAAGAGTGTAATGGGCAAGCATCCTCTTAAGCATGAGGGCCTATCAAGTCCGAATGAATACTCGATGTCTGGATAGCTACAATGTTGATCTTGTAGCTCTATCTTCCACCTGTGTCTGCACCTAAAAGTTTAGAGTTGTATAGGGTTAGTACAGACTTTTACTAAGTATGGGTATATGCAAGCCCACACTAAGGACATGCATAAGGAAAAATAATTCTTTCCTAGCAACATGATTATAGCAAGTCAAGTTAGTGGACTTGCGAAATTAAGATTAGGAAAGTGAGTAGACATTCCAAATTTGGATTAGTAAATTTATGCCATGAGAGTAACATGCACCATCATAATTAACATTTTGCACATAGCACACAACAACATACACAAAGCACATATCATAATTCATATAACACATAACGTTGTTCATATCATTTAATCATATGCCATTAGACCTTGGAATCATGGACTTGACATTAAGATTTACCAAAAATGAGGGCTTAACATATGAGACCTCAACTAGGGAGTCTTCATTAGCAAATACAGAGTCTGTTTCATTCATTAATATGTATTTCATTTCATTTCGTTCATAGGCTAGTGTGAACACCACCTATACCTAGGATGTAGTTTAAGATTTTCAGAAGGTTTGATGTGCAATGACGAAGAATGACCTAACTTTATTTGTTGATTCTAACTCACCTCTTGATCATCGTGCCCTAAAAAACCTTAGGTACAATTCATTTCATTATGTGCCTCATTTGAGGCTGGCCTCATTCATTATTTCATTTGGAACATTAACTTTAACCGACATAGATCATATGAGCATCATGAAATCCATTGTCATGAAGCCCCATAACGAAAAATGGTGGAATCACCTGCCAAAGTGACCCAAAACATGATAGCGTACATGGGATTTAAACACCGCCAAATCCCTATATTTCCAATATAAGATCGAAGACTAGGAGATATAAGGAGACTCATATCCGGCATGCATGAAAATCTCATCTCATGAGAGTTACGTGAACGTCCGCCCTTCTCGAAAGAAGGCATCACCGCTAATAGCTAGGCTATCGGTGCTCATTATTAAGTTCCTTTACATTCAACTCATACTTCATGGAAATTGGCTTCTAGTATGAGGACATCATAGGTCAATAGATGATTTCTCATCTCATCATTAGTATTAAGTGTGTTAATCTTAATACTTTCATTAGAGTGTTCATAGAGACTGGTCTCTTCATTAACTTTACACTCTCATAGGTGAGTGCGTTTTGGTAACATTTACTTAGGCTCATTTGAGATCGCTCTCATCTTTTACAATAGCCTCATATCATGTTGTCACCATATTCATTAACATTAGAACATTTGTTTTTCATAATTATTCACCCCTTTTTACGTGAATGTTCAATTAATCATATGTCAATGTACTTGACGATTTGTATGCTTCACACTCAACCATCCTAGGGTTTTATCATTTCATAACATAATATTCGTTTCATCATATGCCAATGCACTTGGCAATTAAGTGTGTTTTACACTCTTACATAACCCTATTAGGGTTACATCATTTCATTACATACATCATTGTTTCAGTTTTTTTAAACGTATATTAGACTGATCGATCAATACATAAAAGTCATGAGGCTTCATTCATAGTTCGTTTAAGTGATTCATATCTTCTTAAGATTATGTGGTACAAGGTTTATGCATCTTGTATGTATGCCAAGATCTCTGTTTTGATCTATGTAGGCAGCATTATTCTTAAACATTTAATTCACATAGGACTTATGTATTAATATGGAGTTTGGGCAAGGGAACCCGATTTTCAAATCCCTTGAACAACACTTACATTTTTTTAATTCATTTTGGTTTGATCCATACGCTTGGGAACCCAAGTTCGAGCCCCAATGCCTTCATTTTATTTTTCCTTAATTTCTCTCTTCATTTATCGCCTAATGGAACTAAGATGATGTGGGATCGAACCCCCACAAACCTCATTTACTTTTTATTTTCATTGCCTTTAAATTTTTCTCCTATGGCCGAGGGGTTATGGGTTTAAAACCCCACAGACCCTCTTTAATTTCATTTAATTTTTCTCCTTAAATCTGCCTAGGAGGTCGTGGGTTCAATTCCCACGCCTCACATCTCTTTTCTTTCATTTCCTTTGACTCTCCTTCACTTCCTAGAGGTCATGAGTTCGATTGCCACTCCTCACATTTAGTTTCTTTCATTTTCTTTACTCTCCTTCACAATCTAGAGATCGTGGGTTCGATTCCGATGCCTCTCATTTTTTTTTCTTTTACTATTCCTTAAATCTGATTAAGAGGTTGTGGGTTCGGATCCCACTCCTCTCATTTTTTATTTTTCCTTTTAAGTTAAGTTTTCCATCCAATACCATGGTTCGAATCCCCTTCATGACATTTCTTTTTACTTCTTATTTTCATGGTTTTTAACATGGTGAGGTCACGGGTTCAATCCTCCATGACCTCACTTGTTTTAAATCATTTTTTTCAAAAAATTTTAACCCTCTTTGCTTACCAAAATTCATCAATAGAAGATGGAAATTTTCTTTTAATTTTTGAGCATCCTTTCATCAAGTTACACCTTAGTTCTTAGGGGAATTTCGTAGTGCATTTAGAACGTTTTAGGTGAGTCTTCATGTATTCGTTAAGCCAAGACATTATCCCTCAAATCAGCCGCATTTCAGCTCATCTGAACATCACATTTACATAAACATATGTACATGAAATATAAAGAACTATCATGCCATTTCAAGTCCTAAACCATGAACAATAGCCACGGCAACACACACATACACACACAGTTACATTTTCGGAAACATCAACATAAGTCACATAATTCAAAACATACACATAAACGCACAATCATCACGAAAACACGTTTCATCCCTATTTTCCTACCAGCAAACATAACCAACCTATGATTCAATGTGAGCTAGTGACATGGACATCCAACGGGGAACAATCCTACTTTTCGGAATGAATATTCTGAACCTTAAGGAGTCACTTGGGAAAGGGACACAGAGAGAAGAGAACCCATACCTTTTTGACGTTAAACTCTTGACTTGCTGCCCAAAAATTTCACCCAAGAACACGTCTAAGACTCCTCAATATCAACTCCACTCGAATCACAACCTCCCTTAGCCTAGTATGCGAGTAACGTTTGTTTTCTAGTGATTTCGTGTGATTTCTTCAAGTGTGAAGAACATGGTTTATTTTTATGAATTTTTATCGTACTTTGTCTGAGAATATTCGTGAGAAATAATAAGAGAGATTGAGCGTGAGAGTGGAGAGATAAACGTGAGAGAGTGGGAGTTATAAGAGGCTTAGGAGTCTAGTTTTAGGACTTAGTCAATAAGGTTTTGTTTATTAAATAAAAATCTGATTTTTATTTTATTTTAAATCATATAATGAATAATAAGAATTAATTAATTATATAAATTTAATATGTTACATAAAAATCACTTTAAAACATTGGTTCCACCTAGGTTCGAACCTGGGTGGAGCAAGACTTTAGTTCAAGAGCCTAATTTCGGCCCTCTCTCCCCAAAATACCCCTCCACCTTATTAATTAATTAATTAATTATATAAATTTAATATGTTACATAAAAATCACTTTAAAACATTGGTTCCACCTAGGTTCGAACCTGGGTGGAGCAAGACTTTAGTTCAAGAGCCTAATTTCGGCCCTCTCTCCCCAAAATACCCCTCCACCTTATTAATTAATTAATTAATTATATATTTAGGGTAATTACGATACTACCCTTAGCCTGAAAAAAGACCATTTTACCCCTAGACCCTCCAAACCTAAGATTTTCCCTTTTTAAATCCGATAAAGACTCCTTCAAGTAAATCTTTGTATTCTAGAGCCCTACAAAGTTGGACCCAACCTTTCCAAGCTCAAGTAACTCCCCTAGTTAGTTGGCTTGGCTTTAGCAAGGGTTCCGAGGTCTGGTTCTACGCGCATCAATCTGTGTGAACCCTGGTCTAATCACAGGCCTTCTTGACACATTAAGCATTTCTTATTTTATCCATTTTTAGGGTTGTTACATTATAACCCCCTTAAGAACATTCGTCCCCGAATGACACTACTCTTTAATAAGCATAAATAAGTCATCTGTAGAACGTACACATGCATAGGTAATCCAATACTCCCCATTGGTGAATATCTGATTCACATATAAACATGATGGTGCACATCCTCGAAACCTACTAGTAGTTTCACATTAATAGACTAAGGAACTCTTTCCTAACCTAGTCTCATCAATGCATACAACATAAGTTAACATATATATCATAAAAATCAACAACCAACATGATGACTCAAACATATTAACCTCATACTAGTGCATACACACCATATACAGTCAAATACCTGAAGGAATAATTATGGCACTTCACCCGATACTTCACCGAAGGTGACTTCCCCTACACCCCTAGACTTGAGTGCGAAGAATCGTTGCCTCCTTGGATCCTCTTCACTTGGACCATTGGACTGAACTCTTTCCTTCCCTTGTTCTTAACTTTTCCTAAGCGGACAATTCTTCACCATGTGACCCAGTTTATCAGAACTTTACGCAACTGTAACAACCGTTAGTGCCCATCATATAGTCTCCTCCATGTAGTTTGCCACACTTCCTGCAAGGTGGTCTCTCTTGAGGTTTATCTATTTTATTGTTCTCTTAACTCTGGCCTCGAAATTTCTATCATAGCAACCATTGGATGAACTTGACTCCCCTTGGTGGGAGAGTTCCTTCTTAAGCTTTGGCTTAGTCCTGATTTCAGTAATATTGTTTCTTGAAAAATTCTTCTCAACTTGCCTTGACCTGTTCCCTGCCCTAGTGTGCTTCCTCTTCCTGCTTTCCTCCACTTGCTCGTCATGGACCATACGCTTGGAAAGATCTATGCTATCATGCAGCATAGCTACCCTACACTCCTACTCGAGATCCTCAACAATCCCTATCAAGAATCTACTTATCTCGTTTCTGTTTTTAAACACAAGAGAAGTGGCATACTTGGATAATTTCACAAACTTCAGGGGATACTCCCTGGGGATCCTTTGAATTCTTAGACCCTATGAAAATAGGAGGATTGATCCTTGTAACTCTCGTTGCCTATCAGCCATGCTACGTACTGGTGGGTTCTCCCTTTGAAACGCTAGTGGAACATACTCCACTAGCTCAATACTACAAATAAGCTAGAATGTAAATGGGCAAGCATCCTCGAAAGCATAAAAGGCCTACAAAGTCAATATGAATACTCGACGTTCGGAATGCAGCTGCGTTGATGCTGTAGCTCTACCGTCCACTTTGCTTGCACCGAAATATTTAGAGTTGTATAGGATTAGTACACACTTGTACTAAGTATGTGTTTATCTAAGCACACACCAAGGACATGCATGAGTAAGAATAACTCTTTCCTAGCAACATCATTATAGCAGGACAAGTCAATGGACTTGCCAAATTGTGATTAAGAAAGTGAGTGAACTTTCAAAATTTGGATTGGTAAAGTTATACCATGAGAGTAACATGCACCATCATACTTAACATTTTTCACATAGCATACAACAGCGTACACATAACACATATCATAATTCATATAACACATAACGTTGTTCTTATCATTTATTCATATGCCATGGGACCTTGGAATCATGGACTTGACATTTAGACTTCCCAAACATGAGGGCTCAACATATGGGACCTCAGCTAGGTAGTCTTCATTAGCATACACAAAGTCTACTTCATTCATTCATACGTACTTCATTTCATTTCGTTCATAGGCCTGTGTGAACACAAGCTATACCTAGGATGTAGTTTAAGACTTACATCGAATTCGTTGTGCAATTACCAAGAATGAACTAATGTCATTGCTTGAGTCTAACTCACCTCTAAATCATCCTTCCCTAACACCTTTGGTACCGTTAATTTCATTATGTGCATCATTTAAGGCTAACCTCATTCATTTATTCATTGGGAACTTTATCTTTAATCGACATAGATCATGTGAGAATCATGAAATCCAGTGTCATGAAACCCTACACTAAAAATAGGTGGAATCACCGGCCAAAGTGACCCAAAACATGCTAGCGTACATGCGAATTGAACCCCGCCAGATCCCTATATTGGCAGTATAGGTTTGAAGACTAGGAGATATAGAAGACCCTACGTGGCATGCCTGACAATTTCATCTCATGAGAGTTACGTGAACCTCCGCCTTTCCCGAAAGAAGGCATCACCGCTCATAGCTAGTTTATCGGTGCTCAGTATGAAGTTCCATTACATTCAACTTATACATCATGGAAGTTTCCTTCTAGTATGAGAACATCATAGCTAACTAGATGATTTCTCATCTCGTCATTATTGTTAAGTGTGTTAATATCAATAGTTTCATTAGAGTGTACATAGAGACTGGTCTCTTCATTAACTTTACACTCTCATACGTGAGTACATTTTGGTAACATTTACTTAGGCTCATTTGGGAGTGCTCCCATCTTTTACATTAGCCTCATATCATGGTGTGACCACATTTATTAACATTAGCACATTTATTTTTCATAATTACTCACCCCTTTTTACGTGAATGTTCAATTCATCATATGCCAATGTACTTTACCATTTCTGTGTTTCAGATTCTTACGTAACCCTTCTAGGGTTTCATCATTTCATTACATGATATTCATTTCATCATATGCCATTGCACTTTGCTATTTAGTGTTTTTTATACTCTTACTTAACCCTTCTCGGGTTACATCATTTCATTACATACATCTTAGGTTCAATTATTAATTTTTTTAAATGTATGTTAGACGTATGGATCTACACATACAATGCATTAGGCTTCATTCACAATTTGTTTAAGTGATTCATATCTTCCTAAGATTGTGTGGTACAACACTTATGCATCTTCTTTGTATGCCAAGATCTCAATTTCTATCTAAATAGGCAATATTATTCTTGAACATTTATTTAACGTATGACTTATGTATCAATACAGAATTAGGGCAAGGGAACCCAATTTTCAAATCTCTTGAACAACACTTCCATTTTTTTGTTCATTTTGGTTTGATAGATATGACTTGGGGACCCAAGTTTGAGTCCCAATGCCTTCATTTTATTTTCCCCTTAATCTCTCTCTTCATTTTTCGCTTAATGGAACTAAGAGGATGTGGTATAGAACCCCACAACCTCATTTACTTTTTATTTTCATTGCCTTTAAATTTCTCTCCTATGGCTGAGGGGTTGTTGGTTCAAACCTGCACAACCCCTCTTTAATTTCTTTTAATTTTTCTCCTTATATCTGCCTAGGAGGTCGTGGGTTCGATTCCCACACCTCATATCTCTTTTATTTCATTTCCTTTGAGTCTCCTTCATTTCCTAGAGGTCGTGGGTTCGATTCCCACGCCTCACATTTATTTTCTTTCATTTTCATTACTCTCTTTCACCGCCTAGAGGTAGTGGGTTTGATTTTCATGCCTTACATTTTTTTTCTTTTACTCTTCCTTAAATATTATTGAGAGGTGGTGGGTTCAAATCCTAATCCTCTCATTTGTTATTTTTTTATTTTAAGTTATATTTTCCATCCAATACAATGGTTTGAATCTCCTTCACCACATTTCTTTTTACTTCTTTATTTTCATGGTTTTTAACATCGTGAGGTCACACATTCAATCCTCAATGACCTCACTTATTTTGATTCATTTTTTACACATTTTTGAAACCTCTTTGCTGACGCATACGTGCACTACATATTATCGTGATGTAGGTTCAGATTCACAGCATCTAGATCATGAATAGATCGATATCCGATCTCCAGTTCAGCAGATTCAGTGGTGAGTCCTCATTCTCCGAGGACAACGGTCATGTGTTTTATTTCAGTCTTTAGTCATTTAATTTCAGTTTTAGCTAGATTTAGCTGGGGCTTGTCTCAGTATTTCAAGTTCAGTTTAGAGGCTTATTTCAGACATAGTCAGTTTCAGCTTAGTGTTGAGTTAGTAACTTTATTGTATAAAACTCATCATTTCATATTATGTCACATTTAGTATATGGATTTTCCTAATCTTTTTATTATAAATTATTATTTTGTTTCCGCAATAATTTATTATTTTAGTATGTTCATGATCATGCCTACAGGTTAGCTTCGGAGACTTGTGGTCCTACGTTCCGTGTCCGCCTCTCTGGGGTAGCTTGGGGCGTGACAAAATGGGTAATAGAAGTGTTTGAAATCTATAATATTATTATGATTGTTGAGAGTTCTATAGAAGTTTGTGTTAGGAGAACCTCTTTTTCTTTTGTGTTTGGTTAATATGTATTTCAATTCCCGGGCTAATCATGTAGCTTTGATTTCGTTGTTTGTTAACGTATATATTTTCTTGATATTCTTTCTAAAAGGAAAAATAATTACCCTAATAATTATCATATATGAATTTTAGTTTACATCATCTAAACTGAACATATGAATTTTCTTGATTATAGTGAACTGGTCTTTGGTAATTCAATTTCAAGAGTGTCATTACTACAAATTGCGACGAAGAGGGTCAAAAAGATATTTCATAAAGAAGATCTTGCTGAATGTTGGTGTTTTCAATGTAAAGATGAAGGATAGCTTATGATTTGTGAGTATGAGGAAGTCCTTTTGCTAAGAAGATCAATTTTATATTTGGTGTATTTGATGAAATAAGCAAGTAACATGGTTATCATAAATTTTTTTCTAAAATGACAAACATGTTTCTAATTTATTTCATTAATTATAACAAAAATAAAATTGTTTTTTTAGCAAAAGTACTTGCCAATAGTAAAAAATCATGAGATCCTCTCCTTCTTTACATTCAAAGCACTAATCTTCTACAAGTTCTTCTTTGTTGAAAATCTTATTGCCCCTCTTCGATGCACTTTGCACTAGATGAGTCTCTTGAGATTGAATTACTTGAGACTCACATCACTATTATCAAGAAAATTCTCATGGTTAGTTAAGACGATCAAATATAAAATGTCCATATGAAAATTGTTGGTTTAATTTTTTTTTCATTTTAGAAAAAATAGTAGAAAAATATATTCATGATACAGACAAAGAAAATCAAAGCTCTATGATTAGCCCGAAGAATAAAATACCGACTAACAAAGAATAATCGAAAGATATCTTTTTCTTAACACGAAATTCTAAATAAATAGCAAGAATTATAACAAATATTTTCAAACACTTGTAACACCCATTGACCTTAAACATGAATGTCAATTTGATTAATCTAAATATGTCATACAAATCAAAACTAGAAAATAAATCAGCATCATTAGTCCAACCTAGATGGATATCTCTACCTTCTATAATAAAAAGTTGAAATTTTCTTTAGTGATAATATGATCCATAGAACAGAGAATTGGTGGTAATGAAGAAAAGGGAGAATTAGGGGCCGGGTAATGAAAAAAGAGAGGATTGTTGAGTGTGTGCTTACAATTCATAAGTATCTGGTTGTTGTATACAATAAAAGATTCTTCCAATCCAAAAAGTATAACTTTGTTCAGTTGGACTCTTTTATTAAAAAAAGCTTAATAGAAAAATCTTTTTATTTTCTTTACACTCAATACTCTCTTTTTTCGTTACCCCCAATTATTTTCCTTTTTTTTCATTACCCCCAATTCTCTTTCTTATGGTTGATGTTATTACACGATAAAAAATATTCATTTTTCAATTGAAGAATGTAGGGATTTGCGTCTATGTTTGACAGTATTGCTGATATTTTTCTTGTTTTATTTTTTATGATGTCTTTCTGTTAATCCAAACGACATTCATAATTTTTTAGGTCAATGGATTCTACAAGTGATTGAAAATCTATAATTTCGTTATGATTGTTGGGAGTTCTTTTGAATTTTGCATTAAGAGAACCTATTTTGCTATTGTATCTTGTTAATATGTATTTCAATCTATGATCTAATTATTTAGCTTTGTTTTTCTTTGTTTGTTAATGTATATATTGTTATGGTATTTTTTATAAAAGGAAAATATTACACTAATAATTATCATATCTGCATTTTAATTTTGATCATCTGAATTGAACATAAGAATTTTTTCTTGATTATAGTGAGCTCGCCTATGGTATTTTAATTTAAAAAAACTCATTACTACAAATTGCGATGAAAAGAATCAAAAAGATTTTCAACAAAGAAAAACTTGCTGAAGGTTTGTGTTTTCAATGTAAAGATAGATGAGAGTTCATGATTTGTCACTATGAGCAAGTCCTTTTGCTATGAAAATCAATTTTATAGTTGGTATATTTGATGAAATAAACTAGTAACATAGTTATCATAAAAATGTTTCTAAAATGGCAACCATGTTTCTAGTTTATTTCATCAATTATAAAAAAAAAAACAAAATTAGTTTTTTTAGTAAAATGACTTGCCCATTGTCAGAAATTATGAGCTCTCTCCTCCATCTTTACATTCAAAGCACCAATGTTTTACAAGTTCTTTTTTGTTGAAAATCATACTGCCCCTCTCCATTGTACTTTGTCGTAGATGAGTCTCTTGAAACTGAATTACTTAAGACTCAAATCACTATAATCAAGAAAATTCTCATGGTTAGTTAAGATGATAAAAATTAAAATGTAGATATGACAATTGTCGGTTTAAATTTTTTTCTTTAAGAAAAGATAGTAGAAAAATATATTCATTATACAGACTAAGAAAATTAAAGCATGATGATTGACCCAAAGAATAAAATACTCATTAAGAAAGCACAACAGAAAAACATAATTTCTCTACACAAAATAATGAATAAATAGCAAGAATCATAACAAATTACAGATTTTTAAACAGGTCTAGCACCCATAGACTTAAAAAGTGAGTGTCATTTTGATTAATCGAAATATGTCATACAAATCAAAATAAAAAAATTCAACATCATTAGTCTAACCTAGAAAGAAATCGCTACCTTTTATAATAGCAAGTAAATTTTTTTTTTAACAGATAACATGAACCAAAGAAAAGAGATTTGGTGGTAAAGAAGAAAAGAGAGAATTGGAGGGCGTGCAATGAAAAAAGAGAGGATTGTTGAGTGTGTGTCAGCAATTCATAAGTGACTGATTGTTGTATCCAAGAAAAGATTCCTCAAAATCTTTGTTCAATTTGACTCTTCTAATAAAAAAAAAACTTAAAAGAAAAATCATTCTATTTTCTTTACACTCAATTCTGTCTTATTTCGTTACCCCTAATTCTCTTCTCTTTTATTTTTTCCATTACCCCCAATTGTCTTTTCTATGGTTTATGTTATTGATAGAAAAAAATTCACCTTTCTATTGAAGAATATAGGGATTTCTATGTTGGACTAGTAATGCTGATGTTTTTTTATTTTATTTTTAGATATATTTCGGTTGATCCAAAAGATATTCATAATTTTATAGATCAATGGGTGATAGGTGTGTTTGAAATCTATAAATTGGTTATGATTGTTGCGAGTTGTCAAGAATTTTGTGTTAAGAAAACCTGCTTTTCTATTGTGTTTGTTTAATATGTATTTTAATCTCTGGGCTATTCATCTAGATTTGGATTTCTTTGTTTGTTAATCTATATATTTTTGCTACTATTTTCTCTAAAAGGAAAAAGATTATACTAATGATTATCATATCTTCATTTTAGTTTTGATTATCTGAACTGAACATAAGAATTTTCTTGATTATAGTGAACTGATCTTTGGTAATTCAATTTCAAGAAAGTCATTGCTACAAATTGCGAAGAAAAGGGTCAAAAAGATTTTCAACAAAGAAGTGCTTGATGAATATTGGTGTTTTCAATGTAAAGATGAAGGAGAGATCATGATTTGTCAATATGTCCAAGTCCTTTTGATAAGAAAATCATTTTTATCTTTTTATATTTTATAAAATAAACTAGTAACATGGTTATCATAAAAATTTTCTAAAATAACAACCATATTTCTAGTTAATTTCATCAATCATAACAAAAATAAAATTATTTTTTTAGCAAAAGGACTTGCCCATAGTCAAAAATAATGAGTTCTCCTCCAGTTTCAAATTCAAAGTACCAATCTTCTACAAGTTCTTCTTTGTTGAAAATCTTATTTCCCCTCCTCGTTGCACTTTGTAGTAGATGAGTCTCTTGAAATTAAATTACTTGAGACTCACATCACTACAATCAACAAAATTCTCATGGTTAGTTAAGATGATCAAAAATAAAATGCAGATATGAAAATTGTTGATTTTATTTTTTCCCTTTTAGAAAAAATAATAGAAAAATATATTCATGAAACAGACAAAGAAAATCAAAGCTTGATGATTATACCAAAGAATAAAATACCTGTAAACAAAGCACAACACAAAAACATGTTTTCTTAACACAAAATTGTGAAGAAATATCAACAACCATAACAAATTATAGATTTTCAAACACTTCTATAACCCAGTGACCTAAAACATGATTGTCATTTTGATTAATCGAAATATGTTATACAAACAAAAAAATATTAGCATCATTAGTCAAACCTGGGCAAAAATCGCTACCTTCTATAATAGAAAGTTGAAATTTTTTGTTTAGTGATAACATGAACCATAGAAGAGAGAATTGGGGGCCGCGTTATGAAAAGAGAGAGGATTGTTGAGTGTTTGTCAGCAATTCATAAGTAACTGATTGTTGTCTCCAAGAGAAGATTTCTCCAACCAAAAAGTATATCTTTATTCCGTTCCACTCATATATTAAAAAAATCCTTAATAGAAAAATCTTTCTATTTTCTTTACACTCAACACTCTCTTTTTTCGTAACCCCCAATTCTCTTCTTTTTTTCATTACCTTCACTCCTCTTTTCTTATGGTTGATGTTATAGCTAGAAAAAAATTCAGTTTTCGATTCAAGAATGGAGTTATTTGCGTCTATGTTGGATAAGTAATATTGATATTTTTCTTGTTTTATTTTTATGATATCTTTCAGTTGATTCAAACAACATTCATTTTTTTTAGGTCAATGGGTGTTAGAAGTGTTTGAAAATCTATAATTTGTTATGATTGTTGGGAGTTCTTTAGAATTTTTTGTTACGAGAACCTTTTTTTCTACTGTGTTTTGTTAATACGTATTTCGAGCTACGGGCTAACCATATTGCTTTGATTTACTTTGTTTGTTAATGTACATATTTTTGCTGCTATCTTTTCTAATAAGAAAAAAACTAACACTAATAATTATTATATCTTTATTTTAGTTTTGATCATCCAAACTGAACATTAGAATTTTCTTGATTATAATTTTTCTGCTATCTTTTCTAATAAGAAAAAAATAACACTAATAATTATGATATCTTTATTTTAGATTTGATCATCAAGCTTTGATTCCCTTTGTTTGTTAATGTAAATATTTTTTCTATAAGAGAAAAACTTACACTAACACTTTTCATATATGCAATGTAGTTATTATCATCATAACTAAACATGAGAAGTTTCTAAATCATACTGAAGTTGGTCTCATGTATCATACTGAAGTTGGTCTCATGTAAGAAACTCATTTGCTACAAATTGCGACGAAGAGGAGCAAAAAGATTTTCAACAAAGAAGAACTTGTTGAAGATTTGTGCTTTGAATGACGAGATAGATAAGAGCTCATGATTTGTGAATATCAATATTATTTTTGGAATAATTGATGAAATAAACTAGAAACATGGTCATAGATGCGCTCTAGGAAACGTAAGCCTACACCGTGAAACTATACTTTTAGACGCTCCAATGGCCATCTCGGCCAGCAGCCAACCTCCCTCTAAGGTAGGTTGACTTGTAACTCCATCCGCACTAACATATATGTAATCCCTAAGACTGAAAAAACCAACGTTAAGCCATTACCACTCATACCTATAACCTACATAGATATCCACAAGTCATTTGGGAATTATAATTAGTATGCTAGATAATCGTAAACGAAAATCTGGAATATGCAGTGATTTGAAAGTTTTCATATGGGTGGCCTGACATAAAAGATCTCAGAAAAATTGATCCCTAAACAATGTGAACTAAAGGGAGAATGAAATATTGGGTTTCTTAGTAATAGACATGTTTTGATAAGGGATACATTATTTGAGGATTATGTGAACCTACTATCTAACCCAACTTTTACATCACACAGAATAACTGGTCTTCTCCAATGAGAACGCTAAAATGGGATCCAGTGTTCAATCCCGAGGAGGACAAAACAACAACAATTTCATGGATATTATTTCATCGCTTTCACCAAATCATTTTGGGGAAGTAGTGTTTTCACTTGCACCAAAAGTAGGAAAGGCACTATAGGTAGAATTCGCAACAAAGAATAAAACGAGGCTAAGTTGTGCAAGAGTTAAGGTGGATGTAAATCTACTCAAAGAATTATGAAAACGGAATAAAATTTGAATGAAGAGAAACAATGAGGAATAATGGATAAATGTATCAATATTAAATACGATTATGTGCCAAAGTATTATCAGAAATGTATGATTCAGGTACAAAATGAGGAACAATGTTTTGTTGTGCATCCTGAATCTTATAAAAAAAAAAACAAGACAAGTTGAAAGGAAGGAAAACGACTGAATAGAAAAGAATCCTATTGCTAGGAGAACAACTGTGGAAGACTCAACAAAAGTGGGAAACATGAATAGTCCAATAGAGAAGAAGGTTTTGTATAGCAAAGATACAAAAAATGGGGAGGAGACAAACCGAAATTGTCGGAGAAGGTTTGGAACAGGGTTGGAATAATTGCTGAAAATAAATACAACCTGTTGAAACAAGATAAACAAGAGAAAAGGAAGGAGGAGGAGAAAGGTGATTTGAATTTCGTAGATACTAATATAGGCACTCCTGGTGTTAAAAGGAGTGGTAACAAGGACAAGAGATCCAAGTTTAAGAATGGCACAATGGATAATGAACATGATAAAGGGTACATTCATGCTGGAAAGAACTATATAGAAAAACCAGATGACATTGTGGACAGTCCTCAATTAAGGAAAAGGGGCGGAGATGTGACTTAAAGGGGTTATGATGAAGTTGTTTCAACAAAGTATAACAATCAGGAGGAGAACTACGAAAATGAGAAGGACTGTACTGATTATGAATTACGTGACGTACTTGAACATGATCTAAACTCGGAGAATGACAATCAAAGGGACGAGGCACAATCTCTAATAAAGAAATGTCCAGACATAATAGAGGATGATGATTATGTTTAGCTGGAAAAAAAGGACCTTGAGGAGGATAAAGAGCTAGAATACAATATTCAACAAATTAGCAAGGCATACCAATAGGTTGAAAAATGGAGCAAGGGAAGGCAAAGTAAGAATTCCTTTTCATGTCCAAACAAGGAGCAACAGGGAGAGAATGAATAACGGTTAATACTCAAAAATAATTTGAGAAATTAATGGACCTAAACAAAAGACACAGATATTCATTCATATCTATAATGGAACCATTTCAAAATCTATTTGATTTGGAAGATTACAGAAGGAAATTAGGCTTTTAGCATGCGGTGGTGAAAAGTTCTGGAAAGATTTGGTTTTTTTGGAGGACAATTTGGTAAGGTAACATTATTCTCGATACAGTCCAACAAATAACCATTAAGTTAAGAATAGGAAATATTTCTTTCTACCTCACAACTGTGTACACGAGATGTAATGCTTTGGACAGATTAGAATTATGGGAGAAATAGGAGGAGTTAGCATGAAGTTAGAAATTTCCATGTGTCGTCGGAGGAGATTTCAATGTTACTCTTAATGAGGAATAAAAACTAGGAGGCCTTGCATTCACTCATAATGAAGCTTTGGAGTTTGCTTCCTATTTCAATGCATGTGCGTTAACAGAGGTGCGAACATCAGGGAGTAAATACACATGGTGGAATGGACGAATTGAGGAGGATTGTATTTTTAAAAGGTTGGATAGTATTCTTGTGAATCAAAATTATAGATTTCTTCCCTACATTTGAGGTGCATCATCTGATCAGACAGGGGTCTGACCATGTACCTTTGTATATGACTTGTAGCTCAAGAGAGGAGACGTTCATAAAATTCTTTAGATTCATGAATTTCATGAGCAAGCACAAACCGTTTAACCAAATTGTGGACTTTGTTGGGAACCCTTCTTATAGAGTTCCATGCTAAAATTAAGAGAGTTAAGAAAGCACTGTCAGCTTGAATTAGATCTGCCTATGAAAATGTTTTTCAACAAATTGCCATCACGGAAGATGTGATAAAGGTCAAGGAAATACAATTGAAAGTACAACCACATGCCAGCAACCAGGCAAAATTGAGCAACGTAGAAGAAGAATTGAAGAAATATTTGCAAGTTGAAGAAGATTTTTGTAGTCTAAATGCTAGGATTTAATGGTTTTAAGATGGGGATAGAACTACAATATTTTTCCATTTGTATATTCAAGGGAAATGGAAGAAGTTGCATATTGGTCAAATATTGAGTAACCAAGAAATTACATTGCAGACAAATGAACAGATTGATCAAGTGGTTGTGGGATTGTATGGAGAGCAATATAATGCAGAAATGTTGGAAATGGACTATGTCCAAAATTACCAGATTCCAAAGAGTATATCATATGAGAAAAATGAGGCAATGAGTAGGCTTTTAGATCAGGATGATGTGAATAAAGTGGTCTTTGCATTGAATGGGAGCATTGCATGTGGGCCGGATGGATTTACAAGGCATTTCTTTAAATGTTGTTGGAGATCATAGGGGATGACGTTACTAAATTAGTAAGAAATTTTTTTTTCTATGGGCAGTAGATGTCAAAATTTGTTACTCATACCAACTTAGTATTTCTACCCAAGAAACAATCAGTACTAAGCTTCTCAGGTCTAAGACCAGTAAGTCTTAGTATTTTTCTAAATATGATCATTTCACGAGTGGTTCATGACAAAAATTCGGTTGGTCTTACCCAAGATAATATCTCAAACCCTGTTAGGTTTTGTGAAGTGCAGAAGTATCACTGAGTATGTATTGTTAGGCACAAGAATTATTAGATATATGGATATGACGGGGAAAATGTTAACGTGGATGTGAAACTGGATATGACCAAGGCATATGACAGAGTTTAATTGATATTCTCAACCAAAGTGATGAGAAGATTGTGTTTCTCTGAAATGATTTTTGATATGATATGGAGGATTATGTCCAAAAACTGGTATTTAGTTCTTATTAATGGTAGGGAACATGGTTTTTTCAGATCATTGATAGGATTGAGACAGCGAGATCCTCTATCCCCTACTATTTTAATTATTGCAGCAGAGGTCCTAGAAACAGCTTACATGGGGATGCATATTTTAAGGGATATAATTTGCCACGGTGGAGTCCTGGGATTAATCATATATCTTAGTAGATGATACAATACTTTTTCCCTCTGGGAAAGAAGTTTAGCGATCAAAATAATGCATGTGCTAAAAGAGTATTCAAATACTTCTGTTCAAATGATTAATAAATATAAGAGTTGCTTTTATCTTCATGAGAAAACACCTCTTATTGTGGAAATTAGACTGAGGAAGTTAGATGGGATAAGACAAAGAACTTTTCCTTTTTTGTATTTGGGATGTCCAATATTTTATGGGAGGAGCATCTTTTGTTATTTTGAAGACTTAATTAGGAAAGTTGCTATGATAACCTTCTCATGGCATAATAAATGTCTATCCAACAAAGATAAGTAATGGACCAAAATCATCAATTTTTTACTTAATTCTTTTGGAAAATGTGGTGGGAGTTAAAGGTAAACACTTGGTGCCATGGGGGGGATATGTTTCTTCCAAAAGAGGAAGGTGGAATTGGATATATGTAGATTGAAGATATAAATAACGCCTTGTTTTCTTTATGGGCTGAATACATGTGGAATAAGTACTGCAATAAAATGCATCTGTTAGTTGTAAAATGTATAGGAGCCTCACAGGTTTGGAAGAAGATGATTAAGATCAGAGTGAAGGTAGAACATGATATTTAGTGGCAAATCAAGACTGGAAAATCTAGTTTTTGATTTAATAATTGGAACAGGGAAGGATCATTATACTTTACTGAAGGAGAGTTGGCACAAGATGAGGAATTGGAGGTTAATTTTTTTATCATAAATTATGAGTGGAATGAAGAAAAGCTAAAATAAGTGACTTCAGAGTAAATGGTACAACATACAACAACGAAAATCAGGCTCATTATCAAGGAAGTCATCACTGACAAAGCATGGTGGATGCATAGCATTAAAGGCGATTTCACTGTCAAATCAACCTATAAAAACATGAAAAGAAAATTTCAAGTGAATGAATGGAGCAATTATATAGGGGTAAAGGGTTTGCCACTCAAGATTGGTTTTTTCTTATGGAGGATTTGGAAGGGGAGAATAGCCACATATGATATTTTAAAGAAGTTGAGGATACATGCGGTCTTAAAATGTTACTGTTGTGAGGAGGGTCACTTGGATACATATCTTATCTTTTACTAACAACTCCTATAGCACAAAATCTATGCAAGCATTTTTCTTCTTGTGTAGGTCTCAGCGTAACTGGAAATCTAAAACAAATCATTTATAGATGGTGGGAGCACAAGATGGCACATAAATAAGATCAGATACTAAAGGCAGTCCCTGCAATCATAATATGGGAATTATGGAAGAGAATAAATGCTATAAAACAAGGGAAGGTGATAACTTATAGGTCTATGTATTATCATTGTCAATTGGCAATACATCAATTAATAAGGATCATATTCCATGGATCAAAAGTATGTCAAATCATTGGTCAGAAATGGTGGATACACTTCAGAGATATCCGTCCAACATACATGATCTACTCGTGAGGTGGAAAATGCCAATACAGGGTTGGTTTACTTGCAACACGGATGGATCTAGTAATTGAAACCCGGTCAGAATGCTTATGGTTTTTGTATACGAAATAAAGGAAGAGTTCTCATATATGCAGAGTCATAGAGCAAAGGGGAGGCAACAAACATACACGGAGGCAGAGGTTAGAGCCGTGTGGGATGCTTTTAAGTAATGTATAATTCATAAGATGAATACTATTCATGTGGATACAGATTTATTGATTTTAAAGGATATAATTGTGATGAATTGGAAAATACCGTGGGAGTTTCCTAAACAAAGGGAAGACATACATGAAATGGTGCCTCAAATCATTGTAGTGTGCAACATAATTTCAGAGAGACAAATTAGCTAGCAGACTTTGTAGCAAATACAACAATTGACAAAGAAAGAAAATAGGTATTCATAAGCTTTAATCAATTACCAAGTCTGCGAAGAATGATTCTTAATATGGGCAAGCAATAAATCCTTCATTTCGTATAAAATCAAGAAGAATAAAAATAGACAACAATGGGTAGCATGCTTAGTTACAATGACGACACAACTATATAAACAAGTTATATTATGTAATTAACTAGAGTAGAAGTGTTGTCAAAGAACTACTCCTAGGAATAAGCTATGTCAGCAAGCAAAATGGGATACAAAGATGAGTAAAAGTGATAGTAAAGGGACCAAATCTGATATTTTTGAAGCACTCACAAGGAATCTGATGGATGAAAAGTCCTTTTCTCGTATTCGGCTTCGTCTACATCAAGAATCATAGTTAAATGAGAAGAATAGAAAAGATGAAGCAAGTAAGAAGGGTAAATAACTTATACAAATTTTATAAGCTAAAAAGGAAGGCCACTAATAACTATCTTGTTCTACAAGATCTCCAAATTCCAACCTAAAAGTACGCCTATAACAGTCCCAATCAGCTGGCAGGAGAGGAAACACAATTAAAAAAATAGGGCGGACAAACCTTTTAAAGCTTTTTAGAAAAGCACGTCACAAATGCTTGATGAAGAATGTTTATTCCATGGAGAAGTACATTTTCATGCCTACAAGGAGGCGGAATGAGCAAGGAAGAAGGGAGAAGTGAAAAAGGAAGTTGAAAGATCATTTGTGGAAACCCTGCAAAAGGGGACTTTTATTAAAATGTGTTGTCAGGTCACTTTGGGGCCCAATAGAACCCACTTTTTTATGTAAATATTGTCCCTTTTGGGTTGTTTAATATAGGGACCTTGAGTCCAAATTTAGCTTAAGAAAAACTAGAAACATGTTCATCATTTGGAAACATTTTTATGATGAGCATTTTTGAAGTTTATTTCATCATATATAACAAAAATAAAATTGATTCTGTTAGTAAAAAGACTTGCCCATAATAATCATGTGTTCTCCACCATATTTATGTTCAAAGCATCAATCTTCTGCATGTTCTCTTTTGTTCAAAATCTTGTTGTCCGTCCTCAACGCAATATGTAGCACATGAGTGTCTTGAAACCTGTAACACCCCCTATCCAAAACAGATCAAAAATCAGTTTTTCAGAAATCTAAAGGTTCAATCGATGGTCACTATTGAAGGACCATAGTCTGATCTACAGCCCGAATTGTGCATCCATCGTTTTCCATTGAAGCTCTCCCAAAACATAGCATAGAAAAATTGACAAAGTGTCGATCCACGGACAGATCTACGGTCTGTAAATCAAACTACGGTCCATTGTCTATGTCCATGAATTGAGTCTTAAGTTACCCAACGTCTGACATGAACAATGGATGACCAGCACGGACCGTTGTTTGATCTACAGTCTGTAGGTATGACCATAGTTGACGTTTACCCATTAGTTAAGGGGAATTTCTAATAGGGTTAATTTCAAATTGTTATAACCTTTAGCACAAAATTAATTAGGTTTCCTATAACATATTATATGATAGATAATTGAATTATCTTTCCATAGCCATCGAGTTTGCTAAACTCCAGCCTTAGAGTAAAACGTTTTGCCCAGTTTAGTGAAGGTTTGTCAACCAGAGCCAAAAGAAGGACCGCTGATTGAACGACGACCCGTCAGACCAGGTCGTCTATTAGTCTGACACCAATTAGTTCACAGATCTTTTGGTCTTTTTATAGTTTGTTTAACCCCTAAGATACGCCGTTAAGGCCCTAAATCAGAAAATTTTAGTAAGTTTAAGCTTAGAAAGATAACTAAAATTTACCTAAATCAAATCATTAATTAAAACGTAGAAAATTAGAAGCAAGAAAGGAGAAAAAATGTCAAGAACCTGAGTTGAAGAACACAACAAGGTTTCATCAATTTCACCCTCCAAATCTAAACATTTCTCCGTTGATTTCATTAACAGATATGTGAGATTTTACTAGTGGGTTCCTATAACCCGTTGGGTCCTTAGTTTTCAAACAGATTCTTAATTCCATCATCATAATTAGACATAGGGTTTCTAGAACTTCAGAAAATTATAATGAATTAGTTTATTATATGATCCAAGTCGGATTACCATATTAATATACAGATTATCGCATGAATTTCTGAACTCTAGCTTTGTATTTCATTAGTTCTTTAATTACACATGCTAGGTCTGGTATTTCAGTTAATTTAGATATACATGTCTCATTTATTACTGCATCATTAACAGATTAAGTATTGCACTCTTAGTTTCCATGTTATGTTTTAAGTTATCAAGTATTTACAAAAATTCAGTCATAATTTGTTAACATTTAATTCATTGGGTCTAGCATAATAACTAGTTGGACTAGGTTTCAACGTACCAAATAGTCCTAAAACTACTGGCTAAATAGTTTGTAAGTCCCCTTTGAGGGTATCAATTTAGTGATTACGTCAACATTTCTTTTTTCCTCTGGTAGGGTATATTGGGTCCTCCCGATGGGGCGTATACATTGGACTCCACATTAAGATCATGCGGTTTTACTATCAGTTATTAGTAGCTCTCACGATTAAGTAGGACTCTATTGCAGTGATCATATTTACAATTCAGTTAGTTTCAGTCTCAGCATGTTATAAATTTGGTCATTGCATCTAGTTAGCTCAGAATTTGGAATATCATGTTTATAATATTATATTTCCTTTTATGCTTGTTAAGTTATTTATTATTTCAGCTTTACTCTATCCTACATGCTCAGTACCTTTTAAAATACTGTCGCATATGTGCGCTACATCTTCTCATGATGTAGGTTCAGGTTCTCAGCATCCAGATAAGACATAGGTCAATTTTCGAACTCTAGTTCAGAAGAATTAGTGGTGAGTCCTTATTCTTCGTGGACTATATTCAATAGTTATTTCTAGTATTTTTGTCTTTTAGTTTCAGTTTTTGCTAGGGGGCCTGTTCCAGCATTTATAGTCAGTTAGAGGCTATTTTCAAACATACTTGGTTTAAGCTTAGTTTTGAGTTAATAATTTTTTTGTATTAAACGCATAAGTTTTCATATATCTCAATTTTAGAATTATGGTATTCCCCATCTTTTTATATTAAATTATTATTTAGCTTCCGTGCTCAGTTTATGTTTTTAGTATACTCATGATCATGCCAGTAGGGTTAAATTGGGATCACTTGTGGTCCTTGGTCCCGTTTCCATGTCTCGGGGGTAGCTCGGGACGTGAAAAACTTTGTATTAGAGCACTAGGTTTAAGATTCCTAGGATGTCTGAAATGCCGCACTAAGTAGAGACTTTTTCATGGGTGTTAAGTGCACTACATTTAATGAGAAGAAGGCTATGAAGTGTTTTAGGGAAAACATCACTTTCTTGTTACTGTTATCGTGCGTAAGGTATGATCTAACTCGACGTTCTACGTTTCAGATCATGCCTACTCGTAGAGCTACCGCCAGGACTGTGAATGCCAGAAATGCCAACGTAACTCCTCAAATCCAAAATCAGAAAGTCTCCAATGCTGAGTTTAGGAATTCCATTCAGATGTTGGCTATGAATGTGGCCAACCAGAACAATCGGTTTCAAGCTTATGTGAATGAAAATGGTGGATCCATAACAGATAGGGTCCGTGACTTTGTTAGGATTAATCCGCCTGAGTTCTTAGAATCGTAGACTAGTGAGGATCTCCATAACTTCTTGGATGAGATCAAGAATATCTTTGGGGTGATGCAGGTCAATGGGAATGATCAGGTTGAGTTGACATCATATCAGTCAAAAGATGTTGCTCATATCTGGTATACTCAGTGGATGGAAGATAAGGTTACAGATGCAGCTCCTATTACTTGGGATTGCTTAAGTGAAACCTTCCTGGACAGGTTTTTCCCAATAGATTTGAGAGAAGCAAAGGCTCAGGAATTCATGAATTTAAGGGAAGGAAACATGACGGTCCAAGAGTATGGGCTCAAGTTTAAACAACGCTGCAGATGTGCTGCTCACATGGTTGCTAAATCGATAGCTTAGATGAATAAATTCTTGTATGAAGTGTTGGATTCGGTGAAAACAGAGTGCAGAAATGCCATGTTACTAGGAGATACGAACATGTCTAGGCTTATGACTCCTACTTAGTAGGTTGAGGGTGATAAGCTTAGGGAACATGCCAAGGAGAATAAGAAGGCTAGGAATGTGAACTATGTCTATTCTAAATAGAAATCGGGTGGTGGATATCGCTCGTCGAGTAAGCAGAAATTTTCAACCCCAGCATGTTCATCAGCTAGTGTTTTATCCTCTAAAAACAAGTATGAACCAGAGGTTAGGGCACTAGGTTCTACGTCTGAGGGAAGTGTTTCAGGGACCAAGACTTACCCCACTTGCCCTAAGTGTAGTAAGAACCATGCATGCGAGTGCCTCGCAGGAAAGGAATGATGATTTGGGTGCGGTCAGTCTATTCATATGTTGAGGATTGTCCTTCTACACAGG
Source organism: Solanum pennellii (assembly GCF_001406875.1). Classification (NCBI taxonomy): domain Eukaryota; kingdom Viridiplantae; phylum Streptophyta; class Magnoliopsida; order Solanales; family Solanaceae; genus Solanum; species Solanum pennellii. The sequence continues at coordinate 10,328,929 of NC_028640.1, forward strand.
GTCAACGAGGTGGTAATGGTAGAGCTCCCTCTACTACTACAACATCACAAGCAAGTCACCCGACTCAACAGGGTAACATATGGTACGGGTGGCGGTCAGCGCCATAACAGGTTGTATGCTTTTAAGGATCGCCAGGATCTGGAAGGGTCTCTTGATGTAGGCAATAGTATTTTAAGAGTCTTTGAACTTGATGTTTATGCATTGTTTGATCCAAGGGCTAATGTTTATTTTGTAACTCCTTACATAGAATTCCAATATAGTGTTAGTCCTCAACTTTCTAAAAACCTTTCTAAGTCTCAACTCCAGTTGGTGACCTAGTTATAGCTAGATAGGTATATAGAAATTACTCTGTCACAATCTCTTGGAAAATCACCACACCAGAACTTGTAGAGTTATAAATGGTAGACTTCGATGTGATTCTAGGCATGGATTTGTTACGTTCATGTTATGCCTCAGTCGATTGTCGAAATAGGATTATTCGTTTTCAATTTCCAAACGAACCAATATTAGAATGGAAGGGTAATAGCTTAGATCCTATGGGTCGATTCATTTCTTAGCTTAAGGCCAGAAAGATGATCTCTAAGGGTTATCTCTATCATCTAGTTTTGTTTAAGGATTCTAGATCTGAAACACCAACTCTTGAGTAAGTTCCAGTAGTAAGTAAGTTTCCAAAAATTTTTCACAAGATCTTACCAGAGTCCCTCCCGAATGGGAAATCGACTTTCGAATTAATATCCGTCCAGATACCCAGCCTATTTCTATTCCTCCTTATAGAATGGCTCCATTAGAGCTTAAGGAATTGAGAGATCAGTTGAAAGACCTTTTAGACAAAGGCTTCATCAGACCTAGTATTTCGTCATAAGGTGGACTAGTATTGTTCGTAAAAAAAAGAAAGATGGTTCTCTTAGAATATGTATTGATATATATGTGTATTCCCCATATTTTCATATATCCCTGTTTTATTATATGGGTATTCCCCATATTTTCATTTTAAAATATTATTTAGCTTCCGCATTCAGTTTATTATATTTAGTATGCTCATGATAATGCAAGCAATGTTAGCTTGGGATCACTTGTTTTCCTAGGTTTCGTGTCCACGCCTCGTGGCGTGACAAAATCAAATTACTAGAGACCTACTTCCCTATAATCAAGAAATTTCTCATGTTTAGTTTAGATGATAAAAACTAAAATGAAGATATGACAATTGTTAGTGTAATTTTTTCCTTTCTAGAAAAAATAGAAGAAAAATATATACATTAACAAATCATCGAAATCCCAACTTGATGATCACCCCGGAGAATGCAATACGCATTAACAAAACACAACAAAAAAGCAGGTTCTCTGAATACATAATTTTGAAGAAATACCCAGAATCATAACAAAGTTATAGATTTTCACACTTCTAGTACTGACCTAAAAATAGGAATGCCATTTTGATCAATCCAAAGATTTAATGAAAATAAAAAAGAGAAATAAACTTCCAGCATTACTGGTCCAACATAGTTTGAAATCTCTACCTTATTCAATATAAATAAAAAAAAATTTGTTCACTGATAACATCAACCATAGAAGAAAAATTGGGGGTAATGAAAAAAAATGAGTTTGGGGTAAAGAAAAAAGAGATGATTGAGGGTAACGAAAACAAAAAGATTTTTCTAAGGTTTCTTTTAATCGAAGAGTCTAATTTAACAAAATTATACTTCTTGGATTGGAGGAATTTTCTCTTGGATACAACAATCAATTACTTATGAATTGATGACATCTACTCTATAAATAGACAGCAGAATGAAATATTTGTCAATTCGGAACTACGACGATCAAATTAATGTATAGTAGTAATTACTTAAAAAATGTTTTACTTCAAAGAAAAAAATAGTTTTTCGTATGGAACAACCTATTACTTATGAATTATTGAAGCGTAGTCATCAACTATATAGAAGAATGAAGCACATGTCCACTTGGAACTATTAAGGTCAAAACAATGTCGAGTAGGAATTGCTTAAGAAATATTATACTTCAAGAAAGTTATCATACTTGGATCGGAGTAATCACCCTTGTATTACAACACCGAATTACTTATGAATTGCTGACACAAAATGACCTATAAACATCTACACAACTATATCACCTATGAAATCTTGAAAATTGGAATGGAAAAAGAGTAAAGGCTTTAGTTTAGTACAAGTGCATGCGTACAGAAGGTTGTAAAGTTCGTAGATAATGTCACTAGTCGTACAACCAATAGTTGTTAAATTAAAACTTGAAGGTTTTGTTATGAAGGGTTTCAAAAGCCGTTAAGAGTTACACGAGTCATGGACCAGGTCATGAAACTTTTGCACGGACCATGAAGTTGTCTGCTATACCCCTAATCTAAGTCACTCTATTAAATGGCAGCATGGACAAGGTATTACACATGTTAACCTTGTCACTTGCATATGCCAAGGAAACAAACATTCAAGGGTAAGTTGCTGACTGATTGTTGACAAAGATAAGGTGTGCACAATGGCACAATGGCCTGATTGCGAAAAAATACTGAGGACCAAGGACTTGAAGGGAAGGAAGCTTGGTGAGGACTTGAGCAGACGAATTCTTAACAAGATTATGTGGGCATAGCATTGTTATGCAAATAAAGAACAAGGGAAAACGGCCAACAAGGCTAATACAACAATGAAAGGACATTGATGCCAACTTGAGATGAAGCAATGACATAGATTTATAATAGTGGCATGATTGCATTATGTGGGAGCAATGCAAGGATTAAAAGTCTAAGTATGATACTGTTAAAGATGGGAGAGCTTGTCCAAAAGCCAAGCAAAGTCAAAGATGACCAGTGGTTACAAAATACATGCCAAGCACATGACATGCGGTTACAAAAAGTCCAGCATTATCTCATTTCGTGTGGAACTTATTTTTGGTGCCTTGTTTAAATTATTTTTAATATATGGGGTGTAAACTACGAAGGATAAGATCATGCTAAAGCCAACAAGTGTTTTATTCTTATTACGCCACTTGTCGGTAGTTGGTTGCACATAGTATTATAAATGTGCAGGTTGCCTTATGGTGTAATTCGGGTTGATTGTTCTAATTAGAGAATAATAATTAGAGTGTCAAATCTAAGTTAATTTCTAGGGTGATCTTATAGTGACAAGGTTAGTACGATTTGGGAGTGTTCTTGTATTCACCTTATTAAAACGGGTTGGAAATTATGTTTTCTATTAAGTTGGTTGTCTTTGTCTCATTTTATATTTTATTGGCTTAATCATATTTTTGTCTACTGTTTTATGGTTCTTAAAATGTCCAAGATTTAGTGTCAATAAATTTGCTGCCTATTTTTTGAGTTAACACCAAAACAATCCGAAATTTGGCTAACTGCTGAAAGGCTGAAATTGACAAGGTTGTTGGCTGCCAAAGTGGGTTAAATCGGTGAACTCTTTATGTTATTAGATCAGCCCCCTTACAGTTTCTGTGAAAGGGACTTCTTCAGTTTTAAGTTTTGGGTCAACTTCAAAAAATCCTATATCACATCACATGATGATGTAGGTGGTCTGTTGCCTATCAAATTTGAAGTCTTTGACTCATCTTTCCAACGCTACCATGTTTGCCTCATTTTGAATTTGGAGTAAAAAGTTATGTCTGTTTTAGTGAAGTCATGTCAAGTAGGTGAAATTTTACTGGCTATAAATCCCGTGAATTATTTCACGGACCATGAAGCCTTAGACGGTCTGTGAAGATTTTTATAGACCAAACCTTACACTTCACCACGAAATTATGGGGGAACTTCTCATAGGTTGAGGGGTGTCGAGGGATATTTCACCTGGTATATTTATGTAACAACCCTAAAAATGGATATGCTAAGTAATGCTTAATGTGTCTAGAATGCGAACGATTAGACCGGGTTCACACAGATTGATGCGCGTAGAACCAATCGCTAAACGCTTGCTACATCAAAGAGAACTAACTTGGGGAGTTATTTGAGCAAGGAAAGGTTGGGTCTAACCATGTAGGGCTCTCGAATACGAAGATTTACTTAAAGGAGTCTTTACCGGACTTAAAAAGGGAAAATCTTAGATTTGGAGGGTCTAGGGGTAAAATGGTCTTTTCAAGATAAGATTAGTATCGTAATTACCCTAAATATATAATTAATTATTTAGTTAATAAGGTGGAGGGGAATTTTTGGGAGATAGGGCCGAAATTGGTCTCTTGAAGTGAAGTCTTTCTCCACCTGTATTCGAACCTAGGTGGAAGTAATGAATTAAAGTGTTTTTAACTTAAGTTGGTAAATCGATATAATCAAATTATATTTATTATTTATTAGCTGATTTAAAATAAATGTAAATAAGATTTTTAATAATTGAATAAAAACCTCATTTGACTAAATCCTAAATTAGACTCCTAATCCTAACAATACTCTTCTCTCCCACGCTCATATTTCTCTCTCACGTCTCTATCACTCTCACTCACGATTCTCTCTACCAAATAACTTCAAAAAGCAGTAGGTAAAAAAAATATAAGAAAACAAACGAAATTAATCACGTAAGAAAATAGAAGTTTGACCGTCGAGTTGGTGTTGACTTTGAGGGGATTTGGACGTGATTTGGAGAAGATTTTGGGCAGAAAGTAGAGGTTTGAACGTCATAAAAGTTATGGGTTATATTACTCTTTGGTACCTTTCCCAAGATACCATTAATTGTTTTCCAAGGGATTAGAAATCGGGTTCCCTTGCCCAATTCCGTATTGACATATATGTCATACGTAAGTAAATATTCAATGAATGCTGCCTCTAAAGATCGAAATCAATATCTTGGCATATCTATAAGATGCATATGTCTTGTACCACAGAATATTGGGATAATATGAATCACTTAGGCAAACTATGAATGAAGCCCCATGGCTTGTATGTATAGACTAATAAGCCTAGCACACGTTTAAAAGTAAGTGAACCTAAGATGTATGTGATGAAATGATGTAACCCTAAAAGGGTTTAGTAAGAGTGTTGTAACATTCCGGAAAAATTACATATCTAATGAAGAGCCCAGTAAGTCCGTAAGAATGCATATTGTGGATACATAGGCATTCCAATGCCCAATATTGATGAATATTGGGCATAGTATAGAAAATTAAGTAAAGTGTATTAGCCAATTTCTATAAAGTACCCAAATAAGAAAAATATTGGGCATATTAGAAAATATTGGATTAAAGGGTGTTAGCGAATTTTTCTAAGTATTAAGGAGCTTGGTAAAGAAATGTACCTACTACGCATCCAAGCGTCAAGCCTAGTACCATAGCACATGATCATTTAAAATGATCATGTACATTAAACAGTGCCCAAGGAAATAGTGAGGATGGTTGGGACACTAAGTAAACATTCCCAAATGAATCATAAATAATAGCTAGTTAGGAAAGTGCAAACAACCCATGTGCAAGCACATGCGCAATACATGTGAAGAAGCTGCCTAAGAAGCGGACCACCCTAACCGAATTTGGTTACGGCTGTTATGATGAAAATGTGCACAAGGGACCACTTCATGTGGGGCCTAACCTCCCTACCAATTTTAGACTCTAACCTACTGATCCAAATAGCTAACTGACCAAGGACTAACCGAAATGGACCCAGTAGTGCACCCGACAACCTAGGACCAAAACCGGGTTGACACTAACCTAGTACTAGTTAAAGAGACAACCTAGTACCTAACCTAGGATGGTCCAAAAGGTTAGTTATAGTCTTATCAACTAAGGGGTACATTAGTAATTCCCATAGGTTACCTAATTAATTAATTTAGAAGATTAATTAATTAATTTAAAAGGGCTAAAACCAAAACTACAAAGGAATTTTCAGATTTTGTTTAAGACAAGAGAGGGACAACCTAGTACCTAACCTAGGATGATCCAAAGAGTTAGTTGAGGTCCTAATAACTCAGGGATACTTCATTAAGTATCCTAGGATACATAATTTATTATTTTAGCAGCTTAATTAATTAATTTAAAGGGTCAAAATCAAAATCACAAAGAAGTTTCAACATTTCGGTTGATACAAGAAAAAGACAACCTAGTATTTAACCTTGGATGGTCAAAGGATTAGTTATGGTTATAAAGACATACGGGTACTTTATTAATTATCCTAGTGTACTTAATTAATTAATTTATCAGCTTAATTAATTAATTTAATGTTTCAAAACCGAAATCACAAAGAAGTTTCAAGATTTCCGTTGAGACAAGAAAAAGACAATCTAGTATTTAACCTAGGATGTTCCAAAGGATTAGTTTTGGATATAAAGACTTAAGTGTGCTTTATTAATTACCCTATGTTAATTAATTAAAATATCCATTTAATTAATTAAATTAAAAGGTTCAAACAAAAATTCTTATGCCAACCTAGTCTAATGTAAGAAACATCCTAGTACTTAACCTAGGATGGTCCAAAAGGGTTAATTTTGGCTCCAATAACTTAGGGTTACTTTAGTACTTTCCCTAGGTACCTAAATTAATTAAATTAAGGATTTAATTAATTAATATAAAGTAAAAATATTCTCCAAAGCCATAGTCAATACCAATTTCTAGATTTGACTAAGTGTTATGTTTTCCTATGTTTAATCAACTTAGGAAGGGCTTTTTTGTAAGTTCTTAAACCTACAAATCATGTTCAAACTCATAGGGAAAAAAATGCGCAAAACAGTAAGCAAGCGAAGGAAAGAAAAACAGAAAATTCCATTGATTCTCCTTGGCGATTTAAAAGTTTCTCCAAGATTTCGTTCAAGATGTTCTTCGTTGATTAAGTTCTACTTAAGGTATGGGTTTCTCTCCCGGACATCTTTCTCCAAGATAACTTTCTTTCAAATGATTTAAAGATCTTGTAAACTAGGTTGTTTCCCGTCATTCTTGTCGAACTCCTTCCCTAGTATCCTTGTTACGATTTCAATGTTGAATAAGTTAGAAATCATGTTATTGGTACATCGTTCTGGCTGATCTTAATGTGTATGGTTTTTGATTAAATAATTATTGAATGAACCCATTAATTGGACTTGATTGATGCTAAGTGTTATTATGCGAATTGAAAGAATGATACTATGTTAAAGATATGTCCAAGAATGTTATGTATGAATATGTTACAGTCTGTTGTGCATACTTGCTGTTAATATGACATTATGAAGATGTTAAATTCATCAAATGTCAAGATGATGCGGTCCATTACGACTTAAAAATGTTACTCTAAAGTCATGAACTAAAATTGGCTTAACAAGGCCACTATGAAATCATATCCTCAATGAATTGGCTATCTCGTTCCAATAAAATGGCTAACAATACATTGTCTAAAAGTTATGTATGTAAATGACTATAATATTATGTTAAATAATTAAAAGTTTTGCTAACGTATAATGTATAAAAACTTAAGCATGTTGCATATGAAAATAGGCTTATGCAAACAAATATGGTTATGAAATCTATGCCCAATTGTTTATGCCAATACTAATCGTATGCCAATAAAATGGCTAACAATACATTTTCTAAAAGTGAAGTATGTAAATTGATATAATATTATGTTAAATAATTAAAAGATTGGCTTATGTATAATGTATGAAAACTTAAGCATGTTGCACATGAAAATTGGCTTGTGCCAACAACAAATATGGTTGTGAAATCTATGCCCAATTGTTTATGACAGTACTAATCGTATGCCAATAAAATGGTTAACAATACATTGTCTAAAAGTGATGTATGTAAATGGATATAATATTATGTTAAATACTTAATAGATTGGCTAATGTATAATAGTTAAAAATTTAAGCATGTTGCACACGAAAATTGTCTTATGCTAACAAATATGGTTATGAAATCTATGCCCAATTTTTTATGCCAATACTAATAGTATGCCAATAAAATGGCTAACGATACATTGTCTAAAAGTGATCCATGTAAATGGCTATATATTATGTTAAATAATTAAAAGATTTGATAATGGTTCATACATATTAATATGAACATAAGTAAAATTGACACAAGCAAACAAAAATGGTTATGTAGTTTAATATTAAAAGGTTGATGCCAATACTAATCATATGCCAACCTTGTGTAGTTAGAATATCAAATGATAATATAAGCACTTCTAAATTAATTCAATGAACCCATAATCAAGGGCATGCAACACATTGGTACAACTCCCAACATGCTCTAAAAGAATGACATAGGAACACATGAAACTCATTGAATGAATTTTACATCGTCTATAAACGGTGATATGAAGCTACTACAGTAAAGTAAGTAAGTAATGTGAGTTATAACATAATTAAAGGGGTCTAAGTTAAGTATGTGACCAGAATGGGGTGTTAAAGGAAGTGATACAAGTCTTACTTACACCTAAGCTACTATGTTAAAAGAATATTCACGAATAAAGGTGTTAGAATGTGTGAGACTAGTCACATTAACACCAAAGGGTAATATGTAAGGAAAATTCACATTTCATCAATTTAAAGTAAGGTTGATTTGTAAGGACAATTCACATTTCATCAATGTAAAGTAAGGATGTTATGTAAGGACAATTCACATTTCATCAATGTAAAGTAAGGATGACAAGTAATCAAAAGACTTGTAAATCTCAATCTAGAAGCAAGCCTCCATAATGCTTGATTCAACAGTAGAAGATAAAGAAGAAATGAACATTCATGTAATGAGGTGAGTAATTATGTTAATCTCTAATGCTAATGAAAATAATGACAACATGATAAGAGTCTAATGTGAAAGATGAGAGCAATCTCAAATGAGCCTAAGTAAATGTTACCAAAACGTACTCACATATGAGAGTGTTAAGTTAATGAAGAGACTAGTCTCTATATACATTCTAATGAAAGTATTGAGACTATGTATACTTAATACTAATGATGAGATGAAAAATCATCTATTGAGCTATGATGTCCTTATATTAAAATCCAGCTTCCATAACACATGAGTTGTCACGTCTAGGGTATACTTTGGGTCATTAAAAACATGGTATTCAGAGCACAAGGTTTAGAAAAGTCTTAGGATGTCTCATAAGGCACTTCGAGTAGAGTCGTGTACCTGAGTTTCCAGCGCGCCATATTTACGAATAGGTAGCTATAAGATGTTTAAGAGATTCCACTTCATTAATTACTCTAAAGTCGTGCCATAGATTTGATCTCTATAAAAGTGCTCCTCTCCTAACCTCGATTTATGCTTTAACAGAATATGTCTCCACGTAGGTATCATGTGACAAAGAATGTTTTTGAAAATGTGAGCCGGGACGTTTCGTAAGTGCCAATCAACCCTTTGGCTGTGCAAGTTTCTATTAATGAGTTTCGAGCCGCAATTCATGCATTATCCTATGTTATGATGGCTCAAGAAAATAGAAAGGTTATGTCTCCCATGAACCCAAATGTGGGTATGACAACAACTAGAGTGAGGGGATTTACTAGGATGAATTCTCCAAAATTTCTTAAGTCTAAAGTCCAGGAAGATCCTCAAGATTTTCATTGACGAGAATTATGGGTGTGACTTTGGTTGAGGAGTAGAGTTGACCGCTTATCAACATAAGGGATTTTTTTTCAAATTTGGTTTGAAAAATGGAAGGAAGAGAAAGAGGTTTATGTGGGTCATTTTGATTGGGAGATATTTAGGGTTGTTTTTGTTAATATATATTCTATAACACCTCGAATCCCAGGATATGAGACCTACAACTATAGTCCGCTGTTTCTTTATGGATCCACGGTCCATAGGTGGGTTTCCGTCATTGGGGTCCATGATTTAGGAGTCTCTGATTTCACCCGCAACTAACGAGTATGATGTGTTGTTGGACATGCGGACCGTAGGTCTGGTGGTTGGTGATGGTCGGCAGTTATTTGGAAATGAAGGATGTCGGGTCAACTTCAAATGGTCGTATCTTTTTCAACAAAATAAATTAGGTGGTCTATGACTTTTCGAATTAAAGATAATTGAATCCTCTCTCCAATGCCACCGAGTTTGCTAAAATCCAAGCTTAGAGTAAAATTTTACGCTCGTTTCAATAGAGCCATGTTGCGAAGGGCCACAATAACGACCTAGTTGACGTGTATTGATTCAAATAACAATTTCTCAATCCCCTCGTGAGTGGCACCTCTTCAACCTTAAGTCTTGGTTGTTTTTGTCTTTTCCCCTATGCATTGGGCACTAAAAATACATTGTTTTATGCCTAAACTAAGTCGTTTATTTTAGTATAAACCTAATACCCTAGTCAAATATACCCATAACCTTCATTCTCCAAACATTAACACAACTTAGAGCAAAAAGAAAGAGGAAAAGTCACCAGTTTCTTCAAAGAACAAGTAGATGTTTTCTTTGAAGTTCAACCACGAAATCCAAAGGATCTCTCCATTGATTTCATCCCTAGGTAGGTATGATTTCATTAGTTTGTTCTTATCATCCATTAGATCACTATAATTAAGTTAGTTACTCATAAACTATTCAAACATAGGGTTTATAAATATTCAAATATTTTTTTATTTTGGTTCCTTTGATCTATATTACTCATTTATTGATAATTTAGTATAATTCCTTACATAGAACTCAAAACTATAGCTTGTGTAAACTTATCCTAGTTCAGGAATTAAACTTGCTCGATCATTTAGACAAAAATTCATGCTTCAGATTTTCACTGTTATTTGTATAGTACATAAATGTAGCGTTCTTAGTTAGCATGTCTGTTTTGAGGTATTGAGTATTTAGTGCATTTAATCTTCATGAATATTCAATTGGAAGTATACTTTAGTACCAAGTTTGACTAGGGTTCAACATACCTTCAATGTCCCAGAACTATGTGTCCGCGTATACTTATAAGTCCCCTCTATTGGGCATCCGTTTCAGTGATCACGCCACATTCATGCCTTTATACCCCTAACAAGGCATATTGGGTCCCCTGGATGGGGCATATACATCTAACTCCATGTTTCAGTGATGTGTTTTATGTCGGTTAATAATAGCTCCCATAATGAGACTTTTAGTGCATTGACTAGGTTTTAGCATTAACATTAGTATACAGTTAAAAAATGTTGCCTTTTATGATTATTAGTTTTGGTCCTTGCTTTGTTTAGTTTTCAGTTATACTTCCATACATTTTTATATCCTATTTAGATTATATTATTTCTCAGTTATGCCTTGTTCAACTATTATACTTTGTTCAACATAACATATCTATATCATGCAAGATCAGTAAATTCCAAGTATTGACACATACTTTGTGCTACATCATTTCACGATGTAGGTTAAAGCACTTAGCATCAAAATCATGCTTAGATAAATTCTCTATTCGACTTAAGTAGCATCATTTGTGAGTCCTCATACATCCAGGTAAATAGACATGCTTTCTTTCTTAGTCTTTATTTCTAGTTTTCAGTTTGTTAGAGTTAGCGGGGGCATGTCCCAATAACTAAACTCAATAATTTTTTTAGGCATAGTGGTAGATTAAACTTAAGTTTTTAAGTGTTGTTTAAGTCATCCTACACTCTTATTATTATATCATATATATTCAGGCTAGTTAGTTTTTCCACAATTTAAATTTTCATTGTTTTTAGCCGCATAGTACATGTCTTACTTAATCATATTCAGTATGCTTGATATATGCGATACTCAGGGTTAGCATGGGGTCACTTGTGATCTTAGGTTTCGTGTTACGTCTAAGGGGTAGCCTCAGGGCGTAACATGTTCTTTCCCCTTGAGATGGGGAGTCAAAGGTACTTGATTTCATTGACCTTCGTCAAGGAAATAGGAGGGTGAAGGATATGATTTGAAATTCATACAGTTACCCAAATACGCTCAAACTATGGTTGGCGATTCAAGGGCAAGGATGAGTAAGTTTGTGTTGTGTGCTTACTAGGTTGATGTGAAAGAATGACTAACCATCATGCTTATTTAGGATATTGATGTATCCTATTTGATAGTTCATTCACAATAAAATTGAAGAAGAGAAATTTAAGGAGACAAATAGGGATTCAAAGATGGCAAGAAAGGATAATCGTAATTTCTAACATTCAAGGTCCAGTGACTAATCATTCCTAATGTAATAGTTCTAGTGTCAAAATGGTAACTGAGTTTCAAAATTGTTGAAAAAGTAATAGAAGTGAGTGTCTAGCCGATACAAATTCATGTTTTAGTTGTGGAATAATGGATCATGAGATAAGAAATTTTGTATTTCGATTTCTATGAATGAGAAAGATAATCATGATGGCTAAACTTTGGAATCGACAAGATTATGAGGGTTCCCCTAATCCAATGATTCAAAATTCATTACATTTTAGCTAGTAGTTAGAATTACTTGATTTTAGGTGTATCATTGGAAATTATAGGACCCTTAATGCAACTACGGCAAGTCATTGATTAATAGTTAAAAGATGATTGTTTCTCAAAACGATAACCTTTGTTTAAGGTAGTCCCTACTTTCATTATTTGGTTCATTTGTAAGAGATGAAATGTTTTTAGAAATGGTTGTTCTATGTCTAAACATACTTTGGTTGTAGGTTCGAGTAGAATGGGTTTCTTGTTCTCCTAAGTTAGATATCCATGGTTGAATGAAATACTTACTACTTGGCCACTAATTATTAAACATTTGGAAGAATGTGCTCATTTAAACTACTTCAAGGTGGTGACTTAAAAAATACATTTCTTGGGGTGTCTCAAATGTAATACTGATGGATGTAGCAAAGAAATCTTTGTCTTAGTGCATTGTCATTTTGTATTAGGAATAATGAAGGTGATTTGTTATATGCCGAAATACAGAAAATAGGAGAAGTTTCAGCATTTGCAGCTGAAATAAGAGCAGTTAAACAAGGTGTGGATGACTGCGTTTAAAAGGGTTGTCTAGCATTAACTATAGAAAATGATTCATTGATTACAAAGGAGATCCTGGATTGGTTTTGGGAGGTTTCTTAGATTGTTTCTATTTATGTGAGGAACATAAAGTTTTCAATGCATAATAGGGATGTGGAGGTTGTTCATACATTCAAAGAAGGGAATAAACTAGTTGTTTTATTAAACTAATAATGTTATCTATCTAGTAGGTATAGATATACAGAGATATTTACATATAGAGAAGTTACCATAACCAGCATAAGCCATCATTCAATTGGAAAAGAATCAAATACCTAATTTGAGAATAAAAAAATGCAAAATAGGGGATTTACCACAGATGCACAGATTTACAACTGATACGTAGGTCTATGACAGGAACAATTACAAGAGAATAATATCTAGACAATGATAATACACTGCAATAAGAATGAAATAAAGTCACCATCAAAAGTATTGTGTATTTTAAATTCTGATATGATATTAATGTTAGAATGGTTACCTCTCTAGATCGTAAATCATACATAATGGTATTAGCTTCGATGGATCTCATCCAGTGTAAGATTGATGATTTACGGAGAATAATGTTCTAATATTGGTATGAATTCAAATGGAAGTCCAACCGTTTCCTTACAAAGAGTGAATTGTGTGTGTTAACATCCATCTACATCTTGATCCAAGCTAAAATGTTCACTCATCAAGTCGAAGAAGTGTTCTTGGGTGCTGAATAATACCGTCAGTGAGAGCCTTTTAACGTATAAGTGATTACACTCCGAAATTGGGTGCATTGAAGATTTTAGCTGGTTTTTTAAGCCGATGCTATTGAAGGCAGACATTAGGCAGACACTTCATTGGAAAGATGAGCCGCATCTGGTGTGATTTTTGAGGAATATCAGACAGACCAATGTTGGGAAACATTTTCCAAATTTGTTACTTACTACTTCTTGAATTTTTTTTTTATATTTTTTTGTTATTTCTTTACTGTGAGCCACTTGTGGGTCTTAAACCATTTATTATCTCTTTGTTTTTATTAAATAATAAGACATATGTTTAAATTAAAAAAAAGTAATGATAATATTATAAATTTTATTCATGTATATATAAATATGGGGTTGTTTTAAAAAAATATAAACGTGTGGCTCAATATTTAACGAAGGTTCATTGTACCCTCAACGTGCTAGATCTAAGTGCCCGCATAGGTTTATAAGTACCCTATGTTGTGCATTAGTTTTAGTGATCACGCCACAATTGTGCCTCTATACTCCTTGCAAGGCATATTGGATCCTCTAGATGGGGCGTTTACATCGGACTCCATGTTTAACTCATATGATTTATGTCAGTTAATAGTATCTCCCATATTGATACTCTTAGTGCATTGACAATGATTTTAACATTTAAATTAGGATACAGTTCAGGTTGTTACCGTCATGATTAGTATTCAGTCATTGCAATGTTTAGTTTTCACTTATACTTCTGTACATATTGTATCCTAGTTTATATTATATTATTGCTAAGTTATATATTGTTCAACTTATATATTTTATTCAACTTAGCATAAATATATCATGCATGCTCACTACATTTCTTTTACTGACTCATACTTTGTGCTACAACATTTCATGATGTAGGTTTCGGCACTCAACATCCAGATCACGCTTAGATAGATTCTTGATTAGACTTTACCAGCTTCAATTGTGAGTCCTCGTACTTCGAGGTTTATTTAAATGCTTTCTCTGTTAGTCTTTATTTCTACTTTTTAGTTTTGTTATTGTCACTCCTCGAAGGTACCTCCTAGACACGGACATGAAACCTAGGATTACGAGTGACCCCAAGCTAACCCTGTTGGCATATCATGATCAAACTAAATTAAACTGAAGCATTAAATACTGAGCGGAAACCAATCATGATTTAATCCGAAATGATGTGGAATACCCATATACTACATCTTAATATATGAAAACTCAGAGTTTGAAATACAATAGAAAAGTCATAGCATTAGAGTTGAAACTAACTGTGATTGAAATAAGTCTCTTAACTAACTAAAAGTGTTGGGACATGCCCCAAGCTAAATCTAAAAAAAGTTGAAACCAAAACTAAAAGTAAAAGCAAGAAAATAATCATGTCAGTAGTCCTAGAAATATGAGGACTCATCATTTCTTAATATAAATGCTTTCTATCTTAGTCTTTATTTCTAATTATTAGTTTTGTTAGTGTCACTACCCAAAGCTGCCCCATAGACACATACATGGGGCCTAGGATTACAAGTTACCTCGAACTAACCCTGCTGGCATATCATGACAAACTAGAGTAAATTGAGCAATAAATTTTGAGCGGAAGCTAATCATGAGATAATCTTAAATGACAGGGAATACCCATATACTAAATCTCAATATATGAAAATGGAGAGTTTGAAATACAATAGAAATGTCAAACTCTAACACTAAAGCTGTAACTAAATATGTATGAAATGAGCCTCTAAATTTACTAGAAGTGTTGGGACATGGCCGAAGCTCAATATAAAAAAAATTGAGCCTAAAACTAAAACTAAAAGCAAGAAAACAATCATGTAACTATTATTGTAAGAATGAGGACTCCCAACTGCTACTGAACTAAAGATATGGAACCGATCTATGCGTGATATGAGTGCTGAGGAGCTGAACCCACATTACGGGAAGATATACCATAGAGTATGCATCAATACTTTAAAGATATTAAGCATGTAGGATAGAGTACAACAGAATAATAATTATGACTGAACAAGAAACAATAAATAACATAATCTGAACATGATAAAGTTATAGAAAGTACTGTACAGGACTAAACTGAACGGAGTGACCAAGTTTATAACATGATGAGACTGAATGTTGAACTACACTAATAACATGGTCAATAAAATGGAATTTGAATCAACTGTAAGGGATCTAGTAATAACTAACGTAAAACCACAGAAGCTATATGTGGAGTCGGATGTATATGCCTCAACAAGAGGACCCAATATAACTTGCCAAAAGCTATAGAGGCATGCTGGAGTGATCACTAAAATGATAGGCACAGAGGGGACTTACAGTCTACGGGGCACGTAGTTCTGAGATTAAGGTATCTGACCGTAGTCCCCTCATTATTAAGCTTCCCATATGATTAAGTAATTAACACTTTAAGAATGAAATGTTGTAATAGTAGATAGCTCAAAACTGACATGCAAACTGAGAATGCAACATTTATGTACTCATAATAATGCATTTGAAACTGGTATGCAACTCATAATAACTTACATTGCATGTGTAATTCATGAACTACAAGAACTACATAGCTAGGGTTCTGAGTTTATGCATGAAACCGACAATAACGATTATGAATTCATAATAATACGATTTAGATCATTCTAACAGCGAAACTCAACAATTTTAATATTCAAAAAACCCTTGGTCTAGATAACATTAAGGGAATACATATTTTTAATGAAATCGAGGACCCAATGGGTGAAAGAAACCCACTACTTTGAACTAGCGTTGCTCAACGTATTTCTCCTCTTACACTCAAATTTTCTATGTTTAGATGAATGATCTAACTTAGGTAAGTTCTATTATATTTCAAGGATAAAATTGACCAAAACTATGTAGTTTGTAGTTTAACTGACATAGTTTGAGGGTTTAACACATCAGGAAATTACCAAAAAATCCTAACATAACTACTATCGGGGTGACTAAGGGATGGAAAGAAGGACCTTCGATTGATTGATAGTCCTAGCTGGTTAATCGTCAGTCGTGACCGGGGGATAACTAAGGGTGTTGATCCATGGACATGGTCCAAGGTCCATGGGTCCAACCATGGGTCGATACTTCAACAATTTCCTAAGGGGTTTTATGGGAAGGTTGCAGATGCGAGTCACAAACCACCACCACCAGCATGGGCCATGGTTCACCCTAAAATCCATGGATGGGAACCATGGGTTGCACCTACAACTTCTGAAAATCCACATTGAGTCTATTTTTGAAGACGTAGTTACAATTAGGATTAGCTGGGGGCATGTCCCTATATCCCAATTGAGTTGTAACGACCTGTTTAGTCATTTTGAGCTGAAGATTTTATTTCTGGAAAAACTGTGTGAGTCGACGGAACCCACGACGGACCATCATGGACACGACGGGCCGTCGAGGGGGTCTCGTTCCAAAAGACTTAGACTTCTGAAATTTGGGTACTGAAATCGACTCTCTGAACTT
>NC_028640.1:10352360-10352671 GCF_001406875.1 Solanum pennellii
GTGGCAGACGCCTTAAGTAGAAAAGCAGGGAGCATGGGTAGTCTAGCTCACTTACAAGCTTCTAGACGCCCATTGGCTAGAGAGGTTCAAACTCTGGCTAATGACCTTATGAGGTTGGAAGTAAACGAGAAGGGAGGAATTTTGGCTAGTGTGGAGGCGAGATCTTCTTTTCTTTACAAGATCAAGGGAAAACAGTTTAATGATGAGAAATTGATCCGGATCCGAGATAAAGTGTTGCGAGAAGAGGCTAAAGAAGCAATAATGCATGAGGAAGGTGTTTTGAGAATTAAGGGAAGGGTATGTGTACCCCG
>NC_028640.1:10356606-10368936 GCF_001406875.1 Solanum pennellii
TAGTTGATTTTATGATGTTATCTGAGATATATTGTTTTTTATTTTGAGTTGGCCGATGATATCCACTCAGTACCCGTGTTTTGTACTGACCCCTACTTGCATTTTTTTCTTTGTTAATTGTGGAATGCAGCAAACATACCGTCGTCTTCAACTCAACCGCAACTCTAGCCAGTCTTCATTACATCGGATTTCAGGGTGAGCTAATGCTTCTAGCTTGGACTGGATCTTCTTCCTCATGTCTTGATGCCTTGAAGTTCCGGCATGGACTAGCTTTTGTTATTTTAGCTTCTTAGAATACTCTTAGTTTAGTAATTTGATCATAGATGTTCTTGTGGTGATGACTTCCAGATTTTGGGGAATAATAGATGTTGAATTTTTAGAAGTTATTGAATTGTCTTTTTATTAATGAGTTTAAGTCTTCCGCATCGTATTTTGTTCATTATGGTTAAAATGTTAAGGTTTAGATTGGTTGGTTCGCTCACATAGGAGGGTAAGTGTGGGTGCCAGTCGCGGCTCGGTTTTGGGTCGTGACATCCCAATTGAGTAGAGACTTTTCAGGCATAGTAGTAGATTCAACTCGATTTCTAAAGTGTTGTTTAATTCATCTCTAAATTCTTATTATTATATCATATATATTGAGAATAGTTGGGTTTTTCCCTAGTTCAGATATCCATTGTTTTTAGCTTCCGCATAGTACATGTCTTACTTAGTCATTTTAATGATCCTTGATTTAATCAAGAATCAAGGTCATCTTGGGGTCACTCGTGATCTTGTTTTATGTCTAGGGGTGTTATCTTCGGTGTATTTATCTGCCTAAGTTGTCAATATTTTACCATAAATTTGTTTAAGTAATGAATCATCTTGAGTCTATTATCACGATTTTATTATACTTGCAATTATTATGCACTAAAACATGTAATTACAAGTTTCAGTAACTCTCAAGAATCTTGGAGTCGAATTTAAGAAAAGAGATGCAAAGGCGTGCGAAAAATAGACTAGGTATGGAATCACCTAGGCATGGCGTACTGAGAGACTCATCGCGCCAGGACGTAAAGGTTAGATTCGCTTTCTTGTCACTCTTATAGGCATTACATGCAAGGTTGGGAAGTTTTGAGGCACCTGAATGGTGCTCTACTAGGCGCAACGCTCCAAGGAGAAGACTTCAGAAGCGATTTTCAGGTGCAAAACCTGATGAAATTTTTACTTCTTAGGAAGGATTCGTATTGTAGTAAACTTTGTCTCCATGTTTTCCCACTCTTATAAATAGACCCTTAGGGATCTACAGTTAGGGTCCGACTTTTTGTTGGAGTGCAAGAGTAAGTATCAATGTTTGCAATAGGTTTTGATCTTCTAACTCTTCTATTTTCTTGAAATCGCATGAACAATTGTATTTTGTAGTTTTCCAATAGCATGAGTGGTTAAATGCCCTAGTTTTGGGGTTGTCGCTATGAATTGATTGTTGATTATGTAAACTCTTTTTGAATTAATTTTTGTTTTCACTATAACTTACTTCTATATTCTTGCTTTAGTGTTTTGTGGTTGATCACCATAAGATAAATATATCGTTTAATCTTAAAATCGAGAGATGAGTTCTTAGATAGTGAAAAGAATATAGAGAGCTCGATCAAACCATTTGATTGAGGTAATATGTGTTTAGTAGTTATGCCCGAACAAACAACTTTCTTTGTTATGAAACTGGATGAAATGTAAATGCTCGCAATTTATTCTATAACCTTCTTCAACGATGTACTTAGTATCTAAATGGAGTAGGCGACTACAGGTGTGAACCCGACTTATACAATTAATCATGTAAGCCAGTAACTTGATAATTAAAATAAGTTCTAAGTAAAGAATATAATACATGAGATTTGTTGAATGTTGTAGCACTGGAATTGTTTTTTACTTGCTTCAAACATCATCTTGAAGTCATTCAATCTTGGTTACTTTATTTATGCATAAATAGTAGAAGTTAACAATCATCAGAATTTATGAGAACAGTTACTCTTATTTTATTTTTAGAATTGAGTGTCAAATATAAGTTTATCATAAATCCCTTGGGAACGATAATTTTTTTCTTTAAGAATATAAATTATTTTTAGCGATCACGTACATGTCCATGTATATTGGGGAAGAATAAGTTTTTGGAGCCGCTTTCAGGGACATAGAAATTGATTTATATTCGATCTTCTTATGTTTACATGAAATAGAATATTCAAGTGTCAGTTACTTGATCTTAGCTTGTGATTGCAGGAACTTGATTTTTATGTTTGTCTCAGAAAGGAGAACTTGTCAAACTAGACAGCGAACCCGAAAGAGCTTTACTCCAATGCAGAAAAATCAATCGAGGGCATCAAGAAGAATTCGGGTTAGGTCTTTGGGGAAACAATGATGATAATAACTAGCGCAACGTGAATAACCTAGAGAATTTAAATAACCAAGATAACTTTAATAAATAAGGGGCACAGACACATCCAAACTTACCCTTCGAATAAGAAATGTAAATGGTCGATGTCGATTTACAAAACTAAACTAGAGTAGAGGATCCCACAATGAATTTTTTGACAGATAAGTTTTCGTTGACGCGTTTAATCGAATGTTGTTATTATCTCCAAAATAAATAATAACGGAAAAATTTTTAGCTTTAGTTGAAATTTTATATGTGCCAAAACATGCAATCAAACTCCAGAATAATGACTAACAGACTATTTCATTGTAAAATTGATTAAATTTATTAAGAGAAATCGGCATCTTGTTCACCATAACGTTAGTTTTAGTGTTCTTCCGTAATTTTGTTTTAGGTGATTCAATACTTACAAAAATCATTGTGACTTAATTTCATCTGACACATCTCGTGTCTAATCAGACACCTTTCACTCACATCTTCTCAGCCTTAGGTTGGTACTAACATTGACCCTTGCGTCCAATGGTTCGAGGTGAAAGTAATTTTCTCTCGAGCTTAAACTTCAACTCCAATTCGTTAGTTTAGGTCAATTTTTTCCTAAGTGATATTTTTGTCTTGAAGAAATACCATATACAAGTTCAATCTAATGCGTGCACTCATCAAATTATATAGATAATAAAAATCTAAAACTACAGATTATAAACACTGAATGCCTTTCACTCATTTTATGAAATTACAGTTATAACAACATCATGGATCCCACAACCTCAGTCGTGGTGTTTAGCCTCTCATGGTTTCACAAAAACAAACAACAATACATAATAAATACAAGATATGAATACTTAGCAGAATAATCAGCAAACGAACAATAAATTTTAAATAATTTGTAACAAGAAATCTCAACTTTAAAATGAATTCAAAATCCAAAATTGAAAATCAGAAACTGATGATAATGGAAGCAGGTTAGTTGTTCAAGCAAAGATAAGATAAACACATGAAAAACGCCCTAATATATTCAAAATAATCATTTAAAATAGAGTCCTACTCGAAGTAGGACTGAAATGTCGGGCCCTTCACGAACAACTCTGTGACGTTAAGGGCTTCATAATAAGTGAATCCTTCTATGGTTTTTACGTAGAATTTCCTAACTTGGGTCGTCCATGCTTGCACTGTGGAAATTGCACCACGGACAACACCACAGACTGTTAAAGATATCACGGTCCGCTTGAGTGTCTGTGGTCTTCACTTGGAATTCCCCAACTTGGGTATTCAATACCACCATACAGGAAATGGCATCACAGACAAGACCAAGGACCGTTAAAGCGACCATGGTGTGTTTGGGTGTTAGTTATCTTCACTTGGTTAAATCCCATTTCCACTCCTTGACTCCTGGCCATTGGTTCACCTTTTACGGACCATGTCACAATCCGTCTTGATTTCCACGGCACATATAGGATTTCATGATCTTTACTTGAATTATCAACAAACTTCCTTAAACTGCAAACCTTTTGTATATCAACTACGAGCACTCTCACGGCTCGTTAGAAGGACCACGACCCGTCAAGGGATCCGTGGCCTTCAATTTGGACATAAATTTCTCAGATCCCGACCTGCAATTTCTTTTTTTTCTTCTCTTTCACGAAAACCTGTTTTTACCAGCACAAACACCACCAAACCCATAAGATCCATATAAACACACCTGATTTTAGTACTAATTTTTAGTTTTCAAGTGTCAAATGTGCTAAGATTACCGGGTACATTAACATCCTCAATTTAGAACCATTACTTGTCCTCAAGTGATGAGAAATCAGTACAATCAACCCTCAAATCATTAACAAACTTTTTACACTACACAACAGCTATTTCAAAACACTATATGTATCCCAAAGCCCTGAATCTAACATTTAAGGATCAATATATGTCATCTCATTACTCAAAGGCAATCATGCTTATACCTGTGAATTACCAGCTCTTACAATCTACTTTCAAATGCAAACACTGAGTCCTCACACCAAAGAAGTCCCTTAGCCATGATAGTTGGGACTGAGTACTATGCTCCCGCTCTCAAAGAAATTGTAACACTAATGACAAACTATCATAGGCTTGCCCATGGTTTGTACGCTCTATCTTTCAATACCTAGAATAGGATAAGAGTAAGACTTTATTGGCTTGTAATATAGGCTCAGCTAGGGAATGGATATTTGGTTTCGTAAGTGAATAGTACCTTTGTTTTCCAAAGTTTAGTTTTTGCATAACTATTCTGTGAGTGACTCCCTCTTTTTATTTACTTGGAAAACTTCCCGTGCTTCTCACGGGATTGAACTATTTTATAAGGCTTACATATAATCATTTGATGATAATTCGAAACAACTTTTATCTTAAGGGAAAGTGTTTCTCCGAAATCTTAAATTGTTACATTTAAAGAAAAAAATTATTTTTGTCATACATAAACTATGAGTCATACATAGATTTTAAGCATAAGAAAAAAGTCAAAGAAAATCCCAATGGAAAAAGTTGGTAAGATGTAATGAAAATTTTTAAATTCTAAAAAGTCATAATGAACAATATTAGAAGTTGACAAAGTGACCAGAAAATGTTGAACAATAAAACTTCCAAGTAAAGTTGAACATCACGTCCATACAAGATAATAATTAACTAAATTCAAATGGACGATCTTTGATTCCTTTTTTATGCACCTCAATCAATCTCTTTTTTAATTAATGTATGCCATAGTAAGTATATGCTAAAAATGACAAAAAAAATTGTTATTATCATAAAAAAATTTTTTGTCATTGTCTCAAAATAGTCATTACTCCCTCCGTTTAAAAATATTTGCCATATTTACTTTTCATTCTATTTGAAAAACAATGACCCCTTTCCCTTTTTTGCAACACTTTAACTTTAACTTTCCACGTGGCATGTTTATGACCACAAGAATAAAGGGTATTATGGTACATTTGACATAACTTTAATTTAAAACCACAAGATTTAAGAGTCTTCTTTGTTTTCTTAAACTCCGTTCCAAGTTAAACTAGGTCAGTATTTTTAAAATGGAGGGAGTACTACTTTTAAGGTGTCATATCACCGGCCCAAACTTTTTTGGATTAAAAGATAGTTATTGTTATAGTTATAGTATACAGTTACAAAAAAATAATGCAACTATGAACCAAGTAGTATTTGGCATCTGAATGTTCACAATGGGATATACTAAACCAAAATTTTGACATATGACATACTAAAATCTCACAACGTAATTTTGTCAGCACTTGAGCATAAAAATATCCAAAAATAGTAATAAAGACGACCTTAATTTCCTAACAATCAAGAAGAAAAAGGCACATGCTTAATATATTGTTCAAAAATAAAGTCTTTCTGGTAGTATCCAAGTTTACCGTTCACAACATTATTTGAAAGATGCTTGAAAGAGTTATAACTTCATTATAAAAAATTAAAAATTTTATCAAAAGAATGAGTTATCACTACAAAAAAAATGATATTTAATGATAACTAATAGCTTAATTATCATTAAATATGTATCTTCAGAGGCAATTGGTACTTTCTTTAATTGTCCATAAAGTCTATAACAATATTGAATTCAACGGCAAATTAATTAATGTCGTTACAGGTTGTAGCACTCTTTGTGAATGTGCATATTTGTTGCCGATAGAAAATATTTTTGTCAAAGTGTAATTTGGAAATTTGTTAGTTTCACGAAAACTTGATCTCTTATTATGCTGAAAATAGAAGAGAAGAAGTACGACAAATTTGTTAACGTGCAATAAAAGATGTGGACAAATTGTCTCTATACAAATATTCTAGAAATAGTGCAATAGCATACAAAATATTTGTACCTAAGAAAAAACAATAAAAATATTCTATTAAATGTGGCAATCAAGAGAGCAATCATTTTGGTTCATTTAACAAACCTCATCATTAGTTCCGTATTAGTTATCAAATATTTATTGTTGTGTGCTACCCAATATAGCACAACCCTCAAACAATTTTCCCAAAAGTACATAACGAAACCCTGTAAAACTGGGACAAAAGAGAATATAAATTTTCAATCTTCCTCACTGTAATTTTGAAGATAATTAAAAAAAAAGTCAAAAAAATATGACAACAAAGATGTTGCAATAGATACATGAATCACTATGATTCTAGTAAAAAAATTAAGCGTAGTGAAATAGGAGGAAGAAAACTTTGAGAAATGAAATAAACTTTATAAGAAGCATAATTACTGTATTTGAATTTGAAAAAACATAAAATAATAATGACATAAATAAAGGATTTGTTTACTAAAGAAACAAATGTAATTAATTCAACCATTAGCCATTTCAACAGTGTTATGAGTTGTACACCAAGAGGTCCAAAAGTCATAATGCCACATTGCAATTGAAATCAATGTGCGTTGTTTTTATGAAGAGGCATGTAGAAAGCGACAAAAGATAAGATCAATTTCCAATCATCCTTGCTGACACTTTAACATATTTAAAAAAAGGTCACCAAAATAGAAAAAAAGTTGCCATACTTAGATGAATCACTATAATTTATAGTAAAGATAAGATACATGAAAACTTTCAAGAATAAAAACTCGATTCATGTTTTTGAATTTGACTACCCTATAGTCGGGAAAAAACCCTACAAATTATAGTGGGAAAAGTTCCTCTATTTATAGATAACATAGGGTAGTGTGAAAAAATATTTATTGTGCCTTATTAGAAAGGTCACAACTCTGTGGAAAAGTTACAACCCTTCGGTATGGATGCAAAATTTCATAAAAGTCATAATTTTTCATTAAAGTCGCAACTATTCATAAAAGACACAATTTTCCAAAGAAGTTGCAGCTTTCCATAAAAGTCACAATTTTCCATTAAAGTCACAACTCTTCATGAAAAGGGAAGGCTAGTTTTGGAAATAAAAATATTAAAAAGGGAATTATGGTTTCTCGTGTCACCACAATAGGTGGGATGGAGGTTCTCTTTATATAAATACTAGGTAAACTAACTGCGCTTTGCGCGGTAGTAAACTACCTCTATTAACTTACATCTATTTTGAGATTAATGAAATAACGTATGACCATTTGAATTAACGTCACAAAAAGTCCTTCAAAATCATGTATGGTACTAATTTGCATTGTCGAAAGACATTCTTACTTGTTTTGGTTTCGACTAGTACATTCAAAACATGTAAACCTTTGTGATTTTTAATCTAATTTTAAAAAAACATGTTTATTTATGTTGGGTCTGACTAATTTGTATCCATGAAAATAGACTTTTTTACAACAATACAATCTACGTTATGTTTGTGACCTTTATTTAATAGAATATTAGAATGTTATAATATTGCCATCATTTTTATTTTTTTTGCAGGATAAGATATTGATAAACACTTAAGCTTGATTTCAAATTTTAAATTAATAAATACTCTTATTTGAAGTCTCTATATCTAAATGCGTTAATTCATATACTTCATGTTAATTAAACACACACTGTATTAAAATGGTACTTTTGTAGTGCATATTTTTTTATTAAGTAAAAAATGAATCTTTTAAAACGTGGTAAAGCACGGGCTATCTTATTTATTTTCAAATATAAACGAAAATACCATTTGCTAGAAATATTTCAATGAACACTTAAACAATGCAAATATTTTCTAATTTCACTTACTAAAATATTTTATTTTCCTCAAATGTTTCCGTTATCTTCCTCTATATTAGATATGAGTAAATTTGGAAATAATGTCCTTAAATTACTACACAAATATTTGTGTGTGGTTGCATACATGAAAATGATTACGACAATTCTACCTGATGAAACATTTATAATTTTCAAAAGTTTGTCAATATGTTACATTCTTAGTCTATTTGGTTTAACTGTCCTGAGAATAGAGATATATTGAATAACTATGACTTTATTTTAAATTGAAACATAAACAGAAGAAAAAAAATAAAATAAATTTAAACAATGATTAATTAGTTTTATATAAAAAAAATACGACATAAATTCACCTATTATTCGGAAAGTCTGCCCTCACAAAGTAATAAGATTCCAACATTGTACCTTCATTTATAATAGAGCAAAAAAATAGAGAAATTCTAACTATCCTTCATCGTTTCAATACTGGACATGGAGGAATAAACATATCTTATCTATCTTACAATTGTAAAAAATAATGAAAAGTAAATAGTCAATACCTAACTCGAGGATAGTAAAATTGTCAAGCTTCATGCAATGTGACTATTCCTTCAAATTTAAAGGTTCAAGTGCACTAATTTAAATTCCTTGCATAAGTCAGCTTAAATATCAACCACTATTTCCTTGTCCTTCAAAGTCACAACTATGGCCTACAAAATCACTTGTCAACCAAAACAATCAGCCTTCATAATTCAATTAGGCATCAACGGTCAAAATTAAGACAAAGCAAAACTTATACAAGAGTAAGAAAATTGAGAAACTCCAAATATCCTTCTTTCAGTACATATGCATTTTACAGACTTTGTAATGATCCTTATTAAGTTTACCCATGATGGTTATCTTTATTAGTTTGTACACCATTTATAGTAAAGGTATCTTGTATGGTCGAAGGAGATGCAAAATGTATGTGATATACCTCGTCTCATCTGACAATTATCTGACATAAATTCTCGAATATTTGTTCTAAAAGTTGAGATTCCCTCTTGCTGAAATTGATTATTATCAACATGATTCGCAAGAAAAATTACAAAAAACCACATTGCCAAGGAGGGAATAAAATAACTTATTGTCTCCTACACTTATGCAACAATGAGCATAGCCGAAATACCTAAAAGCTAGATTATTTGTAGCAATGCAAAAAAAAGATTGAGAATGAAAATTGCATAAACATAATCAGACCTATAGCAAATCATGAAATGAACTCTAGTTTACTTTTCGATTTCAAAATACCATTTTACTGTGGTGGAATAGTTGTAAGTTGCTACGGTACATTTTTAATTGAAAGTAGAGGATAGGAAAATATAAACTAATTTCTAGATGAGTCATAAACGTGAAAGGTCATTTAAAAAGAATGCATACATTTTCATTGCAACAACAATTATTTGGAGACAGAATCACTGAAACCCCAAATTCAGCTCATGAAAAAGGGATTGCTACTTACTAAAAATAAAAAACTACTCAATTGATGAAGGGGGAAGATTTGCTACCCAGCATAATAGTTGTAATGAAAAATAGATCAGGTAGTACTTTTTTTGTCGAGTACAAAAATAAAACATAGATTAAAATTGTACATTCATTTTTTTTGTTTGGTACTATATGAGACTTTGACATATAAGTAAAGGAAAAAGTTTGTGTAAATTTACACAGAGAATGAACTTGGTGGAAATTTACCTAAAGAATCAACATGAAATTACCCATTCTTCGCACGAGAATTTAATAATACTTAAAATCTATCGGTTAATAAAATTAAAACGCTATATAATTTTAAAAGAAAGATGAATAATTTAAAGGAAAATGAAAGTTATTACATCTTATCATTTAACCTTAATAACATAAAAATAAATTTATGACGGTAAAATACGTACTATGATCTCCAACATAAGCAATGGTGTCAATGAGTTACTCAACACGAGCAAAGTAGACAAATTTATAATTGTGATGATTAAGAAGAAAAAGCAAAAGAGGTTCAAAATTTTTGTTGTTTTAAATGATAGGAAACATCTCCATTTATTGCAAACAAATGGTAGTTTGAACAAATATTTAATGTGCCTTATCGTAAAGGTTAAGACTATTTGGAAAGGTCACAACTTTCATAAATGTGACAACTTTTTATAAAAGTCACAACTTTTCATAAAAGTCACAACTCTTCATTAAAGTCGCATGTTTTTATAAAAGTCACATTTTTTCATAAAAGTTACAACTCCTCATTAAAGTCCCAACTATTCATAAAAGTCACATTATTTCACGCAAGAGGATGATTATTTTTGGATAAGTCTTTATTAAAGTCTAACTCTTCATAAAAGTTACATTTTTATATAAAAGTCACATCTTTCAAAAAAGGAGAAGGCTACTACTTCAAATAAATAAATTTAAAAGGAAATTCTAGCTTGTGGTGGCTCCATGTAGGTGTGCCTAGGGTTCTCTTTTATAAGTGTTGGTCAAAAATATGGTTGTTGCAATGTTTTCTTTTGAACAAAATTAATAGTCTTCAACTATCCAAAATAAATTGTCATCAACGTATTAATGACATTCATTCTCATATTTGTTACTGTTGTTATAGAAACATTACGAGCTTCTCTTTCATGGCTATATATTTCTCATAAGTTCTTGCGGAGAATAAAAGTAGAAAAGAGAATGTGATTTTTCGTATACCTCATATTCTTTCTCATTTATTTGTCTGTTGGGTTTTATATTGAAGAATCTTAGTTAGTTTATGGTTCTTAATTTTATATTAGAAGAGTTTGTTCAATCAAAGGGGATACACCCATATCGGATGAAATATCCTTAAGGACATTGTGTTTCGGCACGCCTTAAGCTATGAGAATTTCCTAAAAGATTTATTGGTGAAATACAAGATTTGGTGAATTTGGTACAAGTATTCGTAGTGAAGGTATTTTTCGTAAAATTTACAATACAATTGTTGTAATGTCTTACAGAAAGTACCTTCATCACCAACACTTGTACTGAATTCACTAAACTATACGCTTCACCATGAATTTTTGTACGAACTTCTCAAAGATTGAGGCGTGTTGAGAGACACTGTCCACAAGGATATTTCACACTATATAGGTGTATCCCCCAAGATTCAACAAGCTCTTCTAGTATAAAACCAGGTTCGAGAAACTAAAAAATTAAAGATTTAATGAAAGAAAACCTAGAACTAAAATATATATTGACGTAGGAGGAAAAAAACATTTAAAAAACTGTTCTTTTCATTACTTTCATATCTATATATTTCCTTAGGAAGAGAAGATATGTATGTACATATATACTCAAATCAATTCCATGTTCAAACAATAACCTTCCAACATTAAATATGATAAAATACTAATCACCATTAATACATCAAAGGTCTTGCATTATCATATATTAATAACAAAAAATGGTTAGGCCATTAAACAATACAATGACATACCTTTAAAAATATGATAAAAATAATGATAACGCTTAATATAATAATCAATAATTTATTTATAAAAAGTTTCTATTTGAGATATTATCTTATTATTTCAACAATCCTCTACATATCTCAGAATGAATCATAAAGAATAGAACAAAGTAATAAGTTTTGCTGGGTTTTCACATATGAGTCTAACTGTATCGACCCATAAAACAATAAGTGAAACTACAGCCTAACGATCTTGTGTTGAGTTTGTAATAAGGTTTCTCATCTTGTAATGTTGTCCCGAGCAAAGGAGTTTACTGATTCACCGTAGAGGAACATTTAGACTCCGTGTTAAAAGGCCTTTCGTGTGTTTGTTAAGGGTGTTAGGGCATGTGCCAAGCCAAGGAAGGAATGCCCTAAGCCAAAGGCCAAAGTTTCCACCCTTGGCTAGACATTGTCCCACGGCTCAACAGACCACTTCACGGTCACTTGTCTTCACCACAGCCCCTAGAAATGGTCGTGAAGGTCACTTTGTGGCATGTGAGGTAAGGCACTTTGGTCAAGCTAATGCCCAAAACTTCACGGACCACTCCACGGTCAGTGGTCTTGACCGCGGCCCGTAAAGTTGGACGTGAAGATGCCTTAGAATTTTATGGCTTGGAAACGCAATGTAACTCACTTCCTAGAGGAACACGGGCCGTGGTCCCTCTTCACGAGCCTTGGAGTTTGTCGTGGTGCCTGACGGAGCTGCCTAATTTTTTGTTTTTTAAGTAATTTCATTATAAGGTTTTATTATGTGGGTTTAATTTTAAATTATGCATATATATATGTATATATATATATATATATAT
>NC_028640.1:10369250-10383803 GCF_001406875.1 Solanum pennellii
CCAATACTAAGTAGCAGTCAAAAATTTGTATCCATTTTTCCTGATATTATGCATGGATCAGGTATATCATGGCGAATTCTTCAGAAAAAATTGTGTCTTCCACAATGGAATCTGATAAGTGAGATCTCGAGTAAGTGTTTACATAATCTTCTTCTGTCCGAAGAAATGATTCATCGAAATAATGAGTCACCATTGATATCGACACATCTGAGATCGCCAAATGCTCGGGAGTTCCTCTATTCAATCCTTTTCCTTCTTCTTGTTGCTGGATATCTCGTTCGTACACATCTTCTCTTTGTTTCCCGGGCCTCTAGTGAGTTACAGACAGAGTTCGAAAGGGTAAAATCTTTGATGACTCCATCATCTATGATTGAGTTGCGAAAACTTCTGGATAGGTATCTTACATCTGAACCGAATTCTTTCTGGTTAAAGAATCTCTTTCTAGTTGCTCTGGAACAATATATATATATATATATATATATATATTTATATATATAGTTTTAGGTATTGAAAAATTCCTTTAACTCCTTATTTTCAAACACCCAAATCAAAACACAAAAATTCTTTCTCTATATATATTTTTCTCTAACTCAAAGAAGAAGAAGAACTTGGAGATAGGATTTGGATTCAAGGTGCTTTTTTCTTCAAAATTCTTGGGGAATCTTAAGCAAGGTGTGGTGATCCTTCATTTAGGGTTAACTTTCACCCCAGAGTCAATTTCAAAGTCTTCAAACTTATGAAAAAATTAGGGTTTTACTCAATCTGATGGGTTCTTTCACCGAATGATTTTAAAAGGTTCCTAATGGCATATTATGGTTATATTGTTGTTAAATTGATTATTTTATATGCAAATACTCTTTGAACCTATGGCTTCTCTCTCTTCCTAATTTATGCCTTTAAGAATTAGGTTGGTTGTTAATGAAAGCATGTGAAAAGAACTTATTCAAATGGCTTAGATATTTGAAGTATGTCATTACCCATGATTAATTGTGGTGAAATTTTGTTGTATTGGAATTGGAGATTGTGGCCTTGAAGGCAAGATATGAGAAGTTACTTGTTGATTTTGAATTGTGAACTTGATGTTGATCCACTTGAAAGGTGGAGGTGGTTACTTAATATATATATCTATTGTATTATATGTGTGTGAGATCTCTATGGATGTGTTATGCCTAGAATGAAATGGACCTATAAATGAAAAATGAATGAATGTGGAATTGGAGATAAATGCACATCTTAAGTTCAGGCGGAGTATCTAATAATGATTTCTACATCCCTTCCGAATGAATGAAAGCTGGGGTTTGAGATGAATGCTCATCCGTAAGTAGAGGCGAAGTGTCTAGTAGAAATTTCAGTATCTCTTTGATGTATCCAATGAATAAATGTTTGAAGCAGATGGATACTCATCCATGAGTTGAGGCGGGGTATCTAGTAGCAATATCTTGTCCTAATATTGAACTATATAATAAAGTACTCTATGGGAATGTAGGTTAAGTATCGAGTGGATATTGAATGACATGGATGCTCATCCATGAGTTGAGATGGGGTATCTAGTAGAAATATCTTGGGATGGGTGCCCATACGTGAGTTGAGGCGGTGTATCTAGTAGCATCTCCCTTATCCCATAAACTATGTGCCCACATAGGCTAGCTAGTGGATCCGTTAAAGCTAAATACGGTTTTCCTTAGCCAAGTAAACCATATCTTTACAGTGTGGGTCTTTATGATACATGATTCCATGATCTAGATCCGTGGTCTATGTCGGTTAAACTCTTATTCCCATCATGTGAGATGTGAACTATAGTTAATTGAGAGAGTCTACAAGTGAGGGTAGTAGTATGGGATTCTATCCACACATTTCGCGAGTATGCTTTGATAGGATTATAGAGAGTTGTCTAAGTCTTAATGGCTAATTTATGAAAGCCTCCTAAATGAAGTGATTAAATAATGTTGAGTCTTAAATGATTAATGTGATATGCATGCTATATTTGGGTTACATGATGATTTATTTTCCCTTGTTTAGCCTAATGAAATTTTATGTTTCCTATGTATGAATATCGTGTAAAGGTGAAAAGGAATGAATGATAAGTTCTCTTTGGTGACCCAAATGTGGTTCATTGGTGTTGATGGTGATATGGGACTCTATACACACATTGAACAAGGTATAGCATATGGGTTATTTGAGGTAAAGATCTAAGGTAAAGGTAATGGTTTCAGGTAGTATGCACTTTGGGCTCGACAAAATCATGAGAGTTCCCCGGACACAATTATTAGTAATTAATGATATTTTAGTTAGTAGTTATGCATTACGTGATATTAGTTCTTTCATTAGCAATTGTAGTACCCGTAATGCAACTAAAACAAGTCATTGATTCATGGTTGAAAGTTGAGTGTTTCTCAAAGCTAAAACCTTTGTTTAATGCAGTCCCTGGTTTCATTATTTTGTTCATTTGTAAGAGAATTAATGTTATTAGAAATGGTGGTTCTATGTCTAAACATGCTTTGGTTCTATGTGAGAATAGAATGATATTCTTGTTGTCTAAAGTTAGATATCCATGGTTGAATTAAATACCTAATACTTGGACACTAATTATTAAACATTTGGAAGAATATGCACATTTAAACTGCTGCAAGATGAAGACTTGGAAACTCCATTTCTTAGGGAGTATCAAATGTAATACTGATAGGTGCAGCTAATTAGAAAATCCTTGTCTTAGTGCATTGACATTATTATTAGGAATGATGAAGGTGATTTCGTTTATGCTAAAACATAGAAAATAGGAAAAGTTTCATTGATTACAAAGAAAATCTTTGATGTGGTTTGGGAGGTTCCTTGGATTTTTTTTATGGATGTGAGGAACATAATGTTTTCAATGCACAATAGGAATGTGAAGGTGTTTCATACATTCAAAGAAGGGGATTGGTATTCATTTTGCATGCATAGATACACAAAGATATTTCCACATACAGTAGTTACCTAAAAAAGAACAAGTCCATCATTTAATTGGAAAAGAATCAAATCCCTAATTCGAGAATAAAAAGATAGAAAATAGGGGATTTACAACAGATGCACATATTACAAGTTGATACGCAAGGGTATGACAAAAACAATTACAAGGGAATAACATCAAGACAAGGATACTACACTGCAACAAGAAAGAAAAAAAGTAACCATCAAAACTATTGTGTGTTTTCAATTTTGATATGAGATAAATATTAGAATTCTTAGCTCTCCGGATCTAAAATCATATGTGGTGGTATTAGCTTCGACAGATCTCATCCCGTGTAAGATCGATAATAAATGGAGAATAATGCTCTAATATTGGTATGACCTGAAATGGAAGCCTTATCTATTTCTTATAAAGAGTGATTTGTGTTTGGTCGCATCCATCATGCAGCTTGATCCCAGCTAAGATGTTCACTCATCAAGTTTTAGAAAACTTCTTGGGTGTTGAATTATAGCGTCATTGAGAGCCTTTTGACGTATAAGTGATTACACTCCGAAATTGGGTGCATTAATGATTTTACCTGGTTTATGGAGTCGATTTTAATAAATGCAGATATTAAGAAGACATTCCATCGGGGAAGATGAAGCCTCACAGACACACAAATTTTGGGAACCATTTTCCAAATTCGTTACTTATTGCTTCTTTATTTATTTTTATTTTATTTTATTGTTTCTTCTTTCCTACGGGCTACTTTTGGGTCTTGGTCCATTTATTATCCCTTTGTCTTTATTTAATAATAAGACATATGTTTGAATAAATTGCTAGTAGATATAAATATGGGGTTGTTTTACTGAAATATAAAGTTGCGGGTCAATAGTCGTACTATGTTTAAGCGTACCCTCAAAGTCCTAGAATTATGTGCCCGAGTAGGCTTATAAGTCCACTCAGTTCGACATCAGTTTTAATGATCACACCATAGTCCTTCCTATATATCCCTTGCAAGGCATATTAGGTCCTCTAGATGGGATGTATACATCGGACTTCACGTTTAGCTCACATGATCTATGTCGGCTAATAGTAGCTCCCACGGTTAGACTCTTAGTTCATTGACCATGTTTTCAGCATTTACATTAGTATACAGTTCAACATGTTACTAATCATGAGGGTAACATGTTGAACTGTATACTAATGTCAATTCGGGTAACCTGGTCAATGCATTAAGAGTCTCACTGTGGGAACTACTTTTCACCAATAGAAACCACGTAAGCTAAATATGGAGTCCGATCTATAAATCCCATCTAGAGGACACAATATTTCTTGCCAGGGATAAAGAGGCATGATTATAATGTGATTACTAAATTTGATGCCCATTAGAGGGGACTTATAAATCTACACGGAAACGTAGTTCTAAAACATTGAGGGTACCATGAATCTTAGTACAAATATTGACCCAAGAGTTTGTTTTATGTTAAAAAAAACCCCACATTTATAACTACTAGCAATTTATTTCGTACATAAATAAAATTTATAATCATATTATTACTTTTTAATTTTTTTATTAATTCAAACATATGTATTATTATTAAATAAAAATAAAGAGATAATAAAAGGTCTAAGTCCCAAAAGTGGCCTACATGAATGAAACAACAAAAAACAATTTACACAAAATTAAAGAAGCAGTAAGTAACCAATTTGGAAAATGGTTCAAAAAATTCCCATAAATGGTTTGTCTAACATTCCTCAAAATCAAATCAGATGAGGCTTCATCTTCTCCGATAGAATGTCACCCCAACGTCAACCTTCACTAGTATCGACTCCAATAGACTAGCTAAATTCATCAATACACCAATTAAACACCCAAGAGTACTTCTTCAACTTGATGAGTAAACATATTAGCTGGGATCATGTTGCGTGGTGGATGCGACCACACTCAAATTACTGTTTTTAAGGAATCAGTTGTGCTTCTATTTAAGTCCATACCAATGTTAGAGCATTATTCTCCGTAAAGCATCGATCGTACACGGGATGAGATCCTTCGTAGCTAATATAACCATGTATGATTTCAGATCTAGAGAGGTAAGCATACTAATATTAATCTGAAATAAAATTTAAAATGCACAATACTTATGATGGTGACTTTGTTTCTTTCTTGTTGCAGTGTAGTCACATTATTTTTATATTATTCTTTGTAATTGTTCCTGTCATAGCCCTGCGTATCAACTTTTCATTTGTGCATCTGTGGTAAATCCCCTATTTTGCATCTTTTTTATTATCAAATTTGGGATTTGATTCTTTTCCAATTGAATGATGGCTTGTGCTTTTTCTGATAATTTATGTATGTGGCAATATCTCTATGTATCTATGCCTGCAAAATGAATAACATTATTAATCAAAAAAATTGGATACTTTATTCCCTTCTCTGAATGTGTGAACCACCTCCACATTCCCAGTGTGCATTGAAAACTTTATGTTGCTTATATTCTTAGAAACAATCCAAGGAACCTCCCAAACCCCATCCAGAATTTTCTTTGTAATCAATAAATCCGTTTCTATAGTTAATGGTAAATAACCCCTTGAACACATAATTCAAAACTTCTTTAACTGCTCTTATTTCAGCTTCAATTGCTGAAACTTCTCCTATTATCTATAATTCAACATATATCAAATGACCTTCATAATTCCTAATACAAAATCTGAAAGCACTAAGACCAAGATTTTCTGGCTACCTCAATCAGAGTAATAAGTATACTTTTCCAAATTCTTAACAATTAGTGGCCAAGAATTAGGTATTTCATTCAACCATAGATATCTAACTTTAGATAAAATAAAATCTATCTATTTACACCTAGGATCAAAGTATGTTTAGACATAGAATTACTATTTCTAATAACATTTCTTCTCAAACAAATGAACCAAATAATGAAAGCATGTACTGGCTTAGTCAAAGGTTTTAAATTTGAGTAACAATCAGCTTTCCAACATGAATCAATGATTTGTCTTAGTTGCATTAGGGGTCCTACAATAGCCAATGAAATACCTAGTATCAAGTATTTCATAACAACTAGTTAAAATATCATAACTTACCAGTCATTGGATCCGGGAACCCTCATGATCTTGTCAAGCCCATGTGCATAAGACCTATTCTGTTTCTAACCACCATTGACCTGAGGAAGGGTAAGGTTGAGACCATAGATGATTATCTCCCTCATTCTTAGCAATTTAAGGACAATCCCTTACCTTATGATCCGTTTTTCCACAACCAAAACATGCATTTGAATTTTCTAGACACTCAATTCTAGGGCTTTTTCCACCACTTTGAAACTTGTGTTCCATTAGCTCATTAAAACTATTACCTTGGGAACGATTACCTCCATCGGACCTTGAATGTGATAAATAAAGATTATCTTTTCTTGCCCTCTTTGACTCCCTAGTTTTCTCCTTAAGCTTCTCTTCATCTATTCTTTGTGCCTGAACTATCAAACAAGATACATACATCTCCTTAACAAGCTGGAAATAGCCTTTCTTAGACCATCAAGACAGAAGCACCTGACACAAACTTACTCTTGATTGCCCTTGAATCGGCAACCATAGTTTGAGCATATTTGGATAATTTTTTGGATTTCAAAGCATACTCCTTCACACTAATATTATCTTGTTGAAGATTAATGAACTCAAGTACCTTTTCCCTCCCTCATCTAAAGGGGAAAGAACATGTCACGACTTGAGGCTACCCCCTAGACGTAACACGGTTCCTAATATCATGAGTCATCCCAAGTTAATTCTGAGTCTTGAATATATAAAGAATACTGAGAATGATTAAGTAAGATATGTACTATGTGGAAGCTAAAAACACTGGATATTTTTACTGGGGGAATCTAACTAGTATGAATATATATGATATAATAATAAGAGTTTAGTGATGATTGTAACAACACATAACAACTCGAGTTGAATCTTTTACTTTGTCTAAAAAGTATCTATTGAATTGAGTTGTTGAGACTTGCCCCACGCTAAACTAACAAAATTGAGAACTAGAAATAAAGACTAAGCTCAAAAGCATGTCTATTAAACTCGATGTATGAGGAGTCACAACTGAAGTTGTTGAAGTTGAATTGAGAATCAATATATTTGAGTGTGATCTTGATGTTGAGTGCCTAAACCTACACCATGAAAATACATCAATACATCAATGTACTGAGCATGCATTATATAGATATGCTAAGTTGAACAAAGTATATAAGCTTGACGATATCATTTATAATCGCACAAAGCCCAGATAGATTACCTAGTATATCTAATGACAAAAAACCATATCATCTCTTCATATTAAATATATAACTATGAAACCATATCATTTATTATCTCACCAATCTCGGATAGATGATCTAGTATATCTAAAGACAAAAAAACATATCATCTCTTCATATTACATATGTAATTATCTATAACCCTTTTTTATTTTAGAGACAAAATCAAGGTAGACACTATTAAAACTTTATTCTTATTTTTTGAACAACACCATAAGAAAAAAGAGTTAAAAGAAATGATTTGGTTGATTAACACAACATCTTATTTCATAAGAAAAAAATTGATTCTCAATTAAAGTAAATATATGTCCTTATTTTGTTTAGCTAAAGCACTGAAATATATGACACTATAACTTTTATTATTTACGATGGAAGCAAGGCTTGTACTATTCCTTCATAATAAATCCTATAAGTGTTGCAATGTATTTTCTTAATACAGGTATAAAATGTATTTTTCTTATACTCTTTATAATGTTTAAATATTGTAAATCTCTTATCAACACGAGGGTTAATCAGAAATAGTTTCTCTATCCATAAGATAGGAATAAGATATGTGTAGATCCTGCCTTGTCATACTTTACTTGTTGCCCTAAGTGTCTAGTAGTAGTAGACTAGATATGCATGGCCCGTTCTGGTACTGCATATTTCATGTAGTGATATGGTTTGCATAGTCATTTGGTGACAAACCAAATGATAGCAACCAAAGTACCTAAAAGGGCGGGTGGAGGGGGAGGGGGGAATAGCACATAAAAACATAAAAGTGAACTTGCATAAGCTTATATGATTGGGATAATGGAAATCATATACGTGAAATTTTAGGAAAAGAAAATAAAGATCTTTAAAAAAAATTATGCACAAGTACTACAAGTAAAATGATAGTGTCTCCTTGTGATTCCCAACAACTATTACTACATAGTTCTTCAAAATTCCTCGAACTTGGTAGCTAGATCAACTACGACTTCTTTCTCTAGAAAGATGGTACATCAGTCTTTGTTGTACAATTTAACAACACTGTGTAAAAACCATAAAACCTAACATACCAAACCAACTTCCGCAGCCGATTGATTATCCCTTCACTCATTTAATTATGTGCATGACTTCATTGAATGTTGATTTGGTGCTAGAAAGAGAACATGTTTTATGTTTTGAATTATAAATATCATCACTCATATTACTTGATCAGATTCCAATTGAGTAAATAGAAGTAATGATATCAGTACTGATTTTATGCCAACCAAAAGATCCAAATCATATCAAATGAATTAGTCTCAGCCTTGTTGTAACCATTTCTCTTTATACTTTTACGCCTTCTACCTCTCTCCATTGTTTACTTGAAAGAAGAAATGACTGAGTCAAAAACATCATACATGAAAACATAAAATTAAGAGTGAATTTTGCCTCTTTAACTGAACCTTATACATCATTTTTGAGAAAACTGAAAATTATTGAGATGTATGCATAACTTTCCGCAAAAGGAGAAGTAACAGAAAAATATTAGCTATTACAAACAATAAAATAGTAGTGACACTAAATTTTTTTTAAAAGGTGAACTTATAGAGCAACACATAATTGAAAAGTAATTAAAGAAGTTACTATAAGGGCAAAAAGATTACACATACGTAAGAATGTTAATGACCATGCCTTTCACATATGGAAGCAATCAGTTCATTTTCTTATTTTAAGTTGAATTTTTTAAATCTATCCAGCAATTTTTTTCTAAAAGTAGAGTACCATTCTTGTTATGTATTCTGCTTAACAATGACAAATAAGACAATGCATTCTCTAACTGATTCTCTTCCTTTGTCAAAAATGTGTGATATTTTTGAGTACATAAGAGCATAATATCCTTCAAATCAAAGAAAAATTTGATCAGGTCCTACGTTTCTCAAAAAAAATTGTACATTTATTTGGAAGAATCACATTTGCATGACATTATAGATTCCAGTAAAAGGAACTACATAAAATCATTTGTTTTGATGAACAAATGCTAAGTTCTTCAAACCCTCATCATGGTCACGAACACACATTTTTAAAAAGAAGAGCAGGTGAAACATTTCGAGCAGATCTTCTCACTTATTAAATAGACCATAACATGGCTTATCAAAATGATAAAAAGAGAATCTACCTCTGTTGGAATTAATGCATCAATGTTTAGTCTTTCGAAATTGTCTCTTAGTTTTTCAAGAAGTCTCTTTAGAATTTCGTAGTACATGTTTCTAGTAAATTGTGCTACTTGTATTTAGTTATTTTTGCAGGACTTTTTGTTTTCTATTTTTCATAGTATAGATAGTGATGTAGTTGACGATTGTAATCATCTCAAGTGGCTTTAAGTAGCATATAATAAACTTGAGCATTCTCTAAAGATACTATTTTCCTTCCATATTTCATTCAAATTGGTATCAAGAGCAGGTTTTTGTTCTTAATCTGGGGTTAGGTGAAGAAAAAAAATATGGCATCCAAAACAAATTAAGGTGTTGAATCTTCAGTTGTTCTTACTCCATTTTTTGATGGAACTGATTTTTAATACTGGAAGATAAGAATGAGAAACATTTAAAAGCTGAGGGTTTGTGGACTATTGTTGCAAATGGCTTTGAAGATTCAGACAACGATGGTCATCTTACAGTAGAAGAGATGAAATATCTTGAAGATAAGTATTGTCAAGATGCAAAAGCCTTGAGCAAAATCCAAATAGGTGTCCCAAGAGCATATTTTGCAAAAATTGGTACTTATGAAACCGCAAAGGAAGCTTGAGATTCTCTTACAACAGAGGTGTGTGGTGACGAAACGGTACGCACTATAAATCTTCAATCTCTTAAAAGAGAGTTTCAAAATTTAAAGATGACAGAATCTGAAATAACTGATGAATATTGCACACGAGTCATGAATATTGTTAATGAAATAAGAAATCATAGTGATCCAATTTCTTACCAACAAGTTGTGGAGAATATTCTAATTAGTGTCACAGAAAAGTATGAGTACATTGTTGCTATAACTGAGGAGACAAAATATTTTTCTATGCTTTCCATCAAAGAGATAGTTTGATCATTTCGTGCACACGAGAAGCGAATAGTTTTTTGTGAAGATCAACCCAAAGAGACGGCTTTCCACTCTAAAAAAAATGAGAATTCTCAAAATTTCTCAAAAAATCAACAGAAAAGGAATCACAAGCGAAAAAAGAAGCAGGATCATGATGGTTCTTCAAAGAAGGTTGAAGAAAAAGGTGAGAAAAACATTAGTCTTTTTTGTAAAATTTTCAAAAAGACTAATCACAATGCAGAAAAATATTTGCACAAAGGCAAGCCCCAATGTAAATTTTGTTAAAACTTTAGCCACGTTGAAAAGTATTGTTGGCACAAGAAACGGGAGCAAGAATTTTTTTGTGAAAAACAGGAGGAAGAAAGGGAAGAAAACCTTTCCTTTGCTTATAAATCTGATGCTTCAACACAAAGCAACGAATGGTATGTTGATAGTTGTTGTAGTAATCACATGACTAGAGATGAAAAGACTTTTCTCTCAATTAATAATAGCATCACTACTTATGAGGAATGAAGCCTTAGTTGATGCGAAAGGTAAAATTACTATTTCGATTAACATGAAAGGGTAGTAAGCAAATTCATGATGTTCTTTATGTTCTTGACTTGGAAGAAAATTTTCTTAGTGTTAGTCAACCCATGGAAAATTGTTATTCTCTTGCGTTTAGAGATAATTATTGCAGTATTTATGACAAAATTGAGTCAAATCAAGTCATTGTTGAAGTAAAGATGATAAAAAGAAACTTCCCTTTGCAATTTCATTACAATGCATTAAAAAATTAAATTGTAGATTATTCATGGCTTTGGTACAAAAGGACATGGTGCAAGACCTTCCTCAAATACATACTGAGGTGGATCCATGTGAAAGTTTTATAATGGGAAACCAACATAGGAAGTCTTTTCCAAAAGGGATGTCTTGGAGAGCAACTGTACTTTGGAACTAATTCCTACTGTCATTTGCGTACCAATGAAGACTCTATCTTTTGGAAGCCAAAGGTATTTTCTAATCTTTATTGATGATTTCTCAAGAATAACTTGGTTTTATTTCTTGAGTTTATTTCTTGAAAGAAAAGTCAGATGCATTTTCTACATTCATGAAATTTAAAGCCCTTGTTGAGAAGAAAAAAAGTTGCAGCATCAAAACCATTCGCAGTGATAAAAAAGGTGAATACACAAGTAGAGATTTTGAAGAATATTGCAAAAATGAAGGCATTCACAAGCAACATACAACAGGGTATACCCATTAACAAAATGGTGAATCTGAAAGAAGAATTAGAACAATTGTTGAAATGGCCAGAACTATGATGAATGAGAAAGGACTGCCAAAATATTTTTGGGCAGAAGTAGTCCATACAGTTGTTCACATCCTTAACGGGTGTCCAACAAAGTCACTAAAGGACAAGACACTAGTAGAAACATGGAGTGGAATTAAACCTTCTGTAAGTCATTTTATAATTTTCCGGTGTATTTGTTATGCTCATGTACCTGGTATAAAATAAAAAAATTGAATAAAAAAATTCAAAAATGTATCTTTCTTGGTTATAGTGATGTGACAAAAGTATATAGGCTTCTCGATGTCAAAACTAACAAACTTTTTGTTATTAGAGATGTCATTTTTTAATTAAAAAAAGGGATAATGCCCAAGTGCCCCTCAACCTATGCCCGAAATCTCAGAGATACACTTATACTATACTAAGGTCCTATTACCCC
This sequence comes from Solanum pennellii, assembly GCF_001406875.1. Lineage (NCBI taxonomy): Eukaryota > Viridiplantae > Streptophyta > Magnoliopsida > Solanales > Solanaceae > Solanum > Solanum pennellii. Next base: position 10,381,244 of record NC_028640.1, read on the forward strand.
CCTGAACTTATTTTATTAATAATACTTTACCCCTTTTCGACCTACGTGGCACTATCTTGTGGGCCCAATGATGGTTGACTTTTTTTTCAAACTAGTGCCACGTAGGCTAAAAAGGGGTAGAAAATTACTTATAAAATAAGTTCAGGGGGGGAATAGGACCTTAGTATAGTATAAGTGTATCTCTGAGATTTCGGGCATAGGTTGAGGGGCACTTGGGCATTATCCCTTTTTTTAATTAAAAAAAGGGATAATGCCCAAGTGCCCCTCAACCTATGCCCGAAATCTCAGAGATACACTTATACTATACTAAGGTCCTATTCCCCCCCTGAACTTATTTTATTAATAATACTTTACCCCTTTTCGACCTACGTGGCACTATCTTGTGGGCCCAATGATGGTTGACTTTTTTTTCAAACTAGTGCCACGTAGGCTAAAAAGGGGTAGAAAATTACTTATAAAATAAGTTCAGGGGGGGAATAGGACCTTAGTATAGTATAAGTGTATCTCTGAGATTTCGGGCATAGGTTGAGGGGCACTTGGGCATTATCCCTTTTTTTAATTAAAAAAAGGGATAATGCCCAAGTGCCCCTCAACCTATGCCCGAAATCTCAGAGATACACTTATACTATACTAAGGTCCTATTCCCCCCCTGAACTTATTTTATTAATAATACTTTACCCCTTTTCGACCTACGTGGCACTATCTTGTGGGCCCAATGATGGTTGACTTTTTTTTCAAACTAGTGCCACGTAGGCTAAAAAGGGGTAGAAAATTACTTATAAAATAAGTTCAGGGGGGGAATAGGACCTTAGTATAGTATAAGTGTATCTCTGAGATTTCGGGCATAGGTTGAGGGGCACTTGGGCATTATCCCTTTTTTTAATTAAAAAAAGGGATAATGCCCAAGTGCCCCTCAACCTATGCCCGAAATCTCAGAGATACACTTATACTATACTAAGGTCCTATTCCCCCCCTGAACTTATTTTATTAATAATACTTTACCCCTTTTCGACCTACGTGGCACTATCTTGTGGGCCCAATGATGGTTGACTTTTTTTTCAAACTAGTGCCACGTAGGCTAAAAAGGGGTAGAAAATTACTTATAAAATAAGTTCAGGGGGGGAATAGGACCTTAGTATAGTATAAGTGTATCTCTGAGATTTCGGGCATAGGTTGAGGGGCACTTGGGCATTATCCCTTTTTTTAATTAAAAAAAGGGATAATGCCCAAGTGCCCCTCAACCTATGCCCGAAATCTCAGAGATACACTTATACTATACTAAGGTCCTATTCCCCCCCTGAACTTATTTTATTAATAATACTTTACCCCTTTTCGACCTACGTGGCACTATCTTGTGGGCCCAATGATGGTTGACTTTTTTTTCAAACTAGTGCCACGTAGGCTAAAAAGGGGTAGAAAATTACTTATAAAATAAGTTCAGGGGGGGAATAGGACCTTAGTATAGTATAAGTGTATCTCTGAGATTTCGGGCATAGGTTGAGGGGCACTTGGGCATTATCCCTTTTTTTAATTAAAAAAAGGGATAATGCCCAAGTGCCCCTCAACCTATGCCCGAAATCTCAGAGATACACTTATACTATACTAAGGTCCTATTCCCCCCCTGAACTTATTTTATTAATAATACTTTACCCCTTTTCGACCTACGTGGCACTATCTTGTGGGCCCAATGATGGTTGACTTTTTTTTCAAACTAGTGCCACGTAGGCTAAAAAGGGGTAGAAAATTACTTATAAAATAAGTTCAGGGGGGGAATAGGACCTTAGTATAGTATAAGTGTATCTCTGAGATTTCGGGCATAGGTTGAGGGGCACTTGGGCATTATCCCTTTTTTTAATTAAAAAAAGGGATAATGCCCAAGTGCCCCTCAACCTATGCCCGAAATCTCAGAGATACACTTATACTATACTAAGGTCCTATTCCCCCCCTGAACTTATTTTATTAATAATACTTTACCCCTTTTCGACCTACGTGGCACTATCTTGTGGGCCCAATGATGGTTGACTTTTTTTTCAAACTAGTGCCACGTAGGCTAAAAAGGGGTAGAAAATTACTTATAAAATAAGTTCAGGGGGGGAATAGGACCTTAGTATAGTATAAGTGTGTCTCTGGGATTTCGGGCATAGGTTGAGGGGGTACTGTCACGACCGAAAACCGGGGCCGCGACTGGCACCCACAATTTCCCTCCTATGTGAGCAAACCAACCAATCTAACCCTTATCATTTTAACATATATCAACAGAAAATAATGCGGAAGACTTAAACTCATTAAATAAAACAAATCAACATCTATTAATTCCCCAAAATCTAGAAGTCATCATCACAAGAACATCTATCTCAATTTTCTAAACTAAGAATGTCTAAGAACAAAAATAACTAAAAAGCTAGTCCATGCCGGAAGTTCAAGGCATCAAGACTCGAAGAAGAAGAGCCAGTCCAAGCTAGAAGCGTTAGCTCACCCTGACGATACGGTGTGTCGAAGACTGGCTTGATTTACTGCTGAGTTGAAGTTGACGGAACGTTCGCTGCATTCCACAAATAAC
>NC_028640.1:10389738-10431853 GCF_001406875.1 Solanum pennellii
GCTTACGACGGCTCGTCGTGGATGTGACGGCACGTCCTGCAGGTCCGTCACCGATTACAGAGAGTCGATTTTCAGTACCCAATTTCAGAATTCTAAGTATGCTGAAACGAGACATCTGTGACGGGCCGTCGTGCCTATGACGGTCTGTCGTGATGTCCGTAATCTTAGCCAGTTTTTCCAGAAATAAAATCTGCTGCTCAAAACGACTAAACAGGTCGTTACAGGTACTTGTGCATTTTCCCTTAAAAAAACATGGAATTGGGAGGATAAAAAGATAGAGAATACTTCTATCATATCTTCAAATCAAGAAGAGGACGAGAAAGATGAAGATGTCTCTCAAGGGGGAGAAATCCTAGATTCAACTGATGAAGAACTACCTCCAAGAGGAACAAAAATGTTGGGTGACATTTATCAAAGATGTAAATTTGCCGGTGTTGAGATAGAAAATTATGAAGAAGCAATAAAGAATGATGTTTGGAAGAAATCCATGGAAGAAGAAATTCGGATGATTGAAAAAAATAATACTTGGGAGCTAGTGGCTATACCCAAAGAAAGAGAAAATATAAGTCTAAAACGGATTAACAAAATCAAACTCAATCAGAAAGAAGATATTCCAAAGTACAAAGCAAGGTTGGTTTCTAGAGGCTTCACGCAAAAGCCAGATATTGATTTTTATGAAACTTTCTCTCCAGTTGCACGTCTTGAGAAAACTAGAAGTCTAATCGTTGTTGCTGCACAAAAGAAATAGAAGATATTTTAACTTGATGTTAAGTCTGTATTTCTTAATGGAAAACTTGATGAAGAGATTTATGTTGAGCAACGTCAAGGATTTTTTGTTCAAAGAGGAGAAGAGAAGGTGTAGAGGCTAAAAAAGCTCGTTAGGACTGAAGCAAGCTCCAAGAGCATGGTACAATGAATTTGATACATACTTTCTGAAAAGTAATTTTCAGAGAAGTAAAAGTGAAGCGACTTTGTATGTGAAAAAGAACATGGCATCATGATCATTGTTTGGCTCTATGTGGATGATCTACTCTTTACATGAAATGATGTAAAGAAGATTCAAAATTTCAAGCAAGATATAATGCAAGATTATGAAATGAGTGATCTTGGGTTGCTAAATTATTTGTTGGGCATCATAGTTTCTCAAGTGAAAGAAGAAATTTTCATTTCTCAAAAGAAGTATACTAAAAGTATTCTTCAAAAATTCAAAATGATTGATTGCAGGTCTTGTTTTATCGAAAAAAGGAAATATATTAATTTTTTTAGTTTTTGAGGCCTTTTAGAGAGTCGCCACTAAGTTTTTGAATAAAAATTAAGAAAACTATGTTTTCAAAAGACTTAACACAAGAATCAATTGAAAAAAATTAAAAGGGTTCGGGGATTCCTATTTATATTTTAGGAAGGTGTTAAGAACCTAAAAAATCCACCTACTTGCGGTTTTCCGGCAACTAACTATTTGGCTATATGTCAACTTTTAATTTTCGAAATAACATCTATTGAATGTATTTGAAAAATGAATTCTTAGCACTTTATCTAAGTGAACGTCTAGTTGAAAAATTTATTATGTGAAACATATTCGAACTTGGTCCAATTTTATATTGTTAAAAACATTACGGCGTTTTACAGGGATTTAGAGTTTTCGAACTTTAAAACAACCGACAAATAAAACTAGTAAATAAACAATAAACAAGAGAGAGGGAAAGAGATTCGGGTCAAAATTTGGGTTTCCTGTACGCCTTGACCAGAAATTTGGACCCACATGTTTTGGGTTTTCAACCAATTTGACTTGTTGGGCCTTCAACGCACTTCATTTTTAGGTCTTAGGCCCATTGTACCTGTCCTAATATTCAAGCAAAAATAATAAGCGATACAACAAGGGCTTAAGCCCAAAGATAACCAAATGCAAAATGCCAATAAAAGGGGCCTTCTAATCCAACTTTTTCGATCATCTTCAATTCTTTAAACTTCGGACCTGTACGCCAATTTTTGGGTTGACTCGGTGGAAGGATTGAGAGCTTGGCTCAAATTAAGGTGGGAGAGATGGCCAAGGCACTCCACAATGGACTCGAGGGGGAGTTTTACATGCGATTAAAAAAGAGAAATTAATACCTCATCCGATTCGACAAAATACAAGACAAAATTATAATAAATAATAATAACAACAATAATACTAAAAAAACAACCAAAATTAAATAAATATAACGTATAATCTAAATGAAATAATCCACATGGAGATATATTTCATGAAAGCAGATAATTGTTCGTATACATATACTAAAAGAAATCACGTGCTAAAGAAATGCTATAATAATAAAAATAAATAAAAAAGAACACACCAACTCTACAGAACAAGATACAGACCCTTTGAATATCGATTATCAAGCCAAGGAGGCGTGAGCATATTAAATCTGAGGAAAAGAGCAATCATTAACCAAACAGTAACCACATTACTAAAACAAAACTACCACATAATTATTAAATGAGAAATCTCTTGTCACAATCCAAATCTAACCTTAACCATAGGAAACTAAGGTCAACTAGTTTCTCATCCTAAAGGAAAGAACATTATTATTAACGGTAGGTTAAATTATTTTGAAGAGGATTATTATTGTATTCAAACAATCAACACATGACAGACAATTTTACTCAAGTTAACATGCTTGCGAATATGCACAAGAGAAAGTAAACACAACTTTTTTGGCGGCTAACTTGGTTTATCAATAATATCAAAAGAATAGAGAATAACAAATCATTGCTGAAAGCCAATTTTAACCATCCGCAATATAAATCAATCATCCAGCTTCTTAATTCCATAACGATTTAGAATAATTAATTCTACAAAATTGAAAATATTTTTCAAGTTTATTTTAATTAGTTGTCACTTTTTATAATTTTTATATAATGTATATATATTATACATATTATGTATATAATTAATATAGTTTATGATTATTAAAAAATCATCAAAAAAAGATTATAATTTTAGTAAAATAATAACTTAAATAATAACTTATATTTGGTTAATTAGTTTCTAACTAAAATAATTATTTTATTCTGTTAAGATTAAGAAGCTCATTAATTAATTTATATTAATTCCTATTATTTAGTTATTAATGAAATTCCTAAACCCATTTGTGATAAGACCAAATTTGGGCCTTTCTTCAGCTTCATTTGACATTCCTCAAGCCCAATAACATTTCTTTTCATCCAATTAAAATGACCCAATTCCTAGCATTAATATGCAACAATAACTAACAATACATCAGCACCTACCCATAAATACACAGACCCTGTTTGTTCTTCTTCCTCGTGTAAACCCAGAAACGAACAACGAAAAAGACCTCCAGCCCAGTTCAGCAGCCCAGAAACTCAACCGACATGCTCCACGCCAAGATGAATTCGTGGAAATCAAAGGACGACCTTCAATTCTTGTCTCCTTCCTTCAACATTCTCTTTCCCTCGGCAATCGCAACAGTAAAAATAGGGCGCGCGAATCGTCTTGCTCGTGTGATATAGCGCCACGTCAGGATGCAAGGACGGGAGATCGATCAAGATCATCCATCCCCCTGTCCTCATCCGGAATAGAGTTGAAAGCTTTAAAAAAAGGTTTTCTTCACAAAGTGGTAAAAGTTTTGGGATTTCAAAATTCAAAAAGGGCATCTTGTTATTCAATTCTAGATAGGGTTTCTCCCCCCCCCCCCCCCCCAAAAAAAAAATATTAGTAACCATTTCAATGTATAGTCCTTATGGTTCACTGTTGAAGTAGTGATTTTTTGGGAGAAAATTTCTTGTGAAAAGCACTAAAAAAATTAATATATATTTTTGATAGAAATAGTGCGCTACTAAAGTTGGATGAAGTATAGAGAAAAATCTTGAGATTTTAGTTGTTAAGAAGAAGATATCATTGAAATCCGAACATCTTGGAGATATTCATTTAGTCTTTGTTTTGGTTCACTCAATTTCATTCATCCAAGTCTCCTTGGAGTCTCTCATTCAGCGTGGAAACTCCTGCTCTTTCAAGCTCGTTTTGCTCCCCTTCGCTGCCCGGGAGAAGGTAATTTTTCTCCTGTTATAATAATTCTCATCGCCTTCTGTTCTGTTTCAAGAAGTTACATTACTTGTGTAGTAAAAGCTTTATTATGTGGCTTTTTGTTGCTAGTCATTTCTGACCTTTTGATGTTCCCAAACGATTTACTCGTCCCTTTGTGATTTCTTGATTTATGTCGCAACCAAAGTTTGTGGATTGGCATCCAGTGTTGATATTCCAAATTATTCTTCGAATTTCTGTCTGTTATTTCTCTGTTTTGGACTATTTCTTAATGACATTGGGGGTATGATCTTTTCCATTTATAAGTATGGTAGCATTGTGTGAAGCTTGATGATTGTTTAACTTTTGTATCCATGTAGGCATGAACTCTCAAATCGACTTATATGGTTAGCATTCAAATATATTTGTATGTTTGTTCTAAACCTTTAGCTTTATCCACTTGTTGAATTACTTTTCTTAACTGTTTTGTTGCAAGATAAGTTTCACCCATAGCAAGATTGTCTCCTCGATATTTTAACTTCAATAAAAAATGCCTACACTTTCAAGTCGAGTCAGTTTAATTATGAGTTCCCTTAGTCATTGTTTTATCGGGGTTTATTCTTTAAGATCATTAGAAACATGATTTTTACTAAGTATTATCGTTTCATGTGTGTAGTCGGAGCTACGCCGACTTGATTTGTGTCATTTGTGGTTTCTGTTTCAAAAAAAATATATGTACAGAGAACCAACTCTTCTCTTTGCATTCCATATTATGTGTATTTGTGCTCATGTCAATATGTTAGTTTGGGGACAATCTTGTTTCTTGTTTATTGTTATATGTCACTCCCTCTTAGATTATTTGGAAACACCCCCGTAGCTTCTCGATCTTTTGTTTAAAAAAAAGGATTTTAACATCGTAAAATCTCGTCAATTAGGGTATTCTTATTTGATAAAGTGTAGCATGTTTCCTCTGCTAATTTTGAATTCATTTGTTGAGTAACAGTGATGTATTCCTATGTATATGATGGGTTCATAACGCATACATGCAATGTGTGCCAATGCTTACTGTCATACTTGTTATTAGACTTATTTTTTTTTGTTTCTTAGTTCATTTGGTTTCCCTTTGGAGTCATATATTCCCCCTAACTCGAATCTCTAAAGTAGTTCGCATCTTTCATTGTCGTTTTATTCAAGAAACATTTTATTAGTTTATCGCATCATGTACTAATCCATTTTTGTCTTATTGCATGTGAAACTCTCCTCGAGTCCTCGTGGACATTAATCCATCTCCTCGCACTTTCTCTTCAATCCATAAAAGCTCAAAATATCATTCTCGAGTCGTCCAGACCCCTCAAAACTGATGAACAGGTTAAAAGCATCAAATAGGTTGTTGGAAAGTTAAATTATTGGTCTCCAAAAGCTTAAAAAGGGGCTAATATACTAATTTATACACCGATATAGAGTATGAATATATGATACACGGGTTGAAAAAATTATATAGGTGCTGGAAAATTGATCGGGGGCAGCATACATTCCGTATACATCCCAATATACACGAAAACGGAATGTGTACAAGTCGTATACATCGGTATGCATCAAAACTTATACCTCATTTTTAAGAGAGAAATGGGCCAAAATCCCTATCCAAAGTTGCTACAAGATTTTTGGGTTAATTGGGCCTAAGGGTCCATTTTTTTGCTTAATTTCAGCAAAGAGCCCAAGTCCAAATTCCTCCCTTCTCCTCTCCTATTTTTTTATTTTGCTATTTTATTAACTTATGTTTCATTTGTTAAATTTTTGTTCCCCAAATTTAATTATTTCTCTTTTTCATATTTAAATAAAAAATATTAGTTTGTATACTCTATATTTAGCTTTATTTTCACTATTAGACTTGTCAAACATTTGAGTTTTCCCTTTTAGACGTTTCCTGCTAAGTTCATTCCTTTTAAAATAATCAATTAAAATAGAATAGTAATATTAGTCAATAAATAAATAAAAGATTGATTTAACTTTATTTGGTCAATATCTAAGAAAATTATTTTAAAAAGTCATTTAGTCAAATCGTCTGTCAACCGCGAGTTAGCGGACATTCCGAGGGCCTAACACCTTACCAGAATGTATATTTGATCTTCGAACCCTTTTCAATCGATTTTTATGTGTTTAAATATTTTGAAAATAATAATAAATTTTTTAATTTTAATTAAAAAATCAAGTAGCTACTCTACCAATTAAGAAAATTAATTTCTACTAAATTATAGGATTAATTGATTTTTTCGAAACTTAGTCATTTTTATTAATATTATATATTTTTAAGTAAAATAATCATCTGGTTTGGTTATAGAAAGTTTCTTGATTTACTCGACAACGGGACTTAGGAAAGACACACTCATACATATTTGAGATGAAGACAAGAGATATTAACCCGAAAGGGAACTTAAATCAAAAAACATCCCCGACTACTAACAACATGGAACGAGCAGAATTAATGCATCAAGATGATCCAACACTTAAAACAACACGCATATAAGTATACCGAACAGATTTACTCATAGCTGTAACAACATAAATGAGTAGAGAGACAAGTGAAACATTAACGAAGACACAATTCAATGACGTTAGACTACTAAAGGGAAGGCCCATATATCAGAAATGCGAAAAACATATGTCAAATTTAAACACAATAACAACCTTAAAATTAAACCTTCACCAGGAAGCGGATAGTCCCGAAATTAAAGGACCCATATACTTCAGTCATGGCTTAGCCAAAATAAAATAAATCGGGGCAGATCATAAAGGGGGAAAGACGTAAAAGTTCATGACAAACTGTGACAGATTTGCACATAAGCATAAAGAAAAGTGTTAGCAAAATGTCAAGATTTTTAACGAAAAGATTAATGTTCACTTTGATGACCATCGAGACACTATTTAAATACAATATTCAAATACAGCATCATATGAGCGTATATATGAGCCATTTCAACTTTTATCAATCCTCAACAATAGATTTTAAATGCATTTGCAACGCTTATGAAATCACGCCAAGATAATAAACAAAACCAAATCAGTCCATATCTGAAATCACTAACCAAGATCACATTAATCAAAGGCCCAGGGGGGAGAAACATAGAACAAAATATGAGTCACCACTTTCTGAACATGTCGAATACAACACCCTTATTAGCTGAGCACATGATTATTAATATACACTAAGATAAAAGGAGTCAAGAACAACATGGGAGTTACAATCATGCTAACATAAAATTCTTACTCAACTAACGCAATGTTATACATAAACGGATCAAGGTCTTAACTTATGGAAACAAAAATGAGCGACTGTATATTTAAATGACTATGAATTATATATGACATTAAAACCCCAACAAAACAAACCTTCCATCCTAAATGCTTTAATCAGCACAGGATCGATCAAGATGGAACCACAAAGGATTCACAGAGAGCAGGTTAATCACAGTTAAAAACCAAACTAACGAAAAGAGGAAGGGACATATCGAATCGAACCCATGATGCAAAGAAGCCACAACATTTAGCATAAATCCATAACTTTAACTTGATATTACATACAACTCGATGAACGACTGAAGATATATATATCATATCAAGAATTATAAACTGAGAAGTAGCTAACAACTAAGATACACCAAACACAAAGCTTTCCAAATATGAAATTAATATTTCGAGACAAGAGAGGATGCAAAAAAATTATAAAGAAGATGACACAACCTTTTTCGGGGGTGCGAACAGGGACTACAACGAGTTATGATGAGACAAATTCCACCTCTCGATAAATGGAGTATATCTGCGTATTTGGAGAGTACCCAATCCAGAAAACTAGCGCTACACCAGTGATTTCTTGCCTCTTTGTTTTAAACTCTGTATGAATTTGCTATCTTGAATGCTAATGTTTGAGTTGTTCCTTAAAAATATTCTATTTCTGTAAAATTTTGCGCAACACTATGTGTATCTCTGAAACCTTCTCCCTAAAAAGAAATCCCCCATTCACTGAACCAAAAGAGAATATATATATAGGGTGACATTAGGGTTAGTCTTTTGACATTTCCCACTACGTTCAAACCCTAAGTTACATCGTTTTGACCCTAAATCATCATATTTTAGTCATTTTAAGATTAGAAATATAATTAAAACATATCTAATTAAAATCATTAAATCAAAACATAGAAATTTAGAACCAATAGAAGAGAAAAAGCTCAAGAACCCTAGTGCAAGAACACCACAAGTTCCAGCAGTTCTAGCCCCGAAACTTAAGTATTTTCCGTGGATTTCATCACCAGGTAAGGGGATTTCACTAGTGGGTTCCTTTCACCCATTGGGCCCCTAGTTTTAAGTCAGATTCTTGATTTCTGTTGTCATGATTAAACCTAGGGTTTCTACAAATTTGATAGAACTTTATGAATTTATTATTTTTATGTTCCAAATCATATTATTTTGTTATTATTCAGATATTTGCATGAATTTTAGAACCCTAGCTTTGTAGTTCTTTAGTTCCTTAGTTATTGAATTACACATGCTAGGTCAGATATTTCAGACACTTCAAATATACATGCCTCAGTTATAAATTATAATTACCAGATTAATTATTGCATTCCAGTTTGCATGTTCAGTTTTGAGCTATCCAATATTTATAGAAACTCATACATAAACAATAAATGTACAGAATTCATTGGGAGTAGCATAATACAGAGTTGGACTAGGGTTTAGCGTACCTACTAGTCCCTGAACTACTAGCCATGTAGGTTGCAAGTCCCCTCTTTGGGCAATTAATTTAGTGATCATGTTTGCATGCCTTTATACATTTGGCGGGGTATATTGGGTACTCTGCATGGGGCGTATACATCGGACTCCACATTTAGCTCATATGGTTTTAGCATCGGTTATTAGTAGCTCACACAGTTCAGTCAGACACTCTTGCATTAACCATATATCAATATACTAAGCATCCGGTTTAAGCATGTTATAAATTGGTCATTGTATCTAGTTAGCTCAGAATTCAGTTTATCATGTCAGATTATTTTCTTTTCTTTTATGCTTGTTCAGTTATGTTTTATTTCAGCATTACTGTATCCTACATGCTTTGTCCTGTCACGACCAGAATTTATACCCTAGATGAAACCGGCATCGTTGACCTCGCAGAGGTCGCAGACAAGCCTACAACGTCATTCTTACTTTATCTAGGTTAATTTTAGCGGAAAATTTGAATGTTTTTGTTTCCTAACATGCTTACTAAACATTCTATTACATATATAATTGTTCACCATCAACAATCTAACATTAAGATCATCAAATGAAAGAAGAAGTTTATTATAATGATAAAGATGTACTTGCCAAAATGGCACCCATACAATTTATGAAAGAAAACGGGAAAGAAACGCTAGTGGAACATACTCCACTTGCTCAATCCTACAACTAAGATAGAGTGTAAATGGGCAAGCATCCTCGAAAGCATGAGGGCCTATCAAGTCCGAATGAATACTCGATGTCCGGATAGCTACAATGTTGATCTTGTAGCTTTAGCGTCCACCTGTGTCTGCACCTAAAAGTTTACAATTGTATAGGGTTAGTACAGACTTTTACTAAGTATGGGTATATGCAAGCACACACTAAGGACATGCATGAGTAAGAATAACACTTTCCTAGCAACATGATTATAGAAGGTCAAGTTAGTGGACTTGCTAAATTAAGATGAGGAAAGTGAGTGGACTTTCCAACTTTGGATTAGTAAAGTTATGCGAAGAGAGTAACATGCACCATCATACTTAAGATTTTGCTCATAGCACACAACAGCATACACAAAGCACATATCATAATTCATATAACACATAATGTTGTTCATATCAGTTAATCATATGCCATGAGACCTTGGAATCATGGAGTTGACATTAATACTTCCCAAAAAGGAGGGCTCAACATATGGGACCTTAACTAGGGAGTCTTCATTAGAAAACACAAAGTCTTCTTCATTCATTAATATGTACTTCATTTTATTTCGTTCATAGGCTAGTGTGAACACCACCTTTACCTAGGATGTAGTTTATTTTCATCAGGTTTGTTGTGCAATGACCAAGAATGACATAACGTTATTTCTTGAGTTTAACTCACCTCTTTATCATCCTGCCCTTAAACCTTACGTACAATTCATTTCATTATGTGCCTCATTTGAGGCTGGCTTCATTCGTTCATTCATTGGGAACTTTAACTTTAACCGACATAGATCATGTGAGCATCATGAAATCCACTGTCATGAAACCCCATAACGAAAAAAGGTTGAATCACCTGCCAAAGTGATCAAAAACATGATAGTGTACATGGGAATTGAACACCTCCAGATCCCTATATTGGCAATATAGGTTTGAAGACTAGGAGATATAAGGCGACTCATATCTGGCATGCTATAAAGTCTCATCTCATGAGAGTTACGTGAACGTCTGCCCTTCCTGAAAGAAGGCATCACCGCTAATAGCTAGCCTATCGGTGCTCAGTATAAAGTTGCATTACATTCAACTCATACGTCTTGGAAGTTGGCTTCTAGTATGAGGATTTCATATCTCAATAGATGATTTATCATCTCATCATTAGTATTAAGTGTGTAATCTTAATACTTTCATTAGAGTGTTCATAGAGACTGGTCTCTTCCTTAACTTTACACTCTCATACGTGAGTGCGTTTTGGTATTATTTACTTAGGCTCATTTGAGATTGCTCTCATCTTTTACATTAGCCTTATATTATGTTGTCACAACATTCATTAACATTATGACATTTGTTTTTCATAATTATTCACCCCCTTTTTACGTGAATGGTCAATTCATCATATGTCAATGTACTTGACGAATTGTGTATTTCACACTCTTACTTAACCATTATAGGGTTTCATCATTTCATAACATAATATTCTTTTCATCATACACCAATGCACTTGGAAATTTTTAGCATGTTTTACACTCTTACATAACCCTTCTAGGGCTATATCATTTCATTATATACATCTTATGTTCACTTTTTTTTAAAACTTATATTAGACTTATGGATCTATACATAAAATTCATGAGGCTTCATTCATAGTTCGTTTAAGTGATTCATATCTTCCTAAGATTATGTGGTACAAGGCTTATGCATCTTGTATGTATGCCAAGTTCTCAGTTTTGATCTAAGTAGGCAGCATTTTTCTTGAACATTTAATTCAAATAGGACTTATGTATTAATACGGAAAGTGGGCAAGAGAACCCCGTTTTCAAATCTCTTGAACAACACTTACATTTTTTTAGTCATTTTGGTTTAATCCATATAGCTTGGGGACCCAAATTCGAGCCCCAATGCCTTCATTTTATTTTCCCCTAATTTCTCTTTTCATTTATCGCTTAATGGAACTAAGATGATGTGGGATCGAACCCCCACAAACCTCTTTTACTTTATATATTCATTGCATTTAAATTTTTCTCCTCTGGCCGAGGGGTTGTGGGTTCAAACCCCCACAACCCTCTTTAATTTCATTTAATTTTTCTCCTTAAATCTGCCTAGGAGGTCGTGGGTTCGATTCCCACGCCTCACATCTCTTTTCTTTCATTTCCTTTTACTCTCCTTCACTGCCTAGAGGTCATGGGTTCGATTCCCACGCCTCACATTTAGTTTCTTTCATTTTCTTTACTCTCCTTCATTATCTAGAGGTCGTCGGTTCTAGTCCGATGCCTCACATTTTTTTTCTTTTACTCTTCCTTAAATCTTATTAAGAGATGGTGGGTTCGAATCACACTCCTCTCATTTGTTAATTTTTCCTTCTAAGTTACATTTTCCATCCAATATCATGGTTCGAATCTCCTTCACTGTATTTTTTTTTTACTTCTTATTTTCATGGTTTTTACATGGTGAGGTCACGGGTTCAATCCTCCAAGACCTCTCTTATTTTAATTCATTTTTTTTCAAAAATTTGTACCCTCTTTGTTGACCGAAATTCATCAATAGAAGCTGGAAATTTTCTTTTTATTTTTTAGCATCATTTCATCAAGTTACACCTTAGTGCTTAGGGGAATTTCTTAGTTCATTTAGAATGTTTTAGGTGAGTCTTCATGTATTCATTAAGCCAAGACATATCCCTCAAATTAGCCACATTTCAGCTCATCTAAACATCACATTTACATTAACATGTGTACATGAAATATAAAGAACTATCATCCCATTTCAAGTCCTAAACCATGAACAATAGCAACGACAACACACACATAAACACGTAGTTATATTTTCAGAAACGTCAAAATAAGTCACATAATTCAAAACATACATATAAACACATAATCATCACGAAAACACGTTTCATCCCTATTTTCCTACCAGCCTACATAACCAACCTATGATTTAATGGGAGCTAGTGACATGGACATGCAACGGGTATCAATCCTAGTTTTCGGAATGAATATTCTGAACCTTAAGGGGTCACTTGGGAAAGGGACACAGGGAGAAGAGAACCCATACCTTTTTGACGTTAAAATCTTGATTTGCTGCCCAAAAATTTCACCTAAGAACACATCTAAGGCTCCTCAATATTAACTCCACTTGAATGACAACCTCCCTTAGCCTATTATGCGATTAACGTTTGTTTTCTTGTGATATCGTGTGACTTCTTCAAGTGTGAAAAACATGGCTTATTTTTATGATTTTTTATCGTATTTTGGCAGAGAAAATACGTGCAGCAAACTCGGATTCGGCAAGAATCTCATTTTTTGGTAGTACGAAGGGGGAATTGGCCCAAAAATGGGATGGGGGTCAAGACGCTGTCGGGCGCCGGCGGCTGAATCAATGAATAAGAGAGATTGAGCGTGAAAGTTGAGAGATAAACGTGAGAGAGTGGGAGTTGTAGGAGGCTTATGAGTCTAGTTTTAGGACTTAGTCATTAAGGTTTTGTTTATTAATTAAAAATCTGATTTTTATTTTATTTTAAATGAGATAATGAATAATAACAATTAATTAATTATATCAATTCAATATATTAAATGAAAATCACTTTAAAACATTGGTTCCACCAAGGTTCGAACCTGGGTGGAGTAAGACTTCAGATCAAGAGCCCAAATTCGGCCCTCTCTCCCAAAAATACCCCTCCACCTTATTAATTAAATAATTAATTATATATTTATGGTAATTATGATACTACTCTTAGCTTGGAAAAAGACCATTTTACCCCTAGACCTTCCAAACCTAAGATTTTCCCTTTTTAAAGCCGGTAAAGACTCCTTCAAGTAAATCTTCGTATTCGAGAGCGCTACATGGTTAGAACCAACCTTTCAAAGATCAAGTAATTCCATAAGTTAGTTGGCTTGGTTGTAGCAAGGGTTCCGAGGTCTTGTTCTACGCGCATCAATCCGTGTGAACCCTGGTCTAATCATAGCTCTTCTTGACAGATTAAGCATTTCTTATTTTATCCATTTTGAGGGTTGTTACATTATAAACCCCTTAAGAACATTCGTCCCCGCATGAAACTACTCTTTAAAAATAAATAAGTCATCTGTAGAACGTACGCATGCATAGGTAATCTAATACTAGTACTTTCACATTAATAGACTAAGGAACTTTTTCCTAAACTAGTCTCATAAATGCATACAACATAAGTTAACATATAAATCATACAAATTGGCAACCAACACAATGAATCAAACATATTAACCTCATACTAGTGGATACACACCACAAACAGTCAAATGCATGAAGGACTAATTAAGGATACTCACCCGAGACTTCACAAGAGGTGACTTCCCCTGCACACTTAGACTTGAGTGCGAATAATCGTTGCCTACTTTGAGCCTATTCACTTGGACCATTATATTGAACTCTTTCCTTCCCTTGTTCTTAACTTTTCCTAAGCGCACAATTCTTCACCATGTGACCTGGTTTAACACAACTTTAACAAGCGTTAGTGCCCATCACACAGTCTCCTCAATGTAGTTTGTTACAAGGTGGTCTCTCATGAGGTTTATCTACTTTATTGTTTCTCTTAACTCTGAATCAGAATTTCTATCATAGTAACCGTTTGATGAACTTCACTCCCCTTGGATGGAGAGTTCCTTCTTAAACCTGGGCTTATTCCTGATTTAAGTACTATTGTTCCTTGAAAAATTCTTCTCAACTTGCCTTGACATGTTCCCTGCCCTAGTGTGCTTCCTCTTCCTGCTTTCCTCCACTTGCTCGACATGGACCATACGCTTGGAAAGATCTATGCTATCATGCAGCATAGCTGCCCTACACTCCTACTCGAGATCCTCAACAATCCCTGTCAAGAATCTACAGATCTTTTTTCTGTTGTTAGACACAAGAAGTGGCATACCTAGATAATTTCACAAACTTCTGGGGATACTCCCTGGGGTTCCTCTGAAGTCTTATACCCTGTGAAAATAGGAGGATTCATCCTTGTAAACCCTCGTTGCCTGTCAGCCATGCTATGTGCTGGTGGGTTCTCCCTTTCAACATTCTGCCGGTTCACCCGGACTATCATGTCCTGAGCTTGCATGGTTATGGCCTGTGTCATATGGGGTAGATATGCCCTCACATCAACTTAAGTCAACCCAGCAGGGTTAACTCGCATGACTACTCCTTCAGCTTGAGCCTGGGGTGGAACTTTATTATCCCAGAAGCTGCTACTCCTCTCATCTGACCAATAGCTCTCCTAGTGTTCATTCTCTGTAAACAACAAAGATTTGATGTTAGACACACTCATAACATCATGAAGTCAAACATTAGGAACGACACGATCAGAAGAAGGGAAATTTTCCTATGCATCATGCAGTCTCTAATCCAGGATACTGTTGGATTTCACTACAATTACTTAGAAACTACTCAATGTGGTTGATGAACTTATTATTACTGTAATTTTACCTTGGGATCTTATACAAACTTTTTCACGACCGGAATCTCGACCCCATCACCTCTCATAGGTCATAGACAAGCCTACGTACGCCATTCTTACTTTATCTAGGTTAATTTTAATGGAAAATTTCAAACTTTTTGTTTCCTAACATGCTTACTAAACATTCTATTACATATATAATTGTTCAACATCAACCGTGTAACATTAAGATCATCAAATGAAAGAAGCAGATTATTATAACGATAAAGATGTACTTGCCAAAATTGCACCCATACAATGTCTGAACAAAAATGGGAAAGAAACGCTAGTGGAACATACTCCACTAGCTCAATACTACTACTAAGCTAGAATGTAAATGGGCAAGCATCCTCGAAAGCATAAAAGGCCTACAAAGTCAAGATGAATACTCGACGTTCTGAATGCTACAACATTGATTCTGTAGCTCTAGCGTCCAGCTTTGCCTGCCCCTAAAAATTAAGTACACACTGGTACTAAGTATGTGTTTATGTAAGCATACACCAAGGACATGTATGAGTAAGAATAACTCTTTCCTAGTAACATGATTATAGTAGGTCAAGTCAGTGGACTTGCAAAATTGTGATGAGGAAAGTGAGTGAACTTTCAATATTTGGATTAGTAAAGTTATACCATGAGAGTAACATGCACCATCATACTTAATATTTTGCACATAGCACACAACAGCGTACACATAACACATATCATAATTCATATAATACATAACGTTGTTCTTATCATTTATTCATATGCCAAGAGATCTTGGAATCATGGACTTGACATTAAGACTTCCCAAAAGTGAGGTCTCAACATATGGGACCTCAACTAGGGAGTCTTCATTAGCAAACACAAAGTCTGCTTAATTCATTCATACGTACTTAATTTCATTTCGTTTATAGGCTAGTGTGAACACAAGCTATACCTAGAATGTAGTTTAAGACTTACATCGAATTCGCTGTGCAATGACCAAGAATGAACTAATTTCATTGCTTTAGTCTAACTCACCTCTTTATCATCCTTCCCTAACACCTTTGATACCATTCATTTCATATGTGCATCAGTTGAGGCTAGCCTCATTCATTCATTGGGAACTTTTACCTTTAACAGACATAGATCATATGAGCATCATGAAATCCAATGTCAAGAAACCCTACATTAAAAAGAGGTGGAGTCACCGGCCAAAGTGACCCAAAACATGCTAGCGTACATGGGAATTGAAACCCGCCATATCCCTATTTTGGCAGTTTAGGTTCGAAGACTAGGAGATATAGAAGACCCAAACCTGTCATGCCAGACAATCTCATGTCATGAGAGTTACATGAACCTCCTCCCTTACTGAAAGAAGGCATCACCGCTCATAGCTAGTTTATCGGTGCTCCGTATAAAGTTCCATTATATTCAACTCATACGTCATGGAAGTTGTTTTCTAGTATGAGAAATCATAGCGCACTAGATTATTTCTCATCTCATTAGTATTAAGTTTGTTAACATCAATACATTAATTAGAGTGTACATAGAGACTGGTCTCATCATTAGTATTAAGTGTGTTAATATAATTACTCTCATAGGTGAGTATGTTTTGGTAACATTTACTTAGGCTCATTTGAGAGTGCTCCCATCTTTTACATTTGCCTCATATCATGTTGTGACCACATTCATTAACATTAGCACATTTGTTTTTCATAATTACTCACCCCTTTTTATGTAAATGTTCAATTCATCATATGCCAATGTACTTGACTATTTCTGTGTTTCAGACTCTTACGTAACCCTTCTAGGGTTTCATCATTTCATTACATGATATTCGTTTCATCATATGCCAATGCACTTTGCCATTTAGTGTATTTTATACTCTTACTTAACCCTTCTAGGGTTACATCATTTCATTACATACATCTTAGGTTCACTTGTTAATTTTTTTAAAATGTATGTTAGAGTTATGGATCTATACATATAAGCTATTAGGCTTCATCTATAGTTTGTTTAAGTGATTCATATCTTTCCTAAGATTATCTGGTACAAGACTTATGCAGATCTCAATTTTGATCTAAGCAAGAAACATTATTCTTGATAATTTAATTCACGTATGACTTATGTATCAATACGGAATTTCGGCAAGGGAACCCAGTTTTCAAATCCCTTGAACAACACTTACATTTTTTTATTCATTTTGGTTTGATAGATACGGCTTGGGGACCCAAGTTCGAGCCCCAATGCCTTCATTTTATTTCCCCCTTAATTTCTCTCTTCATTTTTCGCTTAAGGGAACTAAGAGGATGTGATATAGTACCCCACAACCTCATTTACTTTTTATTTTCATTGACTTTAAATTTCTCTCCTTTGGCTGAGGGGTTGTGGGTTCAAAACCCGATAGCCTCTCTTGAATTTCTTTTAATTTTTCTCGTTAAATCTGCCTAGGAGGTCGTGGATTCGATTCCCACACCTCACATCTCTTTTCTTTCATTTCCTTTGACCCTCCATAGTTGCCTAGAGGTCGTGGGTTTGATTCCCACGCCTCACATTTCTTTTCTTTCATTTTCTTTACTATCCTTCACTGCCTAGAGGTCGTGGGTTCGATTCCCACGACTCACATTTTAGTTTTTTTTCTTTTACTCTTCCTTTAATCTTATTGAGAGGTGGTGGGTTCAAATCTTAATCCTCTCATTTCTTAATTTTTTTTATTTTACGTTACATTTTCCATCCAATACCATGCTTTTAATCCCCTTCAACACGTTTCTTTTTACTTCTTTATTTTCATGGTTTTTAACATCATGAGGTCACACGATCAATCCTCAATGACCTCACTTATTTTGATTCATTTTTTAAATATTTTTGAACCCTCTTTGCTGACGCATACGTGCACTACATATTATCGTGATGTAGGTTCATATTCTCAGCATCCAGATCATGAATAGATCGATTTCCGATCTCCAGTTCATCAGATTAAGTGGTGAGTCGTCATTCTCCGAGGACAACAGTCATGAGTTTCATTTCACTCTTTAGTCATTTAGTTTCAGTTTTTGCTACATTTAGCTGGGCTTGTCCTAGTATTTCAAGTCCAGTTTAGAGGCTTATTTCAGACATCGTCAGTTTCAGCATAGTGTTGAGTTAGTAACTTCATTGTATTAAACTCATCATTTTCATATTATATCACATTTAGTATATTGGTATTCCTTATCTTTTTATTATAAATTATGATTTAGTTTCCGTAACAATTTATTATCTTTAGTATGTTCATAATCATGCCAACAGTGTTAGCTTAGGAGACTTGTGGTCCTAGGTTCCGTGTCCGCGTCTCAAGGGTAGCTTGGGGCGTGAAAAAATGGGTAATAGAAGTGTTTGAAATATATAATAATATTATGATTGTTGAGTGTTCTTTAGAAATTTGTGTTAGGAGAACCTCTTTTTCTATTGTGTTTAGTTAATCTGTATTTCAATTCCCGGGCTAATCATCTAGCTTTGATTTCTTTATTTGTTAATGTATATATTTTTCTGATATTTTTTCTAAAAGGAAAAATAATTATCCTAATAATTATCATTTATGCATTTTAGTTTACATCATCTAAAAAGAACATATGAATTTTCTTTATTATAGTGAACTGGTCTTTGGTAATTCAATTTCAAGAGTGTCATTACTACAAATTGCGACGAAGAGGGTAAAAAAGATTTTTAATAAAGCAGATGTTGCTTATGATTTGTGAGTATGAGAAAGTCCTTTTTCTAAGAAGATCAATTTTATATTTGGTGTATTTGATGAAATAACAAGTAACATGGTTATCATAAATTTTTTTTAAAATGACAACCATGTTTCTAATTTATTTCATCAATTATAACAAAAATAAAATTATCTTTTTAGCAAAAGTACTTTCCCATAGTCCAAAATCATGAGCTCTTCTCAATCTTTACATTCAAAGCACTAATCTTCTACAAGTTCTTCTTTGTTGAAAATCTTATTGCCCCTCTTCGTTATACTTTGCACTAGATGAGTCTCTTGAAATTGAATTACTTGATACTCACATCACTATAATCAGGAAAATTCTCATGGTTAGTTAAGATGATCAAAAATAAAATGTCGATATGAAAATTGTTTGTTTAATTTTGCCCATTTTAGAAAAAATAGTAGAAAAATATATTCATGATAGAGACAAAGAAAATCAAAGCTTGATGATTAGCCCGAAGAATAAAATACCTACTAACAAAGAATAATCGAAAGACATGTTTTTCTTAACACAAAATTCTAAAGAAATAGCAAGAATTATAACAAATATTTTCAAACACATGTAACACCCATTGACCTTAAACATGAATGTCAATTTCATTAATCTAAATATGTCATACAAATCAAAACTAAAAAATAAATCAGCATCATTAGTCCAACCTAGATGGAAATCTCTACCTTCTATAATAAAAAGTTGAAAATTTCCGTTTAGTGATAACATGAACCATAAAATGGAGAATTGGTGGTAATGAAGAAAATAGAGAATTAGGGGCCGGGTAATGAAAAAAGAGAGGATTGTTGAGTGTGTGCTAACAATTCATAAGTAACTGGTTGTTTTATCCAAGAAAAGATTCTTCCAATCCAAAAAGTTTAACTTTGTTCAGTTGGACTCTTCTATAAAAAAAAGCTTAATAGAAAAATCGTTTTATATTATTTACACTCAATACTCTCTTTTTTCGTTACCCCCAATTCTTTTCCTTTTTTTTCATTACCCCCAATTCTCTTTCCTATGGTTGATGTTATTGCTTGATAAAAAATATTCATTTTCTATTGAAGAATGTAAGGATTTGCGTCTATGTTGGACAGTATTGCTGATATTTTTCTTGTTTTATTTTTTATGATATTTTTCTGTTAATCCAAACGACATTCATAATTTTTTAGGTCAATGGATGCTAGTAGTGATTGAAAATCTATAATTTCATTATAATTGTTGGGAGTTCTTTAGAATTTTGCCCTAAGAGAACCTATTTTTCTATTGTATCTTCTTAATATATATTTCAATCTATGATCTAATCAATTACCTTTGTTTTTCTTTGTTTGTTAATGTATATATTGTTATGCTATTTTTTCTAAAAGAAAAAAATTACACTAATAATTATCATATCTGCATTTTAATTTTGATCATCTGAATTGAACATAAGAACTTTTTCTTTATTATAGTGAATTCGCCTTTGGTAATTCAATTTCAAGAAACTCATTACTACAAATTGCGATGAAAAGAATCAAAAAGATTTTCAACAAAGAAAAACATGCTGAAGATTTGTGTTTCCAATGTAGAGATAGAGGAGAGTTGATGATTTGTCACTATGAGCAAGTCTTTTTGCTGTGAAAATCAATTTTATAGTTGGTATATTTGATTAAATAAACTAGTAACATAGTCATCATAAAAATGTTTCTAAAATGCCAACCATGTTTCTAGTTTATTTCATCAATTATAACAAAAACAAAATTTGTTTTTTTAGTAAAACGACTTGCCCATTGTCACAAATTATGAGCTCTCTCCTCCATCTTTACATTCAAAGAACCAATATTCTGCAAGTTCTTTTTTGTTTAAAATCTTACTTCCCCTCTCTTTTGTACTTTGTAGTAGATGAGTCTCTTGAAATTGAAATACTTAAGACTCAAATCACTATAATCAAGACAATTCTCATGGTTAGTTAAGATTGTAAAAATTAAAATGTAGATATGATGATTTTCGGTTTAAAATTTTCTGTTTTAGAAAAGATAGTAGAAAAATATATTAATTATACAGAAAAAGAAAATTAAAGATTGATGATTAACCCAAAGAATAAAATACTCATTAAGAAAGCACATCAGAAAAACATTATTTCTTTACACAAAATTCTGAAGAAATAGCAAGAATCATAACAAATTACAGATTTTTAAACAGTTCCAGAACCCATTGACTTAAAATGTGAATGTCATTTTGATTAATTGAAATATGTCATACAAATCAAAATAAAAAAAATCAACATCATTAGTCTAACCTAGAAGGAAATCGCTACCTTGTATAATAGCAAGTTAAATTTTTTTTTACTGATAACATGAACCAAAGAAGAGAGATTTGGTGGTAAAGAAGAAAAGAGAGAATTGGAGGGGCGGTGCAATGAAAAAAGAGAGGATTGTTGAGTGAGTCAGCAATTTATAAGCGACTGCTTGTTGTATCCAAGAAAACATTGCTCCATTCCAAAAAGTATATCTTTGTTCAATTGGACTCTTCTATTAAAGAAAACCTTAATAGAAAAATCTTTCGATTTTCTTTACACTCAATTCTCTCTTACATCGTTACCCCTAATTCTTTTCTCTATTTTTTTTTCCGACACCCCCAATTCTCTTTTCTATGTTTGACGTTATTGCTAGAAAAAATTCAGCTATTTATTGAATAATGTAGCGATTTACGTCTATGTTGGACTTGTAATGCTGATGTTTTTCATACTTTGTTTTTTAGATATATTTTTGTTGATCCAAAAGATATTCATAATTTTTTAGATCAATGGGTGATAGAAGTGTTTGAAATCTATAATTTGGTTATGATTGTTGGGAGCTGTCTAGAATTTTGTGTGAAGAAAACCTGTTTTTCTATTGTTTTTGTTTAATATGTATTTTAATCTCTGGGCTATTCATCTAGCTTTGGATTTCTTTGTTTGTTAATCTATATATTTTTTCTGCTATTTTTTCTAAAAGAAAAAAGATTATACTAATGATTATCATATCTGCATTTTAGTTTTGATTATCTGAACTGAACATATGAATTTTCTTGATTATAGTGAACTAGTGTTTGGTAATTCAATTTCAAGAAAGTCATTACTACAAATTGCGACGAAGAGGGTCAAAAAGATTTTCAACAAAGAAGAGCTTGATGAATATTGCTTTTTTCAATGTGAAGATGAAGGAGAGCTCCTGATTTGTGAATATGAGCAAGTCCTTTTACTAAGAAAATCAATTTTATATTTGTTATATTTTATAAAATAAACAAGTAACATGGTTAGCATAAAAAAGTTTCTAAAATAACAACCATGTTTCAAGGTAATTTCATCAATCATAACAAAAATAAAATTAATTTTTTAGCAAAAGGACTTGCCCATGGTAAAAAATCATGAGTTCTCCTCCATCTTCACATTCAAAGCACCAATCTTCTACAAGTTCTTCTTTGTTGAAAATCTTATTGCCTCTCCTCGTTGCACTTTGTAGTATATGAGTCTCTTGAAATTGAATTACTTGAGACTCACATCACTATAATAACGAAAATTCTCATGGTTAGTTAAGATGATCAAAAATAAAATACCGATATGAAAATTGTTGATTTAATTTTATCCCTTTTAGAAAAAATAGTAGAAAAATATATTCATGAAACAGACAAAGAAAATCAAAGGTGGATGATAATCCAAAAGAATAAAATACCCATAAATAAAGCACAACACAAAAACATGTTTTCTTAACACAAAATTGTGAAGAAATATCAAGAACCATAAAAAATTATAGATTTTTAAAAAGTTCTAGCACACAGTGACCTAAAACATGATTGTCATTTTGATTAATCGAAATATTGTATACAAACCAAACAAGAAAAAAATTTGCATCATCAGTCCAACCTGGGCAGAAATCGTTACCTTCTATATTAGAAAGTTGAAATTTTTTTAGTGATAACCTGAACCATAGAAGAGAGAATTGGGGGCCGGGTTATGAAAAAAGAGAGGATTGTTGAGTGTGTGTCAGCAATTCATAAGTAACTGATTGTTGTATCCTAGAAAATATTTCTCCAAAAAAAAAGTGTAACTTTATTCCGTTGCACTCATCTATTAAAAAATCCTTAATAGAAAAATCATTCTATTTTCTTTACACTCAACACTTTTTTTTCGTACCCCCAAATCTCTTCTTTTTTTCATTACCTTCACTTCTCTTTTCTTATGGTTGATGTTATAGCTAAAAAAATATTCAATTATCTATTGAAGAATGTAGTTATTTGCGTCTATGTTGGATAAGTTATACTGATGTTTTTCTTGTTTTATTTTTATGATATCTTTCAGTTGTTCTAAACGACATTCATAAATTTTTAGGTCAATGGGTTTTAGAAGTGTTTGAAAAATGTATAATTTTTTTATGATTGTTGGGAATTGTTTAGAGTTTTTTGTTACTAGAACCTGTTTTTCTATAGTGTGTGTTAATACGTATTTCCAGCTACGGGCTAACCATATAGCTTTGATTTTATTTGTTTGTTAATGTACATATTTTTTCTGCTATCTTTTCTAAGAAGAAAAAAATAACACTAATAATTATGATATCTTTATTTTAGTTTTTATCATCTAAAATGATTATTAGAATTTTGTTGATTATAATTTTTCTGCTCTCTTTTCTAATAATAAAAAAAATAACATTAATAATTATGATATCTTAATTTTAATTTGCTCATCAAGCTTTGGTTCTCTTTATTTGTTAATGTAAATTTTTTTTGTGATATTTTTTCTATAAGAGAAAAACATACACTAACAATTGTAATATATGCAATATAGTTATAATCATCTTAACTAAACATGAGAAGTTTCTCGATCATACTGAAGTTGGTCTCAGGTATTTCAACTTTAAGAAACTCATTTGCTACAAATTGCAACGAAGAGGAGCAAACAGATTTTGAACAAAGAAGAACTTGCTGAAGATTTGTTCTTTGAATGACGAGATAGATAAGAGCTCATGATTTGTGAATACCAATATTATTTTTGGTATAATTGATGAAATGAACTAGAAACATGGTTATAGATGCTCTCTAGGAAACGTAATCCTACACCGTGAAACTTTACTTTTAGACACTCCAATGGCCGCCTCGGCCAGCAGCCAACCTCCCTCTGAGGTAGGTTGACTGGTAACTCCATCCGCACTAATATATGTGTAATCCCTAAGACTGAAAAAACCAACGTTAAGCCATTACCACTCAAACCTATAACCTACATGGACAACCACAAGTCATTTGAGAATTCGAAGAAGTAAACCAACTGACCGTAAACGAAAATCTGGAATATGCGTTGATTGGGAAGTTTTCATATGGGTGGCGTGACATACAAGATCTCAGAAAATTGATGCCTACACAATGTGAACTAAAGGGAGAATGCAATATTGGGTTGCTTAGTAATATACATGTTTTCATAAGGGAGACATTATTGGAGCATTACGTACACCTATTATCTAACCCAACTTTTACATCACACAGAATAACTGGTCTTTTCCAATGAGAACGCTGAAATGGGATCCAGTGTTCAATCCCGAGGAGGACACAACAACAACAATTGCATGGATGTCTTTTCCATCGCTTCCACCAAATCATTTTGGGGAAGAAGTAGTGTTTTCACTTGCACTAGCAGTAGGAAAACCACTACAGGTAGACTTGTCAACAAAGAATAAGACGAGGCCAAGTCGTGCAAGAGTTAAGACTTATGAAAACAGATTAAAAATTGAATTAGGAGAAACAGTGAGGAAATAATGGAGGAATGGATCAAAATTAAGTACAATTATGTGCCAAAATATTGTCAGACATGGATGATTCACGGACACAATGAGGAACAATGTTACGTTGTAAATCCTGAATTTTATCCAAAAAAAAAAAAGACAAGTTGAAAGGAAGAAAAACGACAGAACAGAGAAGAATCCTATTGCTAGGAGAACAGCCGCGGAAGACTCAACAAAAGTGGAAAACATGCAACAATCCAATATAGAAGAAGGTTTTGTAGAGCAAAGATACAAAAATTGGGAGGAGACAGACCGAAATAGTTGTAAATGGTTTGGGACAGGGTTGGAATAATTACTGAAAATAAATACTACCTGTTGAAACAGGATAAACAAGAGAAAAGGAAGACAAGGAGAAACATTATTTGAATTTAGTGGATACAAATGTAGGCACTCCTGGTGTGCAAAGAAGTGCAAACAAGGACAAGAGATCCATGTTTAAGGCCGGAACAATAGATAATGAGCAGGCTGAAGGGTACAATGATGCTGGAATGAAAAATATAGCAAAACTTAGTGACATTGTGGACAATTCTCAAGGAAGGAAAAGGGGCGGAGATGTGATTGAAAGGGGTAATGATGAAGTTGTTTCAACAAACTATAACAATGAGGAGAACAACTATGGATCAAAAGTATTGTACTGATTATGAATTACATGACGTGCTTGAACAATATCTAAATTCGGGGAATGACAATATGGGGACGAGGCAGAATCTGTAATAAGGACAGGTCCAGACATAATAGAGGATGATGATGACGTTTTGCAAAGAAAAAAGCACCTTGACGATAATACAGAGCTGGAATATAATATTCAACAAATTAGCAAGGATTACCAATAGGTTGAAAAATAGACCAAGGAAAGGCAAATTACGAATTCCTTTATAGGTCCAAACATGGAGCAGTAGGGAGAGGGCGTCTAATAGTGATCAATGATTGAAAAACATACTCTCATGGAATATTAGGTCGTTTAAAAATCAAAAATCATTTGAGAGATTAATGGACTTAAAAAAAGACACAGATATTCATTCATAGGTCTAATGGAACCATTTCAAAATCTATTTGAGTTGGAAGATTACAAAAGAAAATTAGGCTTTGAGCATGTGGGGGTGAACAGTTCTGGAAAGATTAGGGGTTTTTTGGAGGACAATTTGGGAAGGCTACATTATTATCGATATGGTCCAACAAATAACCATTTTGTTTAGAATTGAAAATAATTTTTTTCTAATTACAGCCGTGTATGCGAGATGTAATGCGTTGGACAGATTAGAATTATGGGAGAGGAGGAGTTAGCAGGAAGTCAGAAATGTCCATGTGTCGTCGATGAAGATTTCAATGTTACTCTTAATGAGGAAGAAAAACTAGGAGGCCTTGCATTCACACATAATGAAGCTTTGGAGTTTGCATCATGTCTCAATGCATGTGTGTTAACAGAGGTGCGAACATCAGGGAGTAAATACACATGGTGGAATGGACGAATAGTAGAGGATTGTATTTTTAAAAGGGTAGATAGTATTCTTGTGAATCAGGAATAATGGATTTGTTCCCAACATCTGAAGTGCATTATCTGATCAAACAGGGGTCTGACCATGTACCTATGCATATGAGTTGTAGCTCAAGAGAGGAGATGGTCATAAAGCCCTTAAGATTCTTGAATTTTTTGAGCTAGCACAAACAATTTAAGCAAATTGTGGACTTTGTTGGGAACCCTTTTATAAAGTTCCGTGCTAAAATGAAGAGAGTTAAGAAAGCACTGTAATCTTGGAGTAGATCTTCCTATGGAAATGTTTTTCAACAAATTTCTACCATAGAAGATGTGATAAAGGTCAAGGAAATACAATTGAAAATACAACCATCTGCCAGCAACAAGGAAGAATTGAGCAATGTAAAAGAACAATTGAAGAAATATTTGCAAGTTGAAGAAGGTTTGTGTAGTCTAAAGACTTGGATGAAATGGTTTTAAGATGGGGTTATAACTACGAAATTTTTCCATTCGTATGTTAAAGGGAAAAGGAAGAAGTTGCATATTGGTCAAATAGTGACTTACCAAGAAATTACGTTGCAGACAAATTAGCAGATTGGTCAAGTGTTTGTGGTATTGTTTGAAGAACAATTTCATGTAAAAATGATGGAAACGGACTATGCCGTGATTGACAAGGTTCAAAAGAGTATATCAGATAACAAAAATGAGGCTATGAGTAGTCTAGATTAGGATGAAGTGAAAAAGTGGTCTTTCATTGATTAGGAGCAGTGCTTGTGGGCCGGATGGATTTACAGGGCATTTTTTTAAATGCTGTTGGGAGATCATATGGGATGATGTTACTAATTAGTAAGAGCTTTTATCTATGGGCAGGAGATGTCAAAATTCTTTATCCATACCAACTTAGTTTTGCTACCCAAGAAAGAATCAGTATGAAGCTTCTCAATTATCAGACGACTAAGCCTTTCTATTTTCTTAATAAAATCATTTCACGAGTGGTTCATTAAATAATTGTGCTGGTATTACCCAACATAATTTCTCCAACCAAGTTAGGTTTTGTGAAGTGTAGAAGTATCACTGAGAATGTATTGTTGGGACAAGAAATAATTAGATATATGAATATGAGGAAGAAAATGTTAACGTGGATGTGAAACTGGATATGACCAAGGCTTATGACAGAGATTCATGGATATTCTCAACCAAATTGATGAGAAGATTTTGTTTCTCTGAAATTATTTTTGATATTATATGGATGATTATGCCCAACAACTAGTATTCAATTCTGATTAATTGTAGGGAACATGGTTTTTCAGATCTTCGAGAGGATTGAGGCAGCGAGATCTTCTATCCCCTACTCTTTTAATTATTGCAGTAGAGGTCCTAGCAACAACTTACATGCGGATGCATATTTTAAGGGATATAATTTTCCACAGTGGAGTCCAGAGATTCATCTATCCTAGTAGATTATACCAACCTTTTTTGCTATGGGAAAGAAGTTCAGTGATCTAAATAATGCAGGTGCTAAAAGAGTATGGAAGTACTTCAGGTTAAATGATTTAATAAATATACGAGTTGCTTTTATTTTCATGAGAAAACACCTCTTATTGTGGAAATCAGACTGAGGATGTTAGCTGGGATAAGACAAAGAACTTTTCCTTTTCTGTATTTGGGATGTCCAATATTTTATGAGAGGTGCATCTCTGGGTATTTTGAAGATTTGATTAGGAAAGTTGCTATGATAATATTCTCATGACATAATAAATTCCTATCATTTGGAGGTTAAGTATCTTTATGTCAATCATGTACTTCAGTCTATGCTAGTTTACTTGTTATAAACTATAAATCCAGCAAAGAAAGTCATGGAGCAAAATCATCAAATTTTTACTAAATTCTTTTGGGAAATGTGGGTCGAGTTAAAGGTGCACTAGGTGGCATGAGGGGGTTCGTTTCTTCCAAAAGATGAAGGTGGAATTGGATTTTGGTAGATTTAGGTTATAAATAAAGCCTTGCTTTCTAAGCTATGATGGAACTCTAGAGTATCCTTAAAATCATTATAGGTTGAATACATCTACAATAATTACTGCAAGAAAATGCATCAGTTAATTGTGAACAGTTCAGAGCCTCACAGGTTTGGAAGAAGATGATTAAGATCAGGGTGGAGGTAGAACATGATATATGGTGGCAAATCAAAACTGGAAATTTAGTTTTTGATTTGATAATTGGACCATGCAAGGAGCATTATACTTTACTGAAGGAGAGTTGGGACAAGATGAGGAATTGGAGGTAAATTATTTTATCATAAATTATGAGTGGAATGAAGAAAAGATGAGATCAGTGACTTCGGAGGAAATGGTACAATATTACAACAATGAAAATCAGGCCCATTCTCAAGGAAAATAGCACTAACAAAGCATAATGATGCATAACATTAAAGGGGATTTCATTGTCAATCAACCTATAACAACATGAAAAGAAAATTGTCAACGAATGAATGGATTAATTATATGAAGGTAAAGGGTTTTATATTCAAGATTGGTTTTTTCCTATGGAGGGTTTAAAGGGGGAGAATAGCCACATATGATAATTTAAAGAAATTGAGGATATATATGGTATCAAAATGTTACTGCTGTGAGGAAGGTCAATTGGAGACATGTCTTATCTTTTCCTAGCAGCTCCCATAGAACAAAATCTATGCAAGCATTTTTCTTCTTGTGTAAGTCTCAGCCTAACTAGAAATTAAAACAAACCTGTTATGGATGATGTCAGCACAAGATGTCACAATAATAAGATCAGATACTAAAGGTAGTCCCTGCAATCATAATGTTTGTATTATGGAAGTGTAATAAATGTTATAAAACATGGGAAGGTGATAACTTGTAGGTTTATGTATTATCAATGCCAATTGGGAATACATCAACTAATAAGGATAAAATTCCCATGGACCGAAAGGATGTCGAAACATTGGTCAGTAATGGTGGATACACTTCAGAGATATTCGTCCAACATACATTATCTACTCGTGAGGTGAAAATGCCAATACAGGATTAGTTTACTTGCAACACGGATGGATCTAGTGAAGGAAACCCAATAAGAGTGTTTATAGTTTTTGTATACGAAATGAAAGAGGAGATATCATATATGCAGAGGCACAGAGCATAGGGGAGGCAACCAATATACATGGATGCATAGAATAGAGCCGTGTGGGATGATTAAAAGTATTGCATCAGTCTGTAACACCACGTATACAAAACAAACAAAAATCAGTTTTTCAAAAATCTACAGGTGCATTCAAGTATAACTATCGAAGGATTATAGGCTGATCTATGGCTCGTACTTTGCATCTGTCCTTTTCCACTGAAGCTCTCCCATAACATATCCTAGAAAAATTGACGAAGTGTTTATCCACGCAAATACCTACGGTCCATGGTCTTGTCGGTGCATTAAGACTCAAGTTACCCAGCCTCTGTCATGAACTACAGATGACCAGCACGGACCGTCCTTCGATGTACAGTTTGTAGGTCTGACCTTAAGTGATGTTTAGTAGTTAGTTAAGGGGAATTACTTATAGCATAAACTTCAAATGGTCATAACCTTTACCACAAAATGAATTAGGAGTCCCATGATCTAGTATATGATAGATAATTAAATTATCTTTCCATAGCCATCGAGTTTGCTAAACTCTATCCTTTGAGTACAAATTTATGCCTGTTTTAGTGAAGTCTTGTCAAGCAGATCCAAACGACAGACCGTCCATTGAGTGGCGTCCTTTCAGACAAGGTCGCCGATTAATCTGACAGTAATTAGTTTAGGGGTCTTTTGGTCTTTTTCGGGTTCGTTTAACCCCTAAGATACGTCATTTAAGCCCTAAATCATCAAATCTTAGTAATTTTATGCCTAGAAACATAAAAAAACTTACCTAAGTAAAATTATTAATTAAAACAATAAAAATTAGAAGCAAGAAAAGAGAAAAAAGTTCATGAACCCTAGACTAAAAACACAACAAGGTTTCATCGGTTGCAGCCCCGAAATGTAAAGATTTCTATGTGGATTTCATCACCCGGTATGTGAGATTTCACTAGTGGGTTCCTTTCACCCATTGGGTCCTTAGTTTTTAGTTAAATTCTCAATTCCCATATCATGATTAGACCTAGGGTTTCTAGGACTTCAACAAATTATCATGAATTTGTTAGTTATATATTCCAAGTCAGATTGCCATATTATTACTCAATTTATTACATGAATTTTAGAACCCTAGCTATGTATTTCTTTAAGTCTTGAATTACACATGCTAGGTCAGATATTTCAGATACTTCAGATATAGATGTCTCAGTTATTACTACATCATTATCAGATAAATTGTTGCATTCTCAGTTTCCATGTTAAGTTTTGAGCTATCCAATAGTTATTGAAATGTAGTCATAATGTGTTAATCAGTTAATTCATTGGGACTAGCATAATACCGAGTTGGACTAAGGTTCAGCGTACCCGAATAGTCTAAAATAAATAGCCAAGTAGGTTGTAAGTCCTCTCTGTGGGTATCATTTTAGAGATTACACCATCATGCCTTTTTTCCTCTAGTAGGTATATTGGGTCTCTCGATGGGGTGTATACATCGGACTCCAAATTTAGCTCATGTGGTTTTATTATCGGTTATTAGTAACTTCCACGGTTCAATCAGACTCTATTGCAGTGAACGTATTTACAGTCAAGTTAGTATTCAGCCTCAACATGTTATAAATTTTGTCATTAATCCAATTAGCTTAGAATTTAGTATATTATGTTCCGGACAGTATATATGATTTTGTGCTTGTTCAGTTATGAATTATTTCAGCTTTATTCTATCTTACATGCTCAGTACCTTTTAAGTACTGACGCATACGTGGGCTACATCTTCTCGTGATGTAGGTTCAGGTTCCTAGCATCCAGATCAAGCTTTGGTTGATTTCCGATCTCTAATTCAACAAAATAAGTGGTGAGTCCCTACTCTCTGAGGACAATACATTCATGAGTTATTACTAGTATTTTAGTCCTTTAGTTTAGGTTTTTCCTTGATATAGTTTTGGCCTGTCCCAGCATTTTTAGTCAGTTAGAGGATATTTTAAGATATACTTAGTTTTAGCTTATTATTTAGTTGATAGCTTCTTTGTATTAAATTCATTAGTTTTCATATATGTCAATTTTAGCATGTGGGTATTCCCATATTTTCATTTTAGATTATGATTTTTCATCGCATTCAGCTTATTATCTTTAGTATGCTTGTGATAATGTCAGCAGGGTTAGTTTAGGATCACTTGTGGTCCTAGGTCTCGTGTCCACGTCTCAGGGGTAGCTTGGGTCTTAAAAACTTGCAATCAGAGCACTAGATTTAAGTGTCCTAGGATGTCTTAAAAGTCGCACTACGTAAAGTCTTTTTCATAGGTGTGAAGTGGACCACATCTTATGAGAGAGAGGTGATAAAGTGTTTTAGAAAAAACATCACTTTCTTATTACTCTTATCGTGCGTAAGGTATGATCTAATTCTTTTATAACTCAACGTTGTATGTTTTAGATCATGCCTGCTCGTAGAGCTAACGCCACGAATGCGAATGCCAGAATTGCAAACGCAGCTCCTCCAATCCCATATCAGGAAGTCTCCAATGCTGAGTTCAAGAACACCACTCAGATGTTGGCTTTGAGTGTGGCAACCCAGAACAATCTGGTTCTAGCTCATGTGAATGAAAATGGTGGATCCACAACAGCTAGGGTCTGTGACTTTGTTCAGATGAATCCATATCAGTTCTTAGGATCTCAGACTAGTGAGGATCCCCAGAAAATCTTATATGAGATCAAAAAGATCTTTGAAGTGATGCAGGCCACTAGGAATGATCGGGTTGAGTTGACATTATCCCAGCTGAAATATGTTGCTCATATCTGGTACACTTAATGGAAGGAAAATAGAGGTAGAGATACAACTCCTATTACATAGGATTGCTTAAGTTAAACCTTCATGGGCAGCTTTTTCCCAATAGATTTGAGAGAAGCAAAGGCTAAGGAATTCATAAATTTAAGGCAAGGAAACATGACGGCCCAAGAGTTTGGGCTCAAGTTTAACCAACTCTGCAGGTATGCTCCTTACATGGTTGCTGACTCCAGGGCTCAGATGAATAAGTTCTTCTATGAAGTGTCAGATTTAATGAAAACAATGTAAAGAAATGATATGTTACTAGGAGATATGAACATCTATATGATTATGACTCATGCTCAGTAGGTTGAGGGTGGTGAGCTTAGAGAACAGGACAAGGAGAATAAGAAGGCCAGGAAAGGGATCTATGACTATTCTTAGCAAAAATCGATGGTCGAAATCGCTCGGAGAGTAAGAAGAAATTTTCAATCCCAGCCACTTCGTCAGCTAGTGTTCCATCATCAAAGGACAAGTATGAACAGGAGGTTAAGGCACCAGGTTCTAAGTCTCATGGAAGTGTTTCAGGCACCAAGACTTACCCCACTTTCCCTGAGTGTTGTAAGAGACATCTAGGTGAGTGCCTCACTTGAAAGGAAGGACGATTTGGGTGTGGTCAGTCTGGTCACAGGTTGAGGGATTGTCCTTCTACACAGGGTCTAGGAGGTGGTAATGCTTGAGCAGTACCGGCAAGTCACCCGACTGAGCAGGGTAACTCATATGGTATGGGTGGCGGTCAGTGCCAAAACAGGTTGTATGCTCTTTAGGATCGCCAGGATTAAGAAGGTTCATCAGATGTAGTCACTGGTACATTACGAGTCTTTCACCTTTATATTTATTCATTATTAGATCCAGGGGCTACTCATTCTTTTGTAAATCCTTACATAGCATTCCAAATCTATGTTAGTCTAGAAACTCTCTCAAAACCTTTCTTAGTCTCTACTTAAGTTGGTTACCCAGTTATAGCTAGAAGCGTATACAGAAATTGACCTATCACAGTCTCCGTGAAGGTCACCTTAGCAGAGATTGTAGAGTTAGAAATGGTAGACTTTTATTTCATTCTATGTATGGATTGGTTACATTTTTGTTATGCCGCAGTGAATTGTAGAATTAGAATCGTTCGTTTTTAATTTTCAAACGAACCAATCTTAGAATGGAAGGGTAGTAGCTTAGCGCCTATGGGTCAATTCAATTCTTACATTAATGACAGAAAGATGATCTCTAAGGGTTATCTCTATTATATAGTTGGGTTAAGGATTGGAGCTGTGAAACCCCAACTCTTGAGTCAATTCCAGTAGTTAGTGAGTTTCCAGAAGTGTTTCCACTAGATCTTCTTGGAGTCCCTCGGGAAATTGACTTTTGAATTAATCTTCTTCCAGATACCCAACCTATTTCTATTTCTTCTTACAAAATGGCTTGAGCAGAGCTTAAGGAATTTAAAGATCAGTTGTAAAACCTTTTAGACAATGGCTTCATCAAATCTAGTATTTTGCCATGGGTTGCACCAATGTTGTTTGTGAAGAAGAAAGACTGTTCTATGAGAATATGCATTGATATATCAAACGTTAATAACTTATTTGTATTAAACTCATCAGTTTTCATATATCCTAGTTTTAGCATATGGGTATTCCCCATCTTTTCATATTAAATTACTCCCTCCATTTAAAAAGGATGGTCTAGTTTGACTTGGAATGATGTTTAAGAAAATAAATAACACTTTTTAATCTTGTTGTTCTAAATTAAAGTTTTGTAAAATGTACCAAAATGCCCTTTAATCTTGTGGTCTTAAACATGCCATGTGGAAACTTAAAGTTAAAGTGTTGCCAAAAAAGGAAAGGGGTCACTCTTTTTGAAACATACTAAAATAGAAATAGAGACATTCTTTTTTAAACGGAGGGAGTATGATTAGGATTCCGCATTCAGTTTATTCTATTTAGTATGCAAATGAGCATGCTAGCAGAGTTAGCTTGGGATCACTTGTTGTCCTAGGTCCCGTGTCCACATCTCAAGGGTAGCTCGAGGCGTGGAAAAAACAAATTACTAGAGACCCACTTCCCTATAATCAAGAATTTTCTCATGTTTATTTTGGATTATCAAAACTAAAATGAAGTTATGACATTTATTAGTGTAATGTTTTCCTTTCTAGAAAAAATATAATAAAAAAATATACATTAACAAATAAAGAAAATCACAACTTGATGATTATCCATGAGAATGAAATACCCATTAACCAAACACAACAGAAAAGCAGGTTCTCATAATACAAAATTTTGAACAAATTCCAAGAATCATAACAAAGTTATAGATTTTTAGACACATCTAGCATTGACCTAAAAATATGAACGTCATTTTGATCAATCCAAAGATGTCATGAAAATCAATAAAACAAAAAAAAAACTCCAGTTTAGAAAATTTGAATTCACGCTAGGGCCTAGAGAGAAGGGTTGACGCAGACATGACGTTTCTAGTGATTTCGAGAACATGCTGATTTTTTCCTTTAGTTTGTCCACTCTTTTAATTTCCTTAAGGTGACGTAATCACACCCCTGCATTACGTTTAAATATTTCAACTTCTTAGTACCTCGATTATAGGAATGCCCACTGTAACTTATAAATCATATTTGTGAATATTTCTAAATATGGAAAATGCACTTCTAGGTAAAAGAATATCATGATAAAACGAAACTAAAGAAACTCAAAATTGTTAATTTAGTAGTAGACTGTACCATTCATCTGGGAAACTAAAAATCTCAAAATGAGGAAGATATCTTCTGCTATTGGACAACATAAGCACATTCAAGACTGTGGGGAAAGAAGAAAATCTAAGTCACAATGAATTTCAATCAATATTAATTGAAAAGTCATGGGGAAGAACCGAATCTTAACTGTAGGTAGTTAGGACACTCGCTTTCTGTAGTTTTTATGCTATGAATAATTCGAGTTTCAACCTTGCGCTTGAAGATTCAAATACAACAACGGTTGCATTCATTTCCTCCACAAGTAGAAGGGTTGCTCCCAATTGCACACAAAGTTTAGGTGGTCGCACAAATAATATAGTGACTCTTAAAATAATTTAATTATCGAACCTAACGTAATTTTTAGTTAACTATTAGCCTAATTATTTATTTAAGAGTACCAAAAGTTTTTGATTTTTATTTGTAAAGAGATGAATGCAAGAATTAAATATTAAGATTACGCCGGTAAACATTTTCAAGGCCACAACATTCCTAGGGTTTCATGTATCTCATATGATGCATGAATTAACTCTTTTATCAAATTACTGATTTATAGGTTTGAATTTATGATAATACTCTTTCGACCTCTAATTTCCTACTCCAAATAGTTATCTTTAACTACATCGTTGAGAGGGATAGAGAGTACTAATTTGCGAGAATTTATATTTCATCCTTCTTCCTAACCAAGCTAGATGTCTGTCCGTGCGTCACTCCTAAAATAATCAACTCAATTAAATGGAAGATCATGCTTTCGGTATCCTTTGGTCTATCTACCATAGTTTCCCTCTAGTTTAAGAGTAAAAAAAGAAATTTATCTCTATGATGGTTAGTTAAGAAATACTAAAACAAGAATAGAAAATAAATTTAAGCGATAACAAATCATTAATTAGAAACAATCGATTTCAAAAATTTTCCATAGCTACATCCCCATAACAATGGCCAATAGCTACTAATCATATCATATAATATCATATATTTATATAAAAGAGAACCCTAGACCCGCCTACGTGGCCCATCACAAGCAAGAATTCCCTTTTAAATTTATTTATTTCCAAGACTAGCCTTCCTCTTTCAACGAAAAGATGTGACTTTTATGAAAAGTTGCAAATTTAATGAATAGGTGTGACTTTTGTCAAAAGTTGTAACTTTTATGAAAATTTGTGACTTTAATGAAGAGTTGCGACTATTATGAAAAGTTGTGACTTTTATGAAAAGTTGCAAATTTAATGAAGAGGTGTGACTTTTGTCAAAAGTTGTGACTTTTATGAAAATTTGTGACTTTAATGAAGAGTTGCGACTATTATGAAAAGTTGTGACTTTTATGAAAAGTTGCAAATTTAATGAAGAGGTGTGACTTTTGTCAAAAGTTGTGACTTTTATGAAAATTTGTGACTTTAATGAAGAGTTGCGGCTATTATGAAAAATTGTGACTTTTATGAAGAGTTGCGACTTTAATGAAGAGTTGGATTTTATTAAAAGTTGTGTCTTTTATGAAAGGTTGTAAACTTTCTTAAGGTTTGTAACTTTTCCAAATAGTTGTAACCTTTCTGATAAGACACAATAAATATTTGTTCACACTACATTTTGTTGTATATAAAAAGAGTAATTCCCTCTTTTTAAATAAAAAAAAGTTTCATTATCTTCTTTTACTTTCGCAAAATTAAATGTCCGTGTACTTTACTCTTGTTGAGTACTTATTGACACCACTATTATTTATATCAATAAGTTGGTGAAAAAATATTTTGATCTTGAGAGCATGTATTTCTTTAGACCTATGTTTTCGCCCACATCCAAGATTTCTATTAAGGGGTTTTGAAAAAAGAGAGTAGTGGTTTGGACCGCTCAACCACAAAGTCAGCCTCTATTCTTATATTCGGGAGGTTGAATATTAATATATAAACATAAAAATTCTTTAATATGCCTTAAATATATGACATAATTTTTTGCCGAGGGGTTTCAATACTCTAGGTCCNTATATATATATATATATATAGGATGGAAGACTACTCCACCTTAATTTCGTATAAGAAGTTAACTCAACCTAAGGGCAGTCAAATCTCACTCAACTCAGCCCCTTTCGTAGCCTATTCTGCCTAACTTTCCAGGACATTTTTCTTCTTTTATGCCTTAGATTATCTTTCATAATTTAACATGAAATCAGCAAATAAAAACACGGGCAAACTCAACCTATATATTTATAAGAAAAAATAATACAATGGACTCACTCATTGAACAATAATTTTGTCCAACTTTTACTTCCACTTCGACTTAAGGCACAATCACAGGTCGATTGTTGCGTTAGACACTTCTTAAAACCCTCATATTTTATTACAAGTGTCTTGGTGAAATTCCAAACTTAATCTTCCCTCTTTCACTTTTAGGATGACAAGTCTAGCCAATTTTCTATAATTAGCCAATTTCGTCCAACACGCAAGGCTGCCCATTTATAGAACATGTGGCAGCCCTGTGTTCCATAGCATAGTGTTGTGACACGTATCTAAAACTTCTCAAATTCTTATACCACTAAAATATAATTTATTTGACATCCCCAGCTTATAATAAAATTTTAAAATTTTAATTCACAATGCATACAAGCGATACAACGAATAAGGACACAAGCGGTTACAAAAAGGTAACCGCGGCATGTTCTTGGCATGTGTGCTTGTTTACTGAATATCGTTTCTTTGATGCATTTTCCTTCA
This sequence comes from Solanum pennellii, assembly GCF_001406875.1. Lineage (NCBI taxonomy): Eukaryota > Viridiplantae > Streptophyta > Magnoliopsida > Solanales > Solanaceae > Solanum > Solanum pennellii. The sequence goes on from NC_028640.1 coordinate 10,427,006, forward strand.
ATGTTTTTGGACTCTAATACAATTTGAGTGTATTGTATAATCATTGCCTAATCAAAGTAAACCCTGATCCATTCGCACAAATTCCATACCTGCGCACCACCAATGTCTTGCCACTGCCTACCACTATCTGCCTTTTGCAATACTAACTTTTAATCGACTCGGGTCATTTCTTGTTTTCTTGCTGAGTTTCATTCAAAATTGACAATGCTTCAATCTATCTCAGCTCAATTTTCCCGCATTTGGCCAGACCATCTGATTTTCGCATGACAACTTTTCCCAAAATTGATGTCAGCCAGCGCCCTAGTCATGCCATGGGTTGTTTCCTTGCCAACGCCATATCATGTCTTGACACTATCCTACTAACATATTTTGAACCCAATTGACCATGCCAACAGTCTGCTCACACAATGCATGCTTGATTCCACCCGCAATTTGGCCGTTGGCAAAGTCATTCATGTCAACCCTTTGCCACGCACATGCATATGTTTAGTTATTCGGCCTTGACCCTTACAAACTTTCCCAACCTAATGAACTCGACGTCCTGGTCGAGGACATCATTCATCTGAACCTATTTGAGTTCCGAACAAGGATCATATCCTGTCCAACAACTTTATCTTTAACAAACGCCAAAGAGTTTACTTTTGATATTTCTGCATCATTATTCTTTTACTTTTCCAATTCGGCAGCAAGTATAGCATTCACTTTCACTTGTGCTGGACAATCCCTTTTCAAATGAGGACCCACCACAAGTAAAGCATTCTTCAAACTTTCCCTTCTGTTTTGGAAAAGAAGACTGCCCTTGTCTAGTATTCCCACCTTCATCTTTCTTTTCGACATCTTGGCCCTTCCTATTTTTCATTCACTCTTTCCACTTGTCTTTATGTTTGAAGTGCGAATAATCCCTTGGGTCGTTACCCTCATCGATGTCAGCCAACTTGTTTGCTGCCACTATGGAAGATATAAGAGTTTGGACATTCTATATCCTTAACTCTCTTTGTGTCCATCCTTTCAACCCGCTTATGAAAGAGTGAAACTTATCTTCTTCGACCATGTTTCATATATTCTACATCAAGGACTAAAATTCCTTTATATAAGGCGTCACTGTGCTGCCTTGAGTCAAACCTGGTAGCACATCCCTTGCCAACTAAGATGAATTGCTTGAATGGAATTGAGTTTTCAATTCTTTCTTTAACATCTCCCACGTTTCAATCTGTGGTAGATTCAAACCCTCTACTTCAGCAACCCTTGTTTTCCACCAAACCTTGGCATCATCACATAAATACATAGTTGTGACTGACACCTTCTCAGCATCTTGAACCTTTGCTGCCTAGAAGTAGTTTTCGATACCCCAAAGAAAGTTCTCCAAGTCCTTGGCACTCCTCACACCATTGTAAACCTTAGGTTATAGAACCATCATTCTTATGGGGACAATTCTTCCTTGAAACATCCGACGTACAAGAAGAACTTCACCACGCTGATCTTCTTTCCCCGTGCGAGCAAGTTCAATCTTTTGTTGTGTTATTTCGTGTTTGGATGCATATTTTTCCTCTAACAACAAAGCTTTTTCGTTTAGAAACTCTTTGGTAAAGGTTAATTCTGCCTTCACTCTTTGAATTGGAGTTACCAAATCAACCAAGTCCTCCCTATCGTTTGTTCCACCAATAAGCGCTTCCAATCGTGTCACCCTTTCCCGCTGTTCTGCGTTTCCCACAGCAATGAAATAATCTATGCAATGCTCTGATACCAATTGTTAGGAAGGAAGACTACTCCACCTTAATTTTGTGTAAGAAGTTAACAAAACCTAAAGGCAGTCAAGTCTCACTCAACTCAGCCCCTTTCACAGCCTATTCTGCCTGACGTTCAAGGACGTTTTTCTTCTTTTATGCCTTAGATTATTTTTCAAACTTTAATATGAAATCAACACATAAATACACGGGCAAACCCAACCTTTATATTTCTAATCAAAATAATACAAAGGACTCACTCGTTGAACACAAATTCTATCTATCTTCGACTTTGACTTGACTTAAGGCACAACCACAAGTTGGTTGCTGCCTTAGGCACTTCTTAAAACCCTCACATTTTATTCTAAGTGTATTGGTAGAGTTCTAGACTTAATCTTCCCTCTTTCACATTTAGGGTAACAAGTCTATCCTATTTTCCATACTTAGCAAATATTTCCAACAGACAAGGATGTCCATTTATAAAACATGTGGGAGCCTTGTGTTGACATTGCGTAGTGTTGTGACACATGTATAATACTTGTCAAATGCTTAAACAACTAAAATATAATTCAGTTGACATCCCTATGTTATATAAAAAAATTCAAAATTCGAATTCAAAATGCATATAAGAGATACAACGAATCTGGACACAAGCGGTAACAAAATGGTAACCGCCGAATGTGCTTGGCATGTGAGCTTGCTGACTGGATTTCGTTTTTTTGATGCATTTTACCTCAATATTTAAGACTCTAGTACAATGTCCAAAAATTGTATAGTCATTTCCTCATCAAAGTCTAACCGTATCCATCCGCACATGTGCCATGTCTCCGTACCACCGACGTCCTGCCGTTGCCTTGGTTGGGCATTGCTTACTTTTAATCCACTCGTGCCATTTCTTGTTTTCTTGCAGCGTTTCATTCATAATTTAAAATGTTTCAATTTATCTAAGCTCAATCTTCCCGCATTTGACAAGACCATGTGATTTTTGCATGCCAACTTTGCCCACAATCGATGTTAGCCAGCTCCCAAGTCATGCCATGGGTTGTAGCATTGTCAACGCAAATATAATGTCTTGACACTGTCCTCCGAACATATTCTAAACCCAATTGACCATGCCAACACTCTTCTCACACAACGCATGCTTAATTCCACCCGCATTTTGGCCTTTGGCAAAGTCATTCATGCTATCCCTTTGAGATGTCTATGCCTATGTTGAGTCATTTGGTTAGGACACTTACAAAATTCCTCCACCTATTGAAACTCGACGTCCTCGTTGGGGAAATCATTGATCTAAACCTATTTGGGCTCCGTACAAGGATCATATCCTGTCAATCATCTTCGTCTTCAACCAACGCCAAAGAGTTTACTTTTCATATTTCTGCGTCATTGTTCTTTCCCTTTTCCAATTCGGCAGAAATTCACTTTCACTTCCACTGGATAATCCCTTTTCAAAAAAGGACCACTACAAGTAAAGTATCCCATAAACTTTCCCTTCTTCTTTGAAAAAGAGGACTCTCCTTGTCTAGTTTTCCCACATTCATCTTCCTTTTCGGCAACTTGGCCTTTCCCGTTTTTCTTTACCCATTCCCCTTGTCTTTTTGTTTGAAGTGAGAAGAACCACTTGGGTTGTCACCGTCATCGAAGTTAGCCAACTTGTCTACTGCCACTATGGCAGAATTAAGACTTTTGAAATTTTATCTCCTTAACTCTCTTTGTGCCCATCCTTTCAACCATCTTATGAAATAGTGCAACTTGTCGTCTTTGACTATGTTATCTATATTAAACTTCAAGGACGAAAATTCCATGATATAATCCCTCACTATGCTTCCTTGTTTCAAAAGTCGCAGCCCATCCCTTACCAACCAAGACGAATTGCTTGGAAGGAATTGAGTTTTCAATTTTTCTTTAACATCTTCCACATTTCTTTAACAATTCTACGTGGTGCCACCACAAACCAGAATTTCCTTTTAAGTTTATTTAGTTCCAAAACTAGCCTCTTTCATGAAAAGCTGTTACTTTTATGATGTGTTTTCACTATAATGAAAATATGTGATTTCTATGAAAAATTATGACTTTTATGAGGAGTTATGACTTTTATGAAGAGTTGCGACTTTTATAAAAAGTTGAGCATAAATGAAGAGTGACAACTCTTAGGAAAGGTTGTGATCTTTACTAAGGGTTGCAACTTTTTCAAATAGTTGTAACATTTCCGATAAGGCACAATAAACATTCTTTCACACTATCCTTTGTTTTCTATTAATAAAGAAAGTTCCTCACATTTGAAAACAGTGAAAATTTTATACCTCTTCTTCTTCTTCACAACTAAATATTTGTTCATGTTCAGTGGATCACTGACATTATTGTTTATGTGTAACGACCTGTTTAGTCGTTTTGAGCAGCAGATTTTATTTCTGGAAAATTGGCTGAGGAAACGGACCCCACGACGGAACGTCACAGGCACGACGGACCGTCGCAGGGTCTCGTTTCAGCATACTTAGAAATTCTGAAATTGGGTACTGAAAATCGACTCTCTGTAATCTGTGACGGACCTGCAGGACGTGCCGTCACATCCACGACGAGCCGTCGTAAGCTCCCGTTGCAAAACACTTCAACTCTTGAGAAATTGGTACGGGAAACGATTCTATGACCGTCAGGACGGAGGTGCAGGACGGACCGTCACAGGTGTGACGGGCCGTCACAGTCCACTTGGATTTTAGGAGGTTGCGACGACCTGCGTGACGGACCGTCGCAGGCATGACGGGCCGTCACAGGTTGCGCAAATCCCAGGCAGAATCGGATTTCTTTACACGTTTTAAGGGAAGTTTTGGAATATTCTTTCCTTAATTATAAAGTTAGAGGGTTAATATCAATAAGTCTAATCACTTGGGGTTAAAAAGAGGTAACCTTAAGTTAATTAGTGGGTTTTATTGTCCTCTTTTACACTTAATTATAGGTTCATTAGGGTAAAAGAGAGAGGGTTTGAACATAAGAAAACAGAAACAACAAGAAAGAGAGAGAGAGCGGTCGATCAAAGGGGCGAAAACAGAAGCTTGGGAATTTGCTTGATCACTAGTCTTCGGTGGAGGTAGGTTATGGTTTTTACGATATTCGTAGTGAACTCTTA
>NC_028640.1:10437181-10445859 GCF_001406875.1 Solanum pennellii
GTTCTTGTGATGATGACTTCCAGATTTTGGGGAATTAATAGATGTTGATTTGTTTTATTTAATGAGTTTAAGTCTTCCGCATTATTTTCTGTTGATATATGTTAAAATGATAAGGGTTAGATTAGTTGGTTCGCTCACATAGGAGGGAAATTGTGGGTGCCAGTCGCGGCCCCGGTTTTGGGTCGTGACATTATGTTACAGATCTTGGTATGTATTTTTACCTTTATAAATTTATGCTTATGTTACTGAGGATAAATGATAAGATGTAATAAATTTTATTTTCCTTAACATTATTAATGTTTGTTACCACGTAATCTCTATGTAAGTTAATATAGTATTTTTGTATTCATGAACGATAGGTTTAAAATGTTATTTTATAAAAGTTTTGACGATTATGTAAGGTTGTAGCTTTTTCAGAGACTTGTGACCTTTCCATTAAGACACAATACGTATTTGTTCACATTACCTTTTATTTTCTATAAATAAGCATTTATTCTATTGTAATAGATCCTGGTTTGTTTTAAATTAATTAATTTATGCCTATGTTATTAATTTCTATTTTGATTACGTGTTTTAAACTTAGTTGTTTATACATATGTTTTTGTTCATTATGTTAAAGTAGGTTTATCAAGACTTTGATGTAATCATTAGGCTATGGGTGTCATGTAGATTAGAATTCTTAAACTTCTAAAATAAATGACACTAATGTTTTCAATGGGTAAAACACAAAGGGATGTCCAAGAATGGACTTTTTTGTGTTCAAAGTTATGGTAGTTCCACACTACATTAGAGTTTTAATTATTAAACTTTCTATTTTATCAAGACATTCAATACGTTAGTGACATTCAAAAAATAAAGGATTGTAATAGAATGGTAAGTATTGTACTCAACCTTAATCAAAAGTTTGCATTCAAATGGTTGATTAAAGTCAATGAATTACCCCTCAAAGTAGTATGAATCCATAATAATCAAATATTAAAGAAATAGTCATATCAATATAGATATTAGATTAAAAGTTTTAAAAATAAAATTTTAACCATAATGATCGAAACATAAACAACAACATATGTCTTTTGGATATCAAAGTAGTGTTGTCGACTGCGAATGATTTTGAATAACGAACTTGACAATACATCATTTAATTTAAATTATTTGAGTGACATACGTTATTTCATTTAACTCCAAGAGATGTCCTTTTAATCTTTAATTAATTTATCAAGTACACAACTAATTATATAAGATGTATAGTATTTATATTTTGTATGTAATGGTCTTTAATAGGAGAAAAACATTCTCGATTGATTAATAAAATATTTGTAACATTTTTTGAAAATACAAATATATACAATGAAACAAGTACATATATTTTCTAAAGACTTTGGCGATGTGTAACTACAATAAAATGATGAATTGATACCAAAATGAATACACATTTAGAATCAAATCCTTTTGGTTTTACCGAGTTAAAAATACTTATTATCAAATGTTCATAAATACATTATTGACGTAGTTCACCATTGCGCGAACGTTGACATTTTACTTAGTTTTTACATATCCTGGTATGTTTTTTAACTCATTAATTCATGCTTATTATATTGGTTGTTGTTTTTCAGTACAAGTTTTAAACTCTATTGTTTATGTTTCTGCAATGTTATTGTCTCCGGTTAAATTGAACATATACATATATAATACGTATATTTATTGTGCAGAAAATATTATTGTACTCAGTTCCAATTATTAATGTTTTCATATTCTATATTAATTTCTATAACTTAAAAATATTATATATAAGCTTACATATAATCTATTTTTACATAGATATGAAATTTCTCACTTATTAATCGAAGAGATTCAATATGCAAGTTCAAAAGTTATATTTGTTTTAATGTTCAAGCGTAATTTCTTTTTTGGTTATGTTAACAAATTTTTAAATTATATACTAAGACATATATCACAATCGCATAATCTTGCACCTTAAATGTTTATTTTTATTACGAAATGTATTTGTATATATACTCTTATTTTCTTCTTTTTTTCCTTTTAAAGTTGATTATAGAACCAATGATTTATTATTTCATGAATAATTTATTGATTAGAGGTTCTTGAGTTAAAAGATGATGACAAATAATAAAATTCATTTTGGAATATTGCTAATATATTTTTAAATTTTTCCATTATTTTAAATGTATGGATATTACTAAAAACATTATTAGCAAGTTCAATGCAATTATAATTTATGACCGCAAATTACCTACTATTTATACAAAAGAGAACCCCTTAAGTTGTCTTTACATATTTATTATAATATTAAATTTTATCTCCTAAGTTTTTTTTAAATTTCTTCTATAATCTTTAATTTTATTTCGTTTTAAATTCAAATTTATTCATTTTTTCATCATTTTATCCTACAAATAAAGTACACTAATTAGCACAATATATAAAATTTATGTTCAAAAAGGACAAATAAAAATACTAAATGTGAGACAAATAGTGATGAGAAAATATATTTTTGGCCTCACATCAACACCCACACTTAAACTTTTGCTCGTCCTCGAGCAAACATTAAAGTCCATCTCAAAAAATCAAATTGTGAATGTTATAACTTTGGTTGATACAAATAATTAGGTCATATAGAAATTCCAAATCGTCAAGTGCAATTTCTGCTCATTATACAAGACATCCAAATATACAACAGACGTCTAACCTTTTAACCTCAAGGAAGGACTTTGAACTAATCAAATTTAAGTTTGCTTGCCTATTCTCATCAAAGAAAGTTAATAAAATCACCTATCAATCATGAAACAAGTGCCCACACAAAAAGAAATAGTCCACACACTCAATTCAAAAGATTTAATATAAATTAAGGACCTCATATCAAGAACAACTCTCACATTCACAAAGAAAATTCACATTTGTGCATAAAGAATAGTATGCTTGCCCATTATGTAAATCTCCACAAATTAAGCACGATCGAGTATAATCTAATAGGACTTTAACCAATGGTAATGTAGGCTAGGGGACGAGTAGGAAAACTATATAATAATTACTTTCATTTCCTTAGGAACTTTGCACTTTAAGACTTATTCACCCATTAGTTTCTTCTCTTTATTTTCAGCCCTCTCTTTAACAATTACTTGACAAGTAATTCTTATCTCAAAAATGCTTTCAAAGTTATTTTCATAGGATTTTTTCCATGTCACATTCGTTTGTTCTTCTCCTTTTTTTCATCACATTCTTTCAGAGAGAATTTCTGAATCCCTTTGTATCCATTATTGATTAATTTTTTCACTAACCACTCTTTTTTTTCCTTTTGAATTAACAACTAGAATAAGTCTATGTTATAATGCTCATGGAATAAAGGTGTCAAAATTAGGGATTTGTGACGCCCTAATCCTACACCCTGGGCATGATTGACACTCAAAAGTATTTGTTGGCCTCGAGAGGACCATTGGCATGACTTACTTATTTGTGCATAAAGAATAATATGCTTGCCCATTATGTAAATCTCCACAAATTAAGCATGATCGAGTATAATCTAATAGGACTTTAACCAATGGTAATGTAGGGTAGGGGACGAGAAGGAAAACTATATAATAATGACTTTCATTTCCTTAGGAACTTTGCACTTTAAGACTTATTCACCCATTAGTTTCTTCTCTTTATTTTCAGTCCTCTCTTTAACAATTACTTGACAAGTAATTCTTATCTCAAAAATGCTTTCAAAGTTATTTTCATAGGATTTTTTCCATGTCACATTCGTTTGTTCTTCTCCTTTTTTTCATCACATTCTTTCAGAGAGAATTTCTGAATCCCTTTGTATCCATTATTGATTAATTTTTTCACTAACCACTCTTTTTTTTCTTTAGAATTAACAACTAGAATAAGTCTATGTTATAATGCTCATGGAATAAAGGTGTCAAAATTAGGGATTTGTGACGCCCTAATCCTACACCCTGGGCATGATTGACACTCAAAAGTCATTGTTGGCCTCGAGAGGACCATTGGCATAACTTACTTATTTAGCAGAAGACATAAATAAATAAATACATAGTTATGAGATAAACTGGAATGTTATAAATGAACATTCAACTTGATCATTATGGCAAATCCAAGTCTTAACATAAGATAATGACAATCAAAAAAATTATGGACTAACATCTTATGGACTATGAAGCCTCCAAACAAATGAGATGGATGTTGGGAAAACCCCCACAACATCCTAGTGAACTAAACAATAAAGAAAATAAAAACAGTCCTCCGGAATTCAAGGACGCTCAACAACAGACTCTGAATGCTCAAGTTGAATGAATGGTGCATTGGATGTTGATCCTGGTTACCTCAACTGACTCTGAATTCTCAAGTTGAATCAACGGGGCGCTGGATGTTGATCCTGGTTACTTGTGTCTCCATCATAATACGATGCAGGCCAACTGGTATCAGTACATTGCATGTACAAGTATGCGAGTTGGAATGCTAGCAAACCTAGGATTGAAAGAGATTATGAAAGTAACACTTATCTTGGCTCTTCTCAACTTATGAATAACTCAACTGAATATAGAGCAATTAAAAACATGTGATATATATTATGTTTTATAAACCAACTCAAAACAATGTTAGTTGTTTAAACATAAAACAATAACATACTTAACTTTACTTATATAAAAAGTAATGTAACTTGTGTGAGAGATTTTCTAATCGGCAACCATCACTATGAGAGAAGTGATGGTACAAAGTTTTACCTCATGTTGAAAAGGACTGTCATTAGCCTTGACATCGGTATATAACCTGAACTACTAAGTGTATCCACTTGTCTATGTTAAAAAACACTAAGGAATCATTGAAAAAGTATGACCATTTTTCTGCCCATGATGCCCACATGGTTTATGGAGGCTTGCGTTAAATGAACTCGCATCCTCATATTACTTCTCAATACTACTCCTAAAATAAACTCAGCTCATATTTTTTAAAAAACAACATCTTCTATCATTTGAGATAATTACTCAAACTTATCTTAGAAGTTCTCTTAAAATTAATTATCCCTTTTTTTGTTCATAAAGCTTTTGGAATCTCAGTTTCCCTCATCTTTGATGTGAAAAACATTTAGTCTTGGGAATACTTAGTTCCCATATTTCATTTAAAGAAAATGAACTTTTCTCTTACTCTTTACTGAACTTCAAAACATAAGTCTTAAAAGAGAGTCAAAACGTTTTTAAAAAGACCTATGGAAACTTGAAATGACTTTCTCTTACTTGACTCTTGACTTCTCTTCACTTTGATATTAATTATTCTTGTCTTGACTCTTAATTGATCCTTGAATTGGATTATGGATTCAAATATTATGATTTGTGTTTGGAAAGATTTAATTTTTTTATTTTAGTTAGCTAAACATGAGAAAAGTCACGAAATCACTGTCTTGGAAACAGTCCGTGATGCAGAGATGTTTTAAATAATTCTTCGCGAAATTTAATTTTGAGACAGAGGGTTCCACTTCCTAACCGCGACGTAGAGTAACATTTTCTTCATTAGGGGAGCAAGTCTGCGACACGTACATGTGTACCAGATCTTGCTCGACTTTTTACTTATCTCTTCTACAGCCCCAATTCTACTATACTCAATATTTTTCTGAAATTTAGTTCAGAATCTGAGGCCCATCATATGTACTCAAGAACCTAACTCAATAAAACTCTAGAACTCAATGTAAAGATCTCAGAAGCTCCACAATTCAACCAAATTGAAGAACAACATACGTTTAAGAATACATGTAAAGAACATCATATTTAAAATTATTTTACGACGAATAACGCTGAACTACAAATTCTTGGCGCGTGGGTGAACGAACACAATGCTATGAAACACTCACATTCATTATAGGAACTTGGCGAATCCACAATCAAAATCGATCATTATTGGTGACTATTGCTTTTCCTACACTCTTTTCTCTTGCGTTCTTTCTCCAAAAGCCCTTACTCTCATTTTCAAAACGATAGACTTAACTAACTTAGTTTTGACCCCAATTAATTTACTAAAAATGGATATAATTAGTTGGGTATGGAAAATATCAAACTACTCTTCTAAAATTCAGATTGTCCAATTCCGTACTTGAATAACCCAACTTCCTTAGGGCATAACTTACTCATACAAACTCAAAATTGTTTTAAATCAACGGCGTTGGGAAGATCCTACCAACCATAGTTGGAAATATAGCTATCTCATCCAGTGCTACAAGTTATGACCGCTTGAAGTTGACAAAAGCTCAATTTTTCCTAACATCAGAAAATTTTTAGATTTTTATTTATTTCAAAAAATGATTATTTCAAATTCTAAGATTCTTCCTACCTATTTCAAGTTGCGAGATGTTAAATTATTCAACAAAATAGTTAAGGGCAACATATGACTACCAACAAAAGACTAGATTCTCAGAAGAGCTATTTAGTGATAAAATATCTGAAAAACTCTAAAATTTGTAAGACAAATCACAGAAAGTCCATTAAAATCTCCTAAACAAGCAAAACTTTTTTTTATCACTTCAATAACATGGAGAGAAAGTTCTAGACGAAGATGTAAAATATAAAATGAGAAAATTCTCAACACACATGGATCAAGTATCAATCAAAATGGATAAATTTTATTTCTAAGAGGTGGGATCTTAAAAGTACAAATAAAATAAACTAAATATAAAGTCACAAACACGAACTTAAGTGTCAAAGAGTATGCAATTTCCTAATAAATCAAGCATTCACAAGAAAAAACTATAAAAAATATTAGGCCTAAATATAATTATCACATCACACAAAAGAGTCTTTTCTTTTCTCTCAAAAATAAATTAAAAGAAAATTAATAAAAGACACTCAGTTTAAGGGGACTATCCTAAGAAATAGAATGAAAAACAAAATCCAAGAACTCTAACCCAAAAAATAAAGAATTGATAAAACAGTAAAAACTAGGAATTCATTCTTTCACCCAACACTTAAAAAAATGTTATGTACCCAAGGTATCAAATCATATTTTTATGTCAATAGATGAAAGAAGTGTTTGAAAATCTATAATATTCTGATGATTCTCGGGAGTTCTTTGGATTTTTGTTTTAGGAGAACATGATTTTCTGTTATGTTTTGTTAATGTATTTTATTCTCTGGGCTAATCATCAAGCTTTGATTTTATTTTTCATTAATGTACATATTTAGAAAAAAAATTACACTACCAAACGTCATATCTGCATTTTAGTTTTGACCATTTGAACCAAACAAGTGAAGTTTCTTCAATATATAGTAAAGTGGGTCTATGATATTTCAATTTCAAGAAACTCATCTGCTACAAGTTGCAACAAAGAGGGGCAAGAAGATTTTCCACAATGAAGAACTTGTAGAAGATTGGTACTTTCAAAATAAAAATGTAGGAGAGCTCATGCTTTGTGACTATGGACAAGTCTTTTTGCTAAAAAATCAATTTTATTTTTGTCATATTTAATCCATGTTTCTAGTTTATTTCATCAAATATACAAAGAAAAATATATTCATGAAACAGACAAAAAAAATAAAGCTTGATGATTATCCCGAAGTATAAAATACATATTAACAAAGCATTACAGAAATGCATGTTTTTCTTAACAAAAAATTCTGAAAAAATAGCAAGAATTATAACAAATTATAGATTTTCAGACACTTCTAGCACACATTGACCTAAAACATGAATTGCATTTTGAGTAATCGAAATATGTCATATAAATCATAACAATATAAACAATCAGCATCATTAGTCAAACCTAGATGGAGATCGCTACCTTCTATAATTGAAAGTTGAAAATTTTTGCTTAGTGATAACATGAACCATAAAAGAGAGAATTGGTGGTAATGAAGAAAAGAGAGAATTAGGGGCCGCGTAATGAAAAAAGAGAGGATTGTTGAGTTTGTGTCAATAATTCATAAGTAACTGATCGATACAAAAAGTATAACTTTGTTCAATTGAACTCTTCTATTAAAAAAAACTTAATAGAAAAATCAATTTATTTTCATTACACTCAATACTCTCTTTTTTCATTACCCCCAATTATCTTCCTTTTTTTTCATTACCCCCAATTCTCTTTTCTATGGTTGATATGTTGCTTGAAAAGAAATTCATTTTTCTATTGAAGAATGTAGGTATATGCGTGTCAATTGGACCAGTAATGCTGATATGTTTTTCTTGTTTTTTTTATGATATCCTACAGTTGATCCAAACAACATTTATAAATTTTTAGGTTAATGGATGCTAGCAGTGCTTGAAAATCTATAATTATTTAGGATTGTGTCACGACCCAAAACGGGCCGCGAGTGGCACCCACACTTATCCTATTATGTGAGCGAACCAACCAATCTAAACCCCAACAGTTCAACCATAAATAGCAAAATATAATGCGGAAGACTTAAAACTCATTAATGAAAATCAATTAAATAACTTCTAAAAACTCAATACTTATTGTTCCCAAAAACTGGAAGTCATCACCACAAGAACATCTATCCTCAAAATACTAAATCTAAGAATATCTAGGAAGATAAAATAAATAAACAGCTAGTCCATGCCGGAACTTCAAGGTATCAAGACATGAAGAAGAAGATCCAGTCCAAGTTAGAAGCATTAACTCACCCTGAGATCCGACGTGATGAAGACTGGCTAGAGTTGCGGTTGAGTTGAAGACGACG
>NC_028640.1:10447303-10448500 GCF_001406875.1 Solanum pennellii
AAGCTTTTCTTGAATAGATTTCACCTTCTCTAATGAATCCCTCAAAAGGTCAGTGCCCCAGGGTCTAACCTCATNCCTTCTCTAATGAATCCCTCAAAAGGTCAGTACCCCAAGGTCTAACCTCACATGCATCAAACCAACCAATGGGAGACCTACATCTCCTCCCATACAATGCTTCGAAAGGAGTAATCTCAATACTTGAGTGATAGCTATTATTGTATGAAAACTCCGCTAAGGGTAAGAAGTTATCCCAATGACCACCAAATTCTATCACACATGCACGAAGCATATCTTCCAATACCTGAATCGTTCGCTCAGACTGTCCATCGGTCTGAGGGTGAAATGCAGTACTAAGGTCCAAACTAGTACCTAATTCCACATGCAATGTTCTCCAAAACTTTGAAGTAAATTGCGTACCTCTATCTGATATGATGGAAAGTTGAACTCCATGCAATCGAACAATTTCTGAGATATAGAGTTTGGCTAACTTCTTTGCATTGTAGGTCACCTTGACCGGGATGAAGTGAGCAGACTTATTTAATCTGTCCACAATTACCCAAATAGAATCAAACTTTCCCAATGTCTTTGGAAGACCAACCACGAAGTCCATTGCAATTCTCTCCCACTTCCATTCAGGAATGGGCATTCTCTGAAGTGTTCCTCCGGGCCTCTGGTGTTCATACTTTACTTGCTGACAATTTGGACATTTGGCAACAAAATCAACAATGTCGCGCTTCATTCTACTCCACCAAAAGTGTTGCTTTAGGTCACGGTACATCTTGGTTGCACCAGGATGTATAGAATATCCGGAACTATGAGCCTCTGTAAGAATAGTGTGGATCAAATCATCAACACGGGGCACACATACCCTTCCCTTAATTCTCAAAACACCTTCCTCATCCATTATTGCTTCTTTAGCCTCTCCTCGCAACACCATATCCCGAATTTGGCTTAGTTTCTCATCATCAAACTATTTTCCCTTGATCTTGTCAAGAAAAGAATATCTCGCCTCCACACTGGCTAAGAATCCTCCCTTCTCATTTACTTCTAGCCTCATAAAGTCATTAGCCAGAGTCTGAACCTCTCTAGCCAATGGGCGTCTAGAAACTTGTAAGTGGGCTAAACTACCCATGCTCCCTGCTTTTCTACTTAAGGCGTCTGCCACAACATTAGCCTATCCTGGGTGATATAAGATGG
>NC_028640.1:10450894-10451487 GCF_001406875.1 Solanum pennellii
ACAAAGAGATCTAGATATGGCTTAAAAATCCCGTTCATCAAGCTCATGAAAGCAGCAGGGGCAATTGTAAGACCAAAAGACATTACAACAAATTCGTAATGCCCATACCTGGTTCGAAAAGCAATCTTTGGCACATCCGTTGCCCGTATTTTCAATTGATGAAAACCGGATCTCAAGTCAATCTTAGAGAAGACACAAGCACCTTGTAACTGATCGAACAAGTCATCAATGCGAGGAATGGGATACTTGTTCTTAATAGTTACCTTGTTCAACTGCCGGTAGTCTATGCACATCTGAAAACTTCCATCCTTCTTCTTCACAAATAACACCGGAGCACCCCAAGGGGATGCACTTGGTCTAATGAAACCTTTACTTAACAACTCTTGAAGTTGGGCCTTTAACTGCCTTAAATCTGCTGGAGCAATTCTATATGGAGGTATGGAAATGGGACGAGTACCCGGCTCCAGATCAATGCAAAAGTCAATATCTCTATCCGGTGGCATACCAGGAAGGTCTGCAGAAAACACATCCAGAAACTCTCGGACTACCGGAACCGACTCAATTGAAGGTACTTGGGTAGTATCATCCCGGAG
>NC_028640.1:10455723-10459596 GCF_001406875.1 Solanum pennellii
TTTAACAGAAATCCGACCCAGTCAGGGTTACGCAGCCTGTGACGGCCCGTCGTGCCTGCGACGGTCCGTCCTGCTGCTTTCGTCACAAAGTTCAGAGACTAAATTTCACTAAAGGGTCTGTGACGGTCCGTCGTGCCCCCGACGTTCCGTCCTGCCATGTCGTCGCAAAGTTCAGAGAGTTGTTCTCAGTACCCAAATTTTCAGAATCTAAGTGTTTTGGAATGAGATCCCCTCGATGGTCCATCGTGCCCATGACGGTTCGTCGTGGGATCCGTCGATCTAGACAGTTATTGCAAGAATAAACTCTACTGCTCAAAATGACTAAACAGGTCGTTACAGATTGTTGGGAGTTTTTTAGAATTTTGGGTCAAGAAAATCTGTTTTCTATATTTAATTGTCTTTGTTTGTTAATCTATATATTTTGTGCTATTTTTTATAAAACAAAAAAATTACACTAATAATTATCATATTTTCATTTTAGTTTTGATCATTTAAACTGAACATAAGAATTTTTCTTGATTATAGTGAACTCGTCTTTCGTAATTCAATTTCAAGAAACTCATTACTACAAATTGCGATGGAAATGGTCAAAAAATATTTCACCTAATAAAAACATGCTGAAGATTGGTGTTTTCAATTTAAAGATGGAGGCGAGCTCATGATTGGTGAGTATGAGCAAGTCCTTTTGCTATGAAAATAAATTTTGTAGTTGGTACATCTGTTGAAATAAACTATAAAATGGTTATCATAAAAATGTTTCTAAAATTACAACCATGTTTCTAGTTTATTTCATCAATCATAACAATAAATATAATTATTTTTTTAGCAAAATGACTTGCCCATAGTAACAAATTATGAGCTCTCTCCTTCATCTTCACATTCAAAGCATCAATCTTCTACAAGTTCTTCTTTGTTGAAAATCTTATTGCTCCTCTCCTTTGTACTTTGAAGTAGATGAGTCTCTTGAAATTGAATTTCCTAAGATTCACATCTCTATAATCAAGAAAATTCTCATTGTTAGTTAAGAAAATAAAATATAAAAAGTAAATATGACAATTATCGGTTTAATTTTTTTCCCTTTAAGAAAAAAATAGTAGAAAAATATATTCATTGTACAGAATAGGAAAATAAAAGCTTGATTATTAATAAAAAAAGAATAAAGTACCCATTAAAAAAGCACAACAGAAAAAAATATTTTGTTAACACAAAATTCTGAAGAAATAAAATGAATCATAACAAATAATAGATTTTCAAACACTTCTAGCACCCATTAACCTAAAACATGAATGTCATTCTGAATAATCGAAATATGTCATACAAAAGCAAAACAAAAGAAATAGCATCATTAGTCCACCCTAGACGAATATCGTTACCTTCTATAATAGAAAGTTGAATTTTTTTAAGTGATAACATAAACCATAGAAGAGAGATTTGGTGGTAATGAAGAAAAGAGAGAATTACGGGGCGTGTAATGAAAAAAGAGAGGATTGTTTAGTGTGCGTCAACAATTCATACGTAACTGATTGTTGTATCCAAGAAAAGATTCCTCCTTTCAAAAAGTATAACTTTGTTCAATTGGACCCTTCTATAAAAAAAACCTTAATGGAAAAATCATTCTATTTTCTTTACAGACAATTCTCTGTTATTTCGTTACACCCGATTCTTATTTTATTTTCATTACACCCAATTTTCTTTTGTATGGTTGATATTATTGCTGGAAATAAAAATTCAGCTTTCTATTGAAGAATGTAGGGATTTGCGTCTATGATGGACCAGTAATGCTGATGTTTTTCTTGTTTTATTTTTTATGATATCTTTCACTTGATCCAAAAGACATTCATAATTTTTTAGTTCAATGGGTTCTAGAAGTGTTTGGAATCTACAAATTTTTTTATGATTGTTGGGAGTTCTTTAGATTTTTTTGTTAAGAAACCCCGCTTTACAATTGTGTTTATTCAATGAGTAGTTTAATCTCTGGTCTATTTATCTAGCTTTGATTTTCTTTTTTTGTAAATCTATATATTTTTTTCTGCAATATTATCTAGAATGAAAATAATTACACTAATAATTATCAAATCTGCATTTTAATTTTGAGACAGTGAAGTGAATATGATTTTTCTTGATTATATTTAACTAGTATTTGTTAATTCAATTTCAAGAAAGCCAGTACTAAAAATTGCGACGAAGAGGGTCAAATAGATTTTTAAGTAAGAAGAGCTTGCTGAAGATTGGGTTTTTCAATGTAAAGATGGGAGATAGCCATGATTTGTAACTATGAGCAAGTCATTTAGCTAAGAAAATAAATTTCATATTTGGTATATTCGATGAAATAAACTAGTAACATGTTTTGAAAATGACAACCATGTTTCTAGTTTATTTCATCAACTATAAAAAAATAAAATTATTTTTTTAGCAAAAGGACTTGCCCATAGTCACAAATCATGAGCTCTCCTCCATCTTTACATTTAAAACACCAATCTTCTACAAGTTCTTTTTTGTTGCAAGTCTTATTGCCCCTCTTGGTTGCACTTTATAGTAGATGAGTCTCTTGAAATGGAATTACTTGAGACTCACATAACTATAATCAAGAAAGTTCTCATGGTTAATTAAGATGATCAAAACATAAATGTCAATATGAAAATTATTGGTTTAATTTTTTCCCTTTTAGAAAAAATAGTAGAAATATATTCATTAAACAGATAGAGAAAATCAATGCTTTAAGATTAGCTCAAAGAATAATCTACCCAATAAACAAAGCACAACACAAAAGCATGTTTTCCAAACACAAAATTGTGAAGAAATAACAAGAATCATGACAAATTATAGATTTTCAAACACTTCTAGCACCCAGTAACCTAAAACATGAATGTCATTTTCATTAATTCAAATAAGTCATACAAACCAAAAAATAAAAAAATCAACATCATTAGTCAAACCTGGGCGGAAATCGCTGCCTTCAATAATAGAAAGTTGAAATTTTTGTTTAGTGATAACATGAACTATAGAAGAGAAAATTTGTGGTAATGAAGAAAAGAGAGAATTGGAGGCCGGGTAATGAAAAAGGAGAGGATTGTTAAGTGTTTGACAACAATTCATAAGTAAATGATTGTTGTATCCAAGAAGAGATTCCTCCAATCAAAATGTATAACTTAGTTCAATTGAACTCTTCTATGAAAAAAAACCTTAATATAAAAATCTATCTATTTTCTTTACTATCAATTCTCTGTTCTTTCGTTACCCCCAATTCTTTTTTTTTATTACCCCCAATTCACTTTTCTATTTAGATGTTATTGCTAGAAATAAAAATACAACTTTCTAATGAAGAATGTAGGGATTTGCGTCTATGTTGGACCAGTAATGTTGATGTTATTCTTGTTTTATTTTGTATGATATTTTTTGGGTTGATCCAATTGACATTCATAATTTTTTAGTTCGATGGGTGCTTATATGTTTGGAATGTATAAATTTTTTTATGATTGTTGGGAGTTCTTTAGATTTTTTTGTTAAGAAAACCTTCTTTACAATTGTGTTTGTTTAATGTGTAGTTTAATCTCTGGGGTATTCATCTAGCATTGATTTTCTTTGTTTGTTAATGTACATATTTTTTTCTGCTATTTTTTCAAAAATAAAAACAATTACACTAATAATTATCAAATCTGCATTTTAATTGTCACGACCCAAAACCGGGGCCGCGACTGGCACCCACAATTTCCCTCCTATGTGAGCGAACCAACCAATCTAACCCTTATCATTTTAACATATATCAACAGAAAATAATGCGGAAGACTTAAACTCATTAAATAAAACAAATCAACATCTATTAATTCCCCAAAATCTGGAAGTCATCATCACAAGAACATCTATCTCAAATTA
>NC_028640.1:10464118-10464817 GCF_001406875.1 Solanum pennellii
TGGGCATTCTCTGAAGTGTTCCTCCGGGCCTCTGGTGTTCATACTTTACTTGCTGACAATTTGGACACTTGGCAACAAACTCAACAATATCTCGCTTCATCCTACTCCACCAGAAGTGTTGCTTTAGGTCACGATACATCTTGGTTGCACCAGGATGTATAGAATATCCGGAACTATGAGCCTCTGTAAAAATAGTGGTGATCAGATCATCGATGCGGGGTACGCATACCCTTCCTTTAATCCTCAAAACACCTTCCTCATCGATTGTTGCTTCTTTAGCCTCTCCTTGTAACACTTTATCTCGAATTCGACCTAGTTTCTCATCATCAAACTGTTTTCCCTTGATCTTGTCAAGAAAAGAAGATCTTGCCTCTACACAAGCTAACAATCCTCCCTTCTCATTTATTTCTAACCTCATAAGGTCATTAGCCAAATTTTGGATTTCTCTCGCCAACGGGCGCCTAGAGACTTGCAAATGAGCTAGACTTCCCATGCTTCCCGCCTTTCTACTCAAAGCATCTGCCACAACGTTAGCTTTTCCCGGATGGTATAAGATAGTGATATCGTAGTCCTTAAGTAGTTCCATCCATCTCCTCTGTCTCAAATTCAAGTCTTTCTGAGTGAAGACATACTGTAGGCTACGATGGTCAGTATAGACCTCACACTTAACCCCATATAAATAGTGTCTCCATTGATTTT
>NC_028640.1:10467584-10716914 GCF_001406875.1 Solanum pennellii
CTGCGACGGTCCGTCACGCAGGTCGTCGCAACCTCCTAAAATCCAAGTGGACTGTGACGGCCCGTCACACCTGTGACGGTCCGTCCTGCACCTCCGTCCTGACGGTCAGAGACTCGTTTCCCGTACCAATTTCTCAAGAGTTGAAGTGTTTTGCAACGGGAGCTTACGACGGCTCGTCGTGGATGTGACGGCACGTCCTGCAGGTCCGTCACAAATTACAGAGAGTCGATTTTCAGTACCCAATTTAAGAAATTCTAAGTATGCTGAAACGAGACCCTGCGACGGTCCGTCGTTCCTGTGACGTTCCGTCGTCGGGTCCGTTTCCTCAGCCAATTTTCCAGAATTAAAATCTGCTGCTCAAAACGACTAAACAGGTCGTTACATTAATTTTGAGCATCTGAAGTGAATATGAATTTTCATGATTATATTGAACTGGTATTTGGTAATTCAATTTCAAGAAAGTCATTACTAAAAATTGCGACAAAGAGGGTCAAAATGATTTTCAACATAGAAAAGCTTGCTGAAGATTGGGTTTTTCAATGTAAAGATGGGAGATAGCTCATGATTTGTAACTATGAGCAAGTCATTTAGCTAAGAAAATAAATTTCATATTTGGTATATTTGATGAAATAAACTAGAAACATGTTTCGAAAAAGACAACCATGTTTCTAGTTTATTTCATCAACTATAAAAAAAATAAAATTATTTTTTTAGCAAAAGGACTTGCCCATAGTCACAAATCATGAGCTCTCCTCCATCTTTACATTTAAAACACCAATCTTCTACAAGTTCTTTTTTGTTGCAAGTCTTATTGCCCCTCTTGGTTGCACTTTATAGTAGATGAGTCTCTTGAAATAGAATTACTAGAGACTCACATAACTATAATCAAGAAAGTTCTCATGGTTAATTAAGATGATCAAAACTAAAATGTCAATATGAAAATTATTGGTTTAATTTTTCCCCTTTTATAAAAAATAGTAGAAATATATTCATTAAACAGATAGAGAAAATCAAAGCTTGATGATTAGCTCAAAGAATAATCTACCCAATTAACAAAGCACAACACAAAAACATGTTTTCTAAACACAAAATTATGAAGAAATAACAAGAATCATGACAAATTAAAGATTTTCAAACACTTCTAGCACCCATTGACCTAAAACATGAATGTCATTTTCATTAATTTAAATATGTAATACAAACCAAAAAATAAAAAAATCAACATCATTAGTCAATCCTGGGCGGAAATCGCTGCCTTCTATAATAGAAAGTTGAATTTTTTGTTTAGTGATAACATGAACCATAGAAGAGAAAATTTGTGGTAATTAAGAAAAGAGAGAATTGGAGGCCGGGTAATGAAAAAAGAGAGGATTGTTGAGTGTTTGACAACAATTCATAAGTAACTGATTCTTGTATCCAAGAAAAGATTCCTCCAATCAAAATGTATAACTTCGTTCAATTGAACTCTTCTATGAAAAAAAAACCTTAATATATAAATCTTTCTATTTTCTTTACTATCAATTCTCTGTTCTTTCGTTACCCCCAATTCTTTTTTTTATTACCCCCAATTCACTTTTCTATTATGATGTTATTGCTAGAAATAAAAATTCAGCTTTCTATTGAAGAATGTAGGGATTTGCGTCTATGTTGGACCAGTAATGTTGATGTTTTTCTTGTTTTATTTTGTATTATATCTTTCGGTTGATCCAAAAGACATTTATAATTTTTTAGTTCAATGGGTACTTAAATGTTTGAAATCTATAAATTTTTTTATGATTGTTGGGAGTTCTTTAGATTTTTTTGTTAAGAAAACCTTTTTTACAATTGTGTTTGTTTAATGTGTAGTTTAATCTCTGGGGTATTCATCTGGCATTTATTTTCTTTGTTTGTTAATGTATATATTTTTTTCTGCTATTTTTTCAAAAATGAAAACAATTACACTAATAACTATCAAAGCTGCATTTTAATTTTGAGCATCTTAAGTGAATATGAATTTTCATGATTATATTGAACTGGTATTTGGTAATTCAATTTCAAGAAAGTCATTACTAAAAATTGCGACGAAGAGGGTCAAAATGATTTTCAACAAAGAAGAGCTTGCTGAAGATTGGTTTTTTCAATGTAAAGATGGGAGATAGCTCATGATCTGTTACTATGAGCAAGTCATTTAGCTAAGAAAATCAATTTCATATTTGGTATATTTGATGAAATAAACTAGTAACATGTTTCTAAAATGACAACCATGTTTCTAAAAAGACAACCATGTTTCTAGTTTATTTCATCAATTATAACAAAAATAAAATTATTTTTTGAGCAAAAGGACTTGCCCATAGCCACAAATCATGAGCTCTCCTCCATTTTTATATTTAAAACACCAATCTTCTACAAGTTTTTTTTGTTGCAAGTCTTATTGCCCCTCTTCATTGCACTTTATAGCAGATGAGTCTCTTGAAATTTAATTACTTGAGACTCACATAATTATAATCAAGAAAATTCTAATGGTTAGTTAAAATGATCAAAACTAAAATTCTAATATGAAAATTATTGGTTTAATTTTTTCCCTTTTAGAAAAAATAGTAGAAATATATTCATTAAATAGATAAAGAAAATCAAAGCTTCATGATTAGCCCAAAGAATAGTCTACCCAATAAACAAAGCACAACACAAAAACATGTTTTCTAAACACAAAATTGTGAAGAAATAACAAGAATCATGACAAATTAGCACCCAGTGACCTAAAACATGAAGGGAAAAGGGTCTGATATACCCCTCAACTTTGTCATTTAGAGATGATATACCCCTTGTTATGAAAGTGGCTCATATATATACCCCTACTTGTAAACAAATGGCTCACATATATCCTTTTCCTCTAACGGAAATGAAAAAAATTATAATTTTAATCTAAATTTTTATTATTTTTTTTCTTAAAAATAAAATTCCATATGAGTAAATTTAATCCTCGTCAAATATATTTTTTTTGACTTTTTTTTGTTTCAATGACTAATTTATAATTATATTTTAATAATCAAATTTATTTATGTTTCACTAATATTCTTGTAAAACTTATTGTAGATGACCAAAATTTTTCTTTGAATACGAAATTAAATTACAATACACACAAAAAAAATAGTTTAATTTTTTATTCTTTAAATTAAGGAATGAAAGAAAAAACAAAATAAGAATAAGAAATTCAAATAATTATAATAAAAGAAGTCAAAAAATAATTTATGTATGAAAAAATTAAAATATACCTTGTATTTTGATAGAAGAATCATATATACCCCTAAATAATTTTTTTTTAAAAAAATTAGAAGTAATAAATATAAATTTAAAACTAATTTTTTAACTTCCGTTAAATGAAGGGTATATGTGAGCCATTTTATAACGGCAGAGGTATATGTGAGCCGTTTGTATAACGGTAAGGGCATATATGAGCCACTTTTATAACGAGGGGTATATAAGCTCCAAATGACAAAGTTGAGGGGTATATCAGATCCTTTTCCCAAACATGAATGTCATTTTCATTAATTGAAATTTGTGATACAAACAAAACAAGAAGAAAATCAACATCATTAGTCCAACCTGGGCGCAAATCGCTACCTTCTATAATAGAAAGTTGAAATTTTTTGTTTAGGGATAACATGAACCATAGATGAGAAAGTTTGTGGTAATGAAGAAAAGAGAGAATTGGGGGCCAAGTAATGAAAAAAGAGAGGATTGTTGAGTGTTTTTCAACAATTGATAAGTAAAGGATTGTTTTATCCAAGAAAAGATTTTTCCAATCAGAGAGTATAACTTCGTTCAATTGAACTCTTCTATGAAAAAAAAACATAATAGAAAAATCTTTCTATTTTCTTTACAGTTCA
This sequence comes from Solanum pennellii, assembly GCF_001406875.1. NCBI lineage: Eukaryota > Viridiplantae > Streptophyta > Magnoliopsida > Solanales > Solanaceae > Solanum > Solanum pennellii. The sequence continues at coordinate 10,471,451 of NC_028640.1, forward strand.
GTTCTCTGTTCTTTCGTTACCCCAATTCTCTTTTGTTTTTATTACCCCCAATTCACTTTTCTATTTAGATGTTATAGCTAGAAATAAAAATTCAGCTTTCTATTAAAGAATGTAGGGATTTGCGTCTATGTTGGACCAGTAATGCTAATATTTATCTTGTTTTATTTTTTATGATATCTTTCGGTTGATCCAAAAGACATTCAATGGGTGCTAGAATTGTTTGAAATCTATAATTTTTTTATGATTGTTGGGAGTCCTTTAGAATTTTGTGTTAAGAAAACCTTCTTTTCTATTGTGTTTTGTCAATTAGTATTTCATTCTACACCTAATCATCAACCTTTGATTTTCTTTATTTGTTAATGTATATATTTTTCCTAAAGTGAAAAACTTACACTAACAATTGTCATATCTGTGATGTATTTATAATCGTCTTAACTAAAGATGAGAAGTTTTTCGATCATACTGAAGTTGGTCTCAGGTAATTCGACTTTATGAAACTTATATTGCTACAAATTGTGAAGAAGAGGAGCGAGAAAATTTTCAACTAAGAAGAACTTGCTGAAGATTGGTGCCTTGAATGACGAGATAGATGAGAGCTCGTGATTTGTGAATATCAATATTATTTTTGGTATAATTGAAAAAATAAACTAAAAACGTGGTCATAGATGCTCTCTAGGAAACATAACCCTGCATCGTGAAACTCTAGTTTTAGACGCTCCAATGAAGCCTCGGTTAGCAGCCAACCTCCCTCTAAGGTAGGTTGACACGTAACTCCATCCGCACTAACATATGTGTAATATCTAAGACTGAAAAAACCAACGTTAAGACATTACAATTCAAACCTATATCTTACCTGCATGGATAACCACAAGTCATTTGGGAATTATAATAAGTAAACTAGATGATCGTAAACGAAAATCTGGACTATGCAGTGATTTGAAAGTTTTCATATGGGTGGCCTGACATATAGGATCTCAGCAAAACTGATCCCTAAACAATGTGAACTAAAGGGAGAATGAAATATTGGGTTTCGTAGTAATAGACATGTTTTAATAAGGGAGACATTATTAGAGGATTATGTGCACCTACTATCTAACCCAACTTTTACATCACATAGAATAACTGGTCTTTTCCAATGAGAACGCTGAAATGGGATCCAATGTTCAATCCCGAGGAGGACACAACAACAACAGTTTCATGGATATTTTTTCATCGCTTCCACCAAATCATTTTGAGGAAGAAGTATTGTTTTCACTTGCACCAACAGTAGGAAAGCCACTATAGGTATACTTGGCAACAAAGTATAAGACGAGGATAAGTTTTGCAAGAGTTAAGGTGGATGTAAATCTACTCAAAGAACTATGCAAACAGTTTAAAATTTGAGTGAAACGAAACAATGAGGAATAATGGAGAAATGTATCAATATTAAGTACGATTATGTTCCAAAGTATTGTCACAAATGTAAGATTCAGCGACAAAATGAGGAACAATGTTTTGTTGTGCATTCTTAATCTTATCCAAGAAAGAAAAACAAGACAAGTTGAAAGGAAGGAAACGACAGAACAGAGAAGAATCCTATTGCTAGGAGTACAATCGTGGAAGACTCAACAAAAGTGGGAAACATGAATAGTCCAATAGAGGAGAAGTTTTTGTAGAGAAAAGATACAAAAAAATGTGGAGGAGAAAAACCAAAATAGTCAGAGAAGGTTTGGAACTGGGTTGGATTAATTAGTGAAAATAAATACAACCAGTTGAAACAAGATAAACAAGAGAAAAGGAAGGAGGAGGAGAAAGGTGATTTGTATTTTCTAGATACTAATGTAGGGACTCCTGGTGTTAAAAGGTGTGCTAACAAGGACAAGAGATCCAAGTTTACGGATGGCTCACTGGATAATGAGCAGGCTGAAGGGTACATTCATGCTGGAAAGAAAAGTATAGCAAAACCAGGTGACATTGTGGACAGTTCTCAATGAAGAAAAATGGGCGGAGATGTGACATAAAGGGGTTATGATGAAGTTGTTTCAACCAAGTATAACAATGAGGAAAACAACTACGAAAAAGAAAAGGACTATGCTGATTATGAATTACGTGACGTGCTTGAACAAGATCTAAACTCAGAGAATGACAATCATAGGGACGAGGCAGAATCTGTAATAAGGAACGGTGCAGAGTTAATAGAGGACGATGTAGATGTTTAGCAGACAAAAAAGGACCTTGAGGAGGATAAAGAGATGGAATATAATATTCAAAAATTTAGAAAGGAATACCAATAGGTTTAAAAATGGAGCAAGGAAAGGCAAAGTAAGAATTCCTTTACATGTCCAAACAAGGAGCAGCAGGAAGAGGGCGTCTAATAGTCATCAATGATTGAAAAAACAACTCTTCTAGAAAATTAGGTCGGTTAATACTCAAAAATCATTTGAGAAATTAATGGACTTAAACAAAAGACACAGATATTCATTCATATCTATAATGGAACTATTTCAAAATCTATTGAGTTGGAAGAATACAAAAGGAAATTAGGCTTTGAGCATGCGGGGGTGAATAGTTCTTCAAAGATTTGGTTTTTTTGGAGGACAATTTGGTAAGGTAACATTATTTTCGATACGGTCCAACAAATAACCATTAAGTTAAGAATAAGAAATATTTTTTTTCTAACTCACAACTGTGTATGCGAGATGTAATGCTTTCGACAAATTAGAATTATGGGAGAAATAAGATGAGTTAGCATGAAGTTAGAAATGTCCATGTGTCGTCGTAGGAGATTTCAATGTTACTCTTAATAAGGAATAAAAATTAGGAGGCCTTGCATTCACTCATACTGAAGCATTGGAGTTTGCATCCTATCTCAATGCATGTGCGTTAACAGAGGTGCGAACATCAGGGAGTAAATACACATGGTGGAATGGATGAGTTGAGGAGGATTGTATTTTTAAAAGGTTTGATAGTATTCTTGTGAATCGAAATTATTGATTTGTTCCCTACATCTGAGGTACATCATCTGATCAGGCAGGGGTTTGACCATGTACCTTTGCATATGACTTGTAGCTCAAGAGAGGAGATGTTCTTAAAACTCTTTAGATTCATGAATTTTTTGAGCAAGCACAAACAGTTTAACAAAATTCTGGACTCTGTTGGGAACCCTTCTTATAGAGTTCCATGCTAAAATGAAGAGAGTTAAGAAAGCATTGTCAGCTTGAATTAGATATCCCTATGGAAATGTTTTTCAACAAATTGCCACCATAGAAGATGTGATAAAGGTCAAGGAAATACAATTGAAAATACAACCACATGCCAGCAACCGGGCAGAATTGAGCAAAGTAGAAGAAGAATTAAAGAAATATTTGCAAGTTGAAGAAGATTGTTGTAGTCTAAAGGCTAGGATGAAATGGTTTTAAGATGGGGATAGAACTACGATATTTTTCCATTTGTATGTTAAAGGGAAATGGAAGAAGTTGCATATTTCTCAAATATTGAGTGACCAAGAAATTACATTGCAGACAAATGAATAGATTGATCAAGTTGTTGTGGGATTTTATAGAGAGCAATTTCATGCAGAAATGTTGGAAACGGACTATGTCCAGATTTACCAGATTCCAAAGAGTATATCAGATGACTAAAATGAGGCAATGAGTAGGCTTCTAGATCAGGATGAAGTGAAAAAGTGGTCTTTGTATTGAATGGGAGCATTTCATGTGGGCCGGATGGATTTACAGGCATTCCTTTAAATGTTGTTGGGAGATCATAGGGGGTGATGTTACTAAATAAGTAAGAGATTTTTTTCCATGGGCAGGAGATGTCAAAATTTGTTACTCATGCCATCTTAGTATTTCTAACCAAGAAACAATCATTACGAAGCTTCTCCAATCTAAGACCAATAAGTCTTAGTAATTTTCTGAATAAGATCATTTCACGAGTGGTTCAATAAAAAATTCTGTTGGTCTTACCCAAGATAATTTCTCCAACACAGTTAGGTTTGTGAAGTGCAGAAGTATCACTAAGTATGTATTATTAGGCACAAGAAATTATTAGATATATGGATATGAGGGTGGAAATGTTAACATGGATGTGAAACTAGATATGACCAAGGAATATGACAGAGTTTAATGGATATTCTCAACCAAAGTGATGAGAAGATTGTGTTTCTCTGAAATGATTTTTGATATGATATGGAGGATTACGTCCAAAAACTGGTATATAGTTCTGATTAATGGTAGGAAACATGGTTTTTTTAAGATCTTCGAGAGGATTGAGGCAGTGAGATCCTCTATCCCCTACTATTATATTTATTGCAGACGAGGTCCTAGAAACAGCTTACATGGGGATGCATATTTTAAGGGATATAATTTGCCACAGTGGAGTCCTGAAATTAATCATTTATCCAAGTAGATGATACAATCCTTTTTCCCTCTGTGAAAGAAGTTTAGCGATCAAAATAATGCAGGTGCTAAAAGAGTATTCAAGTAGTTCTGGTCAAATGATTATTAAATATAAGAGTTGTTTTTATCTTCATGAGAAAACACTTCTAATAGCGGAATTAGCCTAAGGAAGTTAGCTGGGATAAGACAAAGAACTTTTCCTTTTCTGTATTTGGGATGTCGAATATTTTATGGGAGGAGCATCTTTTGGTATTTTGAAGACTTAATTAGGAAAGTTTGTATGATAACCTTTTCATGGCATATTAAATGTCTATCAGTTGGAGGTAAGCATGTTCTTGTAAATGATGTTCTTCAATCTATGCCATATTACTTTTTATCAACTATGAATCCAACAAAGATAAGTCATGGACCAAAATCATCAAATTTTTACTAAATTCTTTTGGGAAATGTGGGGGGAGTTAAAGGTAAACACTTGGTGCCATGGGGGCATATGTTTCTTCCAAAACAGGAAGGTGGAATTGGATATATGTAGATTGAAGATATAAATAAAGCTTGTGTTCTTAGCTATGGTGGAACTCTAGAGTATCCATGAACTCTTTATGGGCTGAATACATGTGGAATAAGTAGTGCAAAACAATGCATCTGTTAATTGTAAACAGTTTAGGAGCCTCGTAGGTTTGGAAGAAGATGATTAAGATCAGAGTGGAGGCAGAACATGATATATAGTGGCAAATCAGGACTAGAAAATCTAGTTTTTGATTAAATAATTGGAACAGGAAAGGATCATTATACTTTACTTAAGGAGAGTTGGCACAATATGAGGAATTAGAGGTAAATTATTTTATCATAAATTATGAGTGGAATGAAGAAAAGCTAAAATAAGTGACTTCAGAGGAAATGGTACAACATACAAAAACGAAAATCAGGCTCATTCTCAAGGAAGTCAGCACTGACAAAGCATGGTGGATGCATAGCATTAGAGTTGATTTCACGGTCAAATCAACCTCTAAAAACATGAAAAGAAAACTGCCAGTGAATGAATGGAACAATTCTATAGGGGTAAAGGATTTGCCACTCAAGATTAATTTTTTCTTATGGAGGGTTTGGAAGGGGCGAATGGCCACATATGATAATTTAAAGATGTTAAGTATACATGCGGTCTCAAAATGTTACTGTTGTGAGGAGGGTCATTTGGAAACATATCTTATCTTTTACTAACAACTCCCATCGCACAAAATCTATGGAAGCATTTTTCTTCTTTTGTAGGTCTCAGCGTAGCTGGAAATCTAAAACAAATCATTTATAGATGGTGGGAGCAGAAGATGTCACATAAATAAGATCAGATACTAAAGGCAGTCCCTGCAATCATAATATGGGAATTATGGAAGAGAATAAATGCTATAAAACATGGGAAGGTGATAACTTTTAGGTCTATGAATTATCAGTGTCACTTGGCAATACATCAATTAATAAGAATCACATTCCATGGATCAAAAGTATGTCAAAACATTCGTCAAAAATGGTGGATACACTTCAGAGATATCCGTCCAACATACATGATCTACTCGTGAGATTGAAAATACCAATACAGGGTTGGTTGCAACACGGATGGAGCTAGTAATGGAAACCAGGTTAGAATGCTTATGGTTTTTGTATAAGAAATAAAAGAGGAGTTATCATATATGCAGAGTCACAGAGCATAGGGGAGGCAACAAACATACATGGAGGCAGAGGTTGACGTGTGGGATGCTTTTAAGTATTGTATAAGTCATAAGATGAATACTATTCAAGTGGATACAGATTTATTGATTTTAAAGGACATAATTGTGATGAATTGGAAAATACTATGGGAGTTTGCTAAACAAAGGGAAAACATACTTGAAATGGTGGCTCAAATTATTGTAGTGTGCATCATATTTTCAGAGAGACAAATTGGCTAGCAGACTTTGTAGCAAATACAACAATTGACAAAGAAAGAAAACATGTATTTTTAAGCTTTAATCAATTACCAAGTCTGGGAAGAAAGATTCTTAATATGGGCAAGCAATAAATACTTCAGTTCGTTTAAAGTAAAGAAGAATAATAATAGACAACAACGTGTAGCATGCTTAGTTACAGTGACGACACAACTATATAAACAAGTTATATTATGTAATTAACTGGAGCAGAAGTGTTGTCAAAGAACTATTCCTAGGAATAAGCCATGTCAGCAAGCAAAATGGGATACAGAGACGTGTAAAAGTGAGAGTAGAGGGACCAAATCTGATATTTTTGAAGAACTCAGCAAGGAATCTGATGGATGAAAAGTCCTTTTCTCGTATTCGGCTTCATCTACAGCAAGAATCATAGTTAAATGAGAAGAATATAAAAGAGGAAGCAAGTGAGAAGGGTAAATCACTTATACAAATTTTAAAAGCTAAAAAGGAAGGCCACTAATAACTATCAAGTTCGACAAGATCTCCAAATTCCAACTGAAAAGTACGCCTATTACAGTCACAATCAGCTGGCAGGAAAGGTAACACAATTCAAACAAGAGGGCGGACAAACCTTTGAAAGCTTATGATAGTAGCAGGTCACAAATGCTTGATGAAGAATGTCTATTCCATGGAAAAGTACATTTTCATGCCTACAAGGAGGTGGAATAAGCAAGGAAGAAGAGAGAAGTGCAAAAGGAAGTTTAAAGAGCATTTGTGGAAACCTTGCAAAAGGGGACTTTTATTAAAAATGTGTGGTCTGGTCACTTTGGGGCCGACTATCTTAAGAAAAACAAGAAACATGTTCATCATTTGGAAACATTTTTATGATTAGCATTTTTCTAATTTATTTCATCAAATATAACAAAAATAAAATTGATTCTGTTAGTAAAGAGACTTGCCCATAATCATCATGTGTTCTCCACCATATTTATGTTCAAAGCATCAATCTTCTGCAAGTTCTTTTTTGTTCAAAATCTTGTTGTCCCTGCTCATAGCACATGAGTCTCTTGAATCCTGTAACACCCCCTATCAAAAACAGATCAAAAATAAGTTTTTCAGAAATCTACAGGTTCAATCGATGGTCATTATTGACGGCACGTAGTCTGATCTACGACCTATATTGTGCATCCATCGTTTGCAATTGAAGCTCTCCCAAAACATAGCATAGAAAAACTGACTAAGTGTCGATCTACGGACAGACCTACGGTCTGTAAGTCAAACTACGGTCCATTGTATGTGTCTCTGAATTGATACTCAAGTTACACACCCTCTGACATGAACTATGGATGAGCAGTACGGACAGTTGTTTGATGTACAGTCTATAGGTGTGACCATAAGTGACGTTTAGCCGTTAGTTAAGGGGAATTCCTAATAGGGTCAACTTGAAATTGTTATAACCTTTAGCACAAAATGAATTGGGTTTCCTATAACATATTATATGATAGATAATTGAATTATCTTTCCATAGCCATCGAGTTTACTAAACTCCAACCTTAGAGTAAAACATTATGCCCAGTCTAGTGAAGGCTTGTCAAGCAGAGCCAAAAGAAGGACAGTTGATTGAACGACGGCCCGTCAGACCAGGTCGTCCATTAGTCTGACAGCAATTAGTTCACAGATCTTTTTGACTTTCTCTAGTTTGTTTAACCCCTAAGATACATCGTTAAAGTCCTAAATCATCAAATTTTAGTTAGTTTAAGCTTAGAAACATAACTAAAATTTACCTAAATCAAATCATTAATTAAAACTTAGAAAATTAGAAGCAAAAAAGGAGAAAAAAGGTCAAGAACTTGAGTTCAAGAACACAACAAGGTTTCATCAATTTCACCCCCGAAATCTAAAGATTTCTCCGTGTATTTAATTAACGGATATGTGAGATTTCACTAGTGGGTTCCTATCACCAATTGGGTCCTTAGTTTTCAATTAGATTGTTTATTCCCTTATCATAATTAGACATAGGGTTTCTAGAACTTCAGCAAATTATGACGAATTAGTTAGTTATATGTTCCAAGTAATATTGCCATATTATTATACAGATTATTGCATGAATTTTAGAACTCTAACATTGTATTTCTTTAGTTCTTGAGTTACACATGCTAGGTCAGATATTTCAGTTACTTTAGATATACATGTTGCATTCTTAGTTTCCATGTTAAGTTTTAAGTTATCCAGTATTTACAAAAATTCAGTCATAATTTGTCAATCACTTAATTTATCGGGTCTAGCTTAATAACTAGTTGGACTAGGGTTCAACATACCAAATAAACCTAAAACTACAAGCTAAATAGGTTGTAAGTCCCCTTTGAGGGCATCAATTTAGTGATTACGTCAGCATTCCTTTTTTCCTCTTGTAGGGTATATCGGGTCCTCTCGATGGGGCTTATACATTCGACTCCACATTTAGATCATGTGGTTTTACTATCAGTTTTTAGTAGCTCTCACAATTAAGTAGGACTCTACTGCACTGACCATATTTACAGTTCAGTTAGTTTCAGTCTCAGCATGTTATAAATTTGGTCATTGCATCTAGTTAGCTCGGAATTTAGTATATAATGTTTAGAATATTATATTTCCTTTTATGCTTGTTAAGTTATGTATTAGTTCAGCTTTACTCTATCCTACATGCTCAGTACCTTTTAAGTACTGTCGCATATGTGCTCTACATCTTCTCATGATGTAGGTTCAGGTTCTCAGCATCCAGATAAGACATAGGTCGATTTTCAATCTCTAGTTCAGAAGAATCAGTGGTGAGTCCTTATTCTTCGAGGACAATATTCATGAGTTATTTGTAGTACTTTAGTCCTTTAGTTTCAGTTTTTGCTAGATTTAGTTGGGGCATGTTCCAGCATTTCTAGTCAGTTAGAGGCTATTTCAAAACATTCTTAGTTTATGCTTAGTTTGAGTTAATAACTTCTTTTTAATAAACACATTAGTTTTCATATATCTCATTTTTAGCATAGTGGTATTCCCCATCTTTTTATATTAAATTCTGATTTATCTTCCGTGCTCAGTTTATTTTCTTTATTATGCTCATAATCATGCAAGTAGGGTTAAATCGGGATCACTTGTTGTCCTTGGTCCTGTTTCCATGTCTCGGGGGTAGCTCGGGACGTGAAAAACATGGTATCAGAGCACTAGGTTTAAGTTTCCTAGGATGTCTGAAAATCCGCACTAAGTAGAGACTTTTTCATGGGTGTGAAGTGCGCTACATTTAATGAGAAGAAGGCTATGAAGTGTTTTAGGGAAAACATCACTTTCTTGATGCCTTTATCGTGCATAAGGTATGATCTAATTCCATTATAAGTCGACGTTCTACTTTTCAGATCATGCCTACCCGTAGAACTAATGCCAGGAATGTGAATGCCAGAAATGCAAACGTAACTCCTCCAATCCCAAATCAGAAAGTCTCCAAAGCTGAGTTTAGGAATGCCATTCAGATGTTGGCTATGAATGTGGCCAACCAGAACAATCGGGTTCCAGCTCATGTGAATGAAAATGGTGGATCCATAACAAATAGGGTCCGTGACATCGTTAGGATTAATCCTCCTTAGTTCTTATGATCGTAGACTAGTGAGGATCTCAATAACTTCTTGGATGAGATCAAGAATAACTTTGAGGTGATGCAGGTCAATAGAAATAATCGGGTTGGGTTGACATCATACCAGCCGAAAGATGTTGCTCATGTCTTGTATACTTAGTGGAAGGAAAATCAGGTTACAGATGCAGCTCCTATTACTTGGGATTGCTTAAGTGAAACCTTCCTGGACAGGTTTTTCCAAATAGATTTGACAGAAGCAAAGGCTCAGGAATTCATGAATTTAAGGCAAGGAAACATCACGGTCCAAGAGTATGGGCTATGTTTAATCAACTATTCAGGTGTGCTGCTCACATGATTTCTAACTCTAGGGCTTATATGAATAAGTTCTTGTAGGAGTGTCGGATTCGGTGAAAATAGAGTGCAGAAATACTATGTTACTAGGAGATATAAACATGACTAGTCTTATGACTCATGCTTAGCAATTTGAGGGTGATAAGCTTAGGGAAAAGGCCAAGGAGAATAAGAAGGCTAGGAATGTGAACCATGTCTATTCTCAATAGAAATCGGGTGGTGGAAATAGCTCGTAGAATCAACAAAATTTTTTAACCCCAGCCCCTTCATCAGCTAGTGTTCTATCATCCAAAAACAAGTATGATCCAGAGGTTAGGGCACTAGGTTCTAAGTCTCAGGGAAGTCTTTCAGGGACCAAGACTTACCCAAGTTGCCCTAAGTGTAGTAAGAACCATCCATGCGATGCCTAGCAGGAAAGGAATGATGATTTGGGTGCGGTCAGTCTGTTTACAGGTTGAGGGATTGTTCTTCTACACAGGGTCAACAAGGTGGTAATGGTAGAGCTCCCTCTACAACTTCAGCATCACAAGCAAGTCATGCGACTCAGCAGGGTAACTCATATGGTACGGGTGCCGGTCAGCGCCATAACAGGTTGTATGCTCTTAAGGATCGCCAGGATCAGGAAGGTTCTCTTGATGTAGTCACTAGTATTTTACGAGTCTTTGAGCTTGATGTTTATGCATTATTTGATCCAAGGGCTACTCTTTATTTTGTAACTCCTTAGATAGCATTCCAATATAGTGTAAGTCCGGAAACATTCTCAAAACCTTTCTAAGTCAATATCCAGTTGGTGACACAGCTCTAAGAAAGTCACCTCAGCAGAACTTGTAGAGTTAGAAATTGTAAAATTCGATGTGATTCTAGGCATGGATTGGTTACATTCATGTTATGCCTCAGTCGATTCATGAAATAGGATTATTCGTTTTCAATTTCAAAACGAACCAATCTTAGAATGGAAGGGCAGTAGCTTATATCCTATGGGTCGATTCATTTCTTACCTTAAGTCTCGAAAGATAATCTCTAAGGGTTATCTCTATCATCTAGTTTTCTTAAGGATTCTAGCTCTGAAACACCAACTCTTCAGTAAGTTCCAGTAGTAAGTAAGTTTCCAGAAATTATTCACAAGATCTTATCGGAGTCCCTCCCGAAAGGGAAACCGACTTTGGAATTGATATCCTTCCATATACCCAGCCTATTTCTATTCCTTGTTACAGAATGGCTCCAGCATAGCTTAAGGAATTGAGAGATCAGTTGAAAGACCTTTTAGACAAGGGCTTCATCAGACCTAGTATTTCGTCATAGGTTGGAACAATATTGTTCGTAAAGAAGAAAGATGGTTCTCTTAGAATATGCTTTGATATATCAGACATTAATAACTTCTTTTGGATTAAACTCATCAGTTTTCATATATCCCTGTTTAAGCATATGGGTATTCCCCATCTTTTCATTTTAAGATATGATTTAGCTTCCGCATTCAGTTTATTATCTTTAGTATGCTCATGATCATGCAAGCAGGGTTAGCTTGGGATCACTTGTTTTCCTAGGTTTCGTGTCCACGTCTCGTGGCGTGACAAAATCAAATTACTAGAGACCTACTTCCTTATAATCAAGAAGTTTCTCATGTTTAGTTTTGATGATAAAAACTAAAATGAAGATATGACAATTGTTAGTGTAATTTTTTCCTTTCTAGAAAAAATAGAAGAAAAATATATACATTAAAAAATAAACAAAATCACAACTTGATGATCAGCCAGGATAATGCAATACGCATTAACAAAACACACCAAAAAAACAGGTTCTCTTAATACAAAATTTTGAAGAAATACCCATAATCATAACAAAGTTATAGATTTTCACAGTTCTAGCACTGACCTAAAAATACGAATGTCAGTTTGATCAATCAAAAGATTTCATGAAAATCAAAAAGAGAAAAAAAACATCCAGCATTACTGGTCCAACATAGATGGAAATCTCTACCTTATTCAATAAAAAAAAAATTGTTCACCGATAAAATAAACCATTGAAAAAAAATTGGGGGTAATCAAAAAAATGAGTTGGGGGCAATGAAAAAAGAGAGGATTGAGGGTAACAAAAACAAAAAGATTTTTCTTAGAAGGTTTCTTTTAATCGAAGAGTCTAATTTAACAAAACTATACTTCTTGGATTGGAGGAATTTTTTCTTGGATACAACAATCAATTACTTATGAATTGATGACATGTACTCTACAAATAGACAGAAGAATGAAACATTGGTCAGTTTAGAACGACGACGATCAAATTAATATATCGTAGTAATTACATAAAAATGTGTTACTTTAAAGAAAAATATACTTCTTGGTGTGGAACAAACTATTACTTACGAATTTTTGAATCATAGTCATTAACTATATAGAAGAATGAAGCACTTGTCCGCTTGGAACTATGAAGGTCAAAACAATGTCGAGTAGCAATTGCTTAAGAAAAATTATACTTCAAGAAATTTATCATACTTGGATTGGAGTAGTCACCCTTGAATTACAACACTCAATTACTTATGAATTTCTGACAGACAATGACCTACAAAGAACTAGACCTATATATCACCTCAGAAATCTTGAAACATGGAATGGAAAAAGAGTAAAGGCTTTAGTTTAGTACAAGTGCATGCCTACAGAAGGTTGTAAAGTTCGTAGAGAATGTCACTAGTCGTACAACCAATAGTGGTGAATTTTAAACTTGAAGTTTTCGTTACGAAGGGTTTCACAGGCCGTTTAGAGTTGCACGATTCATGGACCAGGTCATGAAACTTTTGGACGGACCATGATGTTTTCTGCTGGACCCCGAATCTAATTAACTCTATTAAATGGCATCATGGACCAGGTATTAAGCATGTTAACCTTGTCACTTGCAGATGCAAAGGAAACAAACATAAAAGCGTAAGCTGGTGACTGATTATTTACAAAGCTAAGGTGTGCACAATGGCACTATGGCCTGATTGCGAAAAAACAACTGAGGACCAAGGACTTGAAGGCAAGGAAGCTTGGTAAGGACTTTACCAAAAGAAATCTTAACAAGGTTATGTGGTCATAGCATTGATATACAAAATAAAGAACAAGGGCAAACGGCCAGCAACGCTAATACAACAATGAAAGGATATTGATGCCAATGTGAGATGAAGCAATGACATAGATTTATGATAGTGGCGTGACAGCATTAAGTGGGAGCAATTCAAGGCTTAAAAGTCTAAGTATGATAGTGTTAAAGATGGGAGAAGCTTTTTTAAAAGGCAAGCAAAGTCAAAGATGACCAGTGGTTACAAAATACATGCCAAACACATGACAGGCGGTTACAAAAAGTCCTGCATTATCTCATTTTTTGTGGAACTTATTTTTGGTGCCTTGTTTGAATTATTTTTAATATATGGGGTGTCAACTACATAGTGTAATATCATGCTAAATCCAACAAGTGTTTTATTCTTATTACTCCACTTGTCGGTAGTTGGCTGCACATAGTATTATAAATGTGCAGGTTGCCTTATGGTCTAATTCGGGTTTGATTGTTCTATGAATTAGAGAATAATAATTAGACTGTCAAATATAAGTTAAGTTCTACGGTGATCTTATAGTATCAAGGTTAGTACGATTTGGGAGTGTTCTTGTATTCACTTTATTAATACATGTTGGAAATTATTTTTTCTATTAAGGTTGTTGTCTTTGTTTCATTTTATATTTTATTGCCTTAATCATATCGTTGTCTACTGTTTTATGTTGCTTAAAATGTCAAAGATTTAGTGTCAAAAAAATTGCTGCCTATTTTTTGGGTTAACACCAAAACATTCCTAACTTTCTCTAATGCTGAAAGGCTGAAATTGACAAGGTTGTTGGCTGCCAAAGTGGGTTAAATCGGTGAACTCATTAAGTTATTAGATCAGCCCCCTTACAGTTTCTGTTATAGGGACTTCTTCAGTTTTATGTTTTGGGTCAACTTCAAACAATCCTATATCACATCACATAATGATGTAGGTGGTCTGTTGCCTATCAAATTTGAAGTCTTTGACTCATCTTTCCAATGCTACCAAGTTTGCCTCATTTTGAATTTGGAGTAAAAAGTTATGTCTGTTTTAGTGAAGTCATGTCAAGTAGGTGAAATTTTACTGGCTATAAATCCCGTGAATTGGTTCACGGACCATGAAGCCTTAGACGGTCCGTGAAGTTTTTCATAGACCAAACCTTACACTTCACCACAAAATTTTGGGGGAACTTTTCATAGGTTGAGGGGTGTCGAGGGATATTTCACATAGTATAGTTATGTAACAACCCTAAAAATGGATATGCTAAGTAATGCTTAATGTGTCTAGAATGCCAACGATTAGACCGAATTCACACGGATTGATGCGCGTAGAACCAGACCTCTAAACGATTTCTACAACCAAGAAAACTAACTTGGGGAGTTATTTTAGCTAGTAAAGGTTGGGTCCAACCATGTATGGCTCTCGAATACGAAGATTTACTTAAAGGTGTCTTTACCGGACTTAAAAAGGGAAAAACTTTGGTTTGGAAGGTCTAGGGGTAAAATTGTCTTTTTCTAGGATAAGGTTAGTATCATAATTATCCTAAATATATAATTAATTATTTGATTAATAAGGTGGATGGGTATTTTGGGGAGAGAGGTCCAAAGTTGGGATTTTGAAGTATAGTCCTGCTCCACCTAGGTTCTAACCTAGGTGGAAGCAATAAATTAAGTTTTTTTAATTTAAGTTGGTAAATTGATGTTATTAATTTATATTTATTATTTATTAGCTGATTTAAAATAAAATTAAATCAGATTTTTAATAATTAATTAAAAACCTTATTCGACTAAATCCTAAACTAGACTCCTAATCGTAAGAAAACTCTTCTCTCCCATGCTCATCTCTCTCTCTCACGTCTCTACCACTTTCACTCACGATTCTATCTACCAAATAACTTCAAAAAAACAGTAGGTAAACCAATGTTCTTTCATACTTGAAGAACTCACAACGAAAATATTAGAAAACAAACAAAATCAATCACGTAGGCAAAGAGAAGTTTGTCTGTCGAGTTGGTGTTGATTTTAAGGGGATTTTGACGTGATTTTGGTAGAAGATTTACTCTTGATCACTTTCCCAAGATACCCTTAAGGCTTAGATGACTCTACTCGAAAACTAGGGTTGTTCTCGTTCTTGTCGAAATCCTTGTCCCTACTATCCCTTTGATCTCAATGTGAAATAGGTTAGAGATCATGTTGTATGTATGTTTGCTGGTTTTAAGTATGAAGTTTTATTTTCGTGATAATGTGTTCTTGGTTATGTGTTTGGAATTGTAAGCATGTTAAGTTATGTCAATCTAAAGTATGTCAAAAATGATATGTTTTTATGGTTGAATTTTACGTGCGAATGTTTGCGTAAATCATGAGGTGTAAAAGTGGTGTAATGTTTCTGGATGAAATGGTAATTCTTGGCTGAATATAATCATAAGAATATTAAACTTAAAGATGCACTAAATGATCCACGAAATGCCTTCAGAATTAACGTATGAATGATGATAAAAAGAAGCTGAAAATAGTGAACAAATTTCCAGCATTTTGTAGGTTGGGTTCGTCCAAATAAAATGGTACAAAATTCAATGAAAAATTAATGTAAAATAAATGAGATCACTAAATATTGAACCCAAGAAATCATTACATGAAAGCTATTAAAAAAATTAACAAAAGATTAAGACAAAAATTTATTGGAAGAGACTAGAATTACCAGCCAGCCAACTTTTAAAAAAATGCGCTTCGTTTAAATTATTTTTAATGTGAGGTCATAGGGGATTGAACCCATGACATCACTAATTAAAATTTCATAAAAATTTCTTGAGAAAAATGCAAGGAAATACTAGATGTGGTGAGCGGAGATTGAATCTACAAGTTCTTGAATGGATAAGAGAGTTAGGAGAAAAATAAAAGAGAAAATAAATGTAGAGAGTGGGGATTGTACCCACAATCTCTTGGATAGGTGAGAAAGTTAAGAGATAAATTAAAAGAAATATAATGAGATTTCGGGGTATTGAACCCACAACCTCATTGACTTAAATGAAAAAGGAGAGGAGAAAAAGAGAGGAAATATTTTGGGGTAGAGTGGGATTGAACTAGGGTCCCCCAAATCTGAAAAATGTGATTATCAAGTTCAAAATAAGATTGAGAGTTGTCCAGGGAATTCAAAATCGGGTTCCTTGACCAATTCCGTATTGACACATAAGTCATACATAAGTATTTAATGAATGCTTCCTCTAAAGAACAAAATCAATATCTTGGAATATCTACAAGATGCATAAGTCTTGTACCACATAATATTGTAAATATGAATCACTTAGACACACTATGAATGAAGCCCCATGGCTTGTATATATAGACTCATAAGTCTAGCATACGTCTAAAAGTAAGTGAACCTAAGATGTGTGTGATGAAATGATATAACCCTAAAAGGGTTAAGTAAGAGTGTTAAACATACTAAATGGCCAAGGACATTGGCTTATATGATGAAATGAACATTTAAATGATTAAATGAACAAAGAAATGATGAAATGAACAATGAAATGATGAAACCCAAGAAGGGTTAAGCAAGAGTGTGAACCACTTAAATGGCCAAGTGCGTGGGCATATGATGAAATAAACATTCACGCAAAATGGTGTGAGCAATTATGAAGAGCAAATGTTCTAATGTTAATAAATGTGGTGACTACATGATATGAGGCTAAATTAAAATATGACAGCAATCTCAAATGAGCCTAAGTAAATATTACTAAAACGTACTCACTTATGAGAGTGTAAAGTTAATGAAAAGACCACTCTCTATGAACACTAATGAAAGTATTGAGATTAACACTCTTAATACTAATGATGATATGAGAAATCATATATTGAGCTATGATGTCCTCATACTAGAAGCCAGCTTTCATGACGTAAGAGTTGAATGTAATACACCTTTATACTGATCACCGATAGACTAGATATAAGCGGTGATGCCTTCTTTCGTGAAAGGCAGAGGTTCACGTAACTCTCATGACATGAGACTATCTGCCATGCCTGGTATGTGTCTCCTTATATCTCCTAGTCTTCGAACCTATACTGCCAATATAGGGATCTTGGCGGGGTTCAATTCCCAATGTACGCTAGCATGTTTTGAGTCACTTTGGCCAGTGATTCCACCTCTTTTCCGTGTGGAGTTTCATGATACTGGATTTCATGATGCTCATATGATCTATGTCGGTTCATGACACTAGATTTCATGATGCTCACATGCTCCACTAGCTCAACTCTAAAACTATGCTAGAATGTAAACAGTAGCATCCTTAAAGGCATGAGGACCAACCAAACTCCGGATGAATGTTGCGCCCGGATAGCTGCAACAATGAACATGTAGCTCTATTGCCCACCTGTGCCTACACCTAAAATAGTATAGATGTTTGGGGTTAGTACACACTTGTACTAAGTATGGGTATATGTAAGCACACACCAATTACATGCATGAGAAAGAACATCTTTTTCCTAACGACATGATATTTTTGGAAGTTAAGTCAATAGACTTTCCAAATTGAGATTAGGAAACTTAGTGAACTTTCCAAATTGAGTTAGGAAGGTCATTCCATGAGACTAACATGCATCATTATAAATATCGTATTTCACACAACGCATAACATCTTTATATAGCACGTATCCTAACAAATAACATATGACACATAACTTCTTTCATATCATTCATTTATATGCCATGAGACATTGGAATCATGGACTTGACATTAAGACTTACCGAAATGAATTCTCAACACATGGGACCTGAAGTAGGGAGTCTTCATTCGCAAGCACAGAGTCTGCTTCATTCATTCATATATATTTCATTTCATTTCATTCATAGGCCAGTGTGAACAACAGTTATACCTAAGATGTAGTTTATGACTTTCATCAGGTTTGTTGTTCAATGATCAGGAATAACCTAATGTCATTTACTGAGTCTACCTCACCTCTTGATTATCTTATCCTAACACCTTCGGTATCATTAATTTCTTTATATGCTTCATTTGAGGCTGGCCTCATTCATTCATTGGGAACTTTAACTTTAACAGACATAGATCATGTGAGCATTATGATATCCAGTGTCTCCCCCACACTTAAAAGAGGTGGAATCACCGGCCAAAGTGACTCAATAACATACTAGCGTGTATGGGAGCTTAACCCCGCCAGATCCCTATATTGGCAGTATAGGTTCGAAGACTAGGAGATGTATGGAGACCTATACCAGGCAAGATGAACAGACTCATCTCATGATAGTTACGTGAACCTTCACCCTTCCCGAAAGAAGGCATCACCGCTCATAGCTAGACTATCAGTGCTCAATATAAAGTTCCATTACGTTCAAACTCATACGTCACGGAAGCTACCTTGTAGGATGAGGACAGGATATATCATTAGATGATTTCTCATCTCATCATTAGCATTAAGAGTGTTAAACTCAATACTTTCATTAAAGTGTTCATAGAGATTGGTCTCTTCATAATCTTAAACTCTCATTGGTGAGTACGTATTGGTAACATTTACTAAGGATCATTTAGGATTGCTCTCATCATATACATTAGCTTCATATTATGTTGTCACCAGATTCTTCATTATTAGCACCTTTGCTTTTCAAAGTTACTCACCTCTTTTTACGTTAATGTTCATTTCTTCATTTCATAGTCAATCTCATCATATTCCAATGCACTTGGTCATTTGGTGTATCTTACACTCATACTTGACCCTCCTAGGGTTCATCATTTCATTACGTACATCTTGGGTTCACTTAATTTTGAACGTATGTTAGACTTATGTGTTTATACATACAAACCATGGGGCTTCATTCATAGTTGCTAAGTTATTCTTACTTTCCTAAGATTATGTAGTACAAGACTTATGTATCTTGTATATATGCGAAGATCTTGAATTTTGATATAAGAAAATGGAATTACTTTTGGATATTTTACTCACGTATGACTTGTGGATCAATACGGAAGTTTGGGAAAGGGAACCCAAATCTTGAATCACTTGGATATCATTTATATTTTTCATTGATTTTAATTCTAATATTCATAACATAAGAACTCTAAATTAAATCTCAACATTTACATGGAAGTATTAATTTTCTATTTTATTTTCACTCTTACTTAATCGAAGGGTTGGGGGTTCGAACGCCCAAGAGGTTGTGGGTTTAAAACCCCACAGCCTCTTTGATTTTTTTCCTTTAATTTTCATTGGGATAGGGAGGTTGTGGGTTCGAACCCCCACATCCCTTTATTTATTTATTTAGGTAAATTCGCTCATGTTTTCTCGCTGGGATAGGGAGGTTGTGGGTTCGAACCCCCATAGCCTCTCTATCTTTATTTTATTTAATTTGGGCGAGTGGCAGTGAGGTTGAGGGATCGAACCACCACAGTCTCACTTCATTTTGTAATTAATTTCGCTCTTTCCTTCAGCCTTGAGGTCGTGGGTTCGATTCCCTCTTCTCGCAATTTCTTTTCCTTATTCTTCTTTTCCTTCGCGTGTACCTGCAGGTAGTGGGTTCGAATCCCATGCCTCTTACTTATTTGCTTAATTAATTTTCTCCTCCTTCTCCCTAGAGATCACGAGTTCGATACCCCCCTAGTCCCATTCTTTTTTTTCCTTTGAGGCGAGATCAATAGCTAAGGGGGTTCGATTCCCTTTAGCCCCATTCCTTTTTTCTTTTCTTTTTAAGCCATCTCAACATGTGAGGTCTTGGGTTCGATTCCCATTGACCTCACGTATTTAATTATCCCTTTTAAAACCCATATTTCAACCTTATTATAGAGTACCCAAATTTGGAAAATTCTTGTCATTATTCAACTCATTTTTAGTCACGTTGTTCATAAGTTTAGTTTGATAAAAAATGGTTATTTAAATACACTATATTTCATGGTAATGAACATAACATTGTACACATATTTCACTCATAAAATACACAATAAATACATGATTTATCCAACCCCAAGATAGTGGGCAAATATGAGCAGGCCTCAGATTAGGCCCATAGCGGGAAAGGAACCAGCTAAAACCAACTCAAACAACCCAGCAAGAACTACAGGCCCATTTGCAATAAGGCCTGAATGAAACAGGTATTCATCTTTGGCGCACCTTCCGCCAATTAATTCTCGTGAACATCCCCAGATTTGCACATCAAAGATGCTGGTCCTAAAGAAACCATTTTCAAAGGAACTAGAGCCTAGCTCTTCTTCTTCACCAAGCGGAGAACTTAGATTCTTTCAAAAACAAACAAGTGACTGTTATACTATGAAACAACCCCAAAGTTTTGCCGAAGCTGTCTCCCCAAACAGTATAAAACATTCTCCCAAAGAGAAAGAGAAATTTGAGACGATTTCTCTACAAGTTTTCCTCATCCTTGGATTGGACAAGTAGTATGAAGGTTATGAGATAAAGCATCTTTTGAAACCTGTATATACAAATAGGAATTATGTGTAAACAGACAATTCCTTGAAAACAAGAAGATATTTCGAATTCATCCTTCTAGATACAAGATCTGTCGAAATCGAACATGAGTTAGAAGACAAATCTGACCCATATAGTATTGCGTACTCCAAGTTCACTATCAAAAATATTTTATCTCCTTACAACTGGCCAATTGACCATTTGCAGGCCCCATCAATCTCTCTAAGAGATTTAATCCACAAACCTACAATTGGTATGACTACAAGAATGCTTGGGTAAACTTCTTGTACGTTAGACCAACAACCCACACTTTGTTTGTAAAATATTGTCCATAAGTTGCAGCTTCTGCTATCTCAAGGTGGTTCTACGTATGGTGGAGCTGCTTTGGGGGAAATAAACAAGGCATGCCACGACAATTTACTGAAAAATATCCTCAATTTCAAATTGACGAAGGCATATCAACTGTACCAGACAACATAAAGCTCTGTAAGTTTTTCATTAAGAAGCGTTTATCTTAAATCAGAAGTTGGACGTTTGTTATTACAGATATTGACAGGATTAAATTTCTTTCTAAAGAAATCCGAGTCAAAGGCTGGTCTCCGGCAAAAAAGGAGACACCTACGTCTTCAAACAAGAAGACTGTTTCAACAGCCTCACCCTCAAAGAGTGAGTTAAAGAAGAGACTTGAAAAGGCTTTTTCTGAATTGGATGACAATGCAGATGAAGTTGCTATTAATCAACTTCTTGAGGAAGCATCCTCTCAAAGTGATGATTATGGTGACATGCTAAATCCAAAGGCTTTAGCAAATTCATACCTAAACCCATTTGATTAATATTCTAATTAAGGTCTTAAAAGCGGAATAATTAGTCTTTCTAATAGAGATCCAAAGGATCAGAATTATTAAGAAAGAAACAAAGGATTCTCATAGAAATGGAATCTTTGTTAATATGATCAAAATGATGGAATGAAATTCATTACAAAAATCAAAGGAGATCCAATCAACATCTGATTAGGATCTTATCTCTAACAGTAGCCAAAGGCGACAAAACCTTTATTATAGTTAAAGACAGAAGGAAAAGGTTCCTTTCCAACAACAGACTGCCACCATACTTTTCAAAAGCAAAAGAGGTGGAGCAAAATAAAAGAGTTATCCTGCTTTTTCAAAAAGCAAAAGCAGTGGAGGAGAAGGGAAGAGCCAATTAAAATCAAGCTCTGCGATTTTCCTTATCTCTTTTATTATCTTATTTTTCCTATATAAGGCAGTGTAATAAATGATTAAGAGCATCAGAAAATTCACAAACACAAAATTTTCTTGAATGCTCTCTTTCTATGTAAACATTATACAATATATTATGGAATAAAGCCTTTCTTCTGTAAGTTCCTTGTCTTCTTTATTTTCCTCTCTAAAGCCTTTTTATGGTATCAGCACCATGTTAATGGCATCAGTTTTTTGCATGAGTAGCTAAATCCTTTAGTTGTCTTGGTTGTTAGAAATCATGTGATATTTGAGATGATAGACGAATTTTAACAGTAATTATCCAGCTTATGGTTTATTATATTTGATTCTTAAGTTAACTCTGATTGAAGCAAGTTAAAGGCCATGGTTCCCTTTTATCATGTTGAGGTTTAGTCTCTGCATAAGTCTGAGTATGTCGATTAATCTCCGACTTAAGGATTTGGATAGCCTGAAACTAGATCATTATAAGTCCAGTAAGACCCAGGGGGGCGGCAACCGATCTTTTGGTGATCCGTCCTACAATAAGACTTTCCAAAGACTTGTAATATCCAACACGCGTGACAAAAGTTGAGTAACTTGCAAGGCCAATTTAATTGTTAAATCATAGTAATATTAAGTGCAAATTTAATCTTTCATCAGCTTGATATTTTTTTTTAAAATTATTCTTACACTCTTGTCTTATCCTTGACGTTCTTTCATGCCTAAAAGACAACTATTTACACTCATGAATAGCAACAATATTGTTAAATCTGTTAATTGTTCTATATCTAAAGAAGATATGTGTTTACAAAATAGGTCTATTCCAAAAGAACCTATTTATAAAATTTACCAAATAGGTAATTTTAATTTATTTAAAAGTTTTAATATAAAAACTTGTGAATCTACTTCTGCAATTAATAATTCTTTAGAAACTATTAAATTGTTAATTGTTGCTGACATTGACAGGTATAGAAAGGAATTTAAATTCCTTCATATTGGTCTTGTACAGGTTGCTGTGAAACCCCTCTTCCGTAATGGTTTAAATATTCCTATTTGTTTAATGCTTAGACTTCTCAATATTGATGATTCTTTATTAGGGATCTTAGAGAGTAATCTTGCTCAGGGGCCAGTTTACTTCTATTCTTACCCTAACTTCTCTGTGGAAATTGAAGATCCCAATATTCTTGCTGGGGTGTTTGAGTTGGTTTTAGCTGGATGCTTTCCCGCTATGGGCCTAATCTGAGGCCTGCTCATAATACAAAGGGGGAAAACCTTAGTTTAGAAGACCTTGAGAATCGTCCGAAGGAAATACTCTTGTAGAAAGAATTCCAGGAGAAAAACCCATACCTTCTGATGTTGTTCAAGTGTGAAGATGCTGCCCAGAAACTCCTCCAAACCACGCCCAATTCTCCTCAACGTACACACCACTCGACGAACAACCTCCCTTTCCCTTGACGTTTTTGATTACCTTGTTTTTCTTACATCTTTTCGTGTGTTTTTCAAGTGTGAAGAACAATTGTTATTAAATTGTTCATGAGATTTCTTTTTAGTCAGAGAGTGATACAATGAGAGTTGAAAGACGTGGAAGAGAGTTGAGAAACGTGAGGGAGAGATTTATTAGGATTAGGACACTAAATTGAAGACTTAGTCAAAATAGGATTAAATTAAATTAATACCAAAATCTGATTTATTTTAATTAATACGTGAAAGGACCAATATGCCCTTAAAATTTCAGATATTTAGAATAATAATTAAATCACCTTAAGTATCTATCTATTCGATTTTTTAGGGTTGTTACATTATCCCACGCTTAGGAATATTCGTCCCCAAATGACACTACCACTACACATCGTAATGCATATCAGATCATAACATAATCGTTATGCACAGTCAACCAATAGCAACAAAATACGAAGAGATAAAGAAACATAAGCTTAAGAGTAGGAAGACTAACCTCAAGTGCTGACAAGATGAGGATAGCGGGATCTCATGTCGGCCTCAGCTTTCCACGTAGCACCCTCCACAAGATGATTCCTCCACAATACCTTCACTATTGCAATCTCCTTGTTCCGCGGACGCTTGACCTGTGTGTCTAATGTCTCAAAAGGTACCTCCTCATAGGACAAGTCTTCACCAACCCCCAAACCTTCAATAGGTAGGATTGATGCTGGATCACCTAGGCACTTCTTCAACATAAAGACATGAAAGACTGGATGAACAGAAGTTAGCTCAGCAAGCAATGCTAACTCATAGGCCACCTCACCCACACACTGTAGAATCTCATATGGCCCCACATACCTCAGACTCAGCTTCTCTTTTCTACCAAATCTCATCACCACTTTCATAGGCGATATCTTCAAGTAAAAAACTGGTCACTAACATTAAATTCTAAGGGCCGCTTTCTATTGTCTGCATATGATTTCTGTCGGCTGTAAGCACTAGGCAACCTGTCTTTAATCACTCTAACTTTCTCCAAGGGCTCATGAATGATCTATGAACCCAAAATGGCTGACTCTCCAACCTCGTACCACCAAACTAGAGATAAACACCTCCTACCATACAATGCCTCAAAAAGTGCCATCCCAATGGTGGAGTGATAGCTATTATTATACGAGAACTCTGTGAAAGGCAGATAGTCATCCCAATTACCTCTGAAGTCAATCACACACCCTCTCAATATGTCCTCTAATGTCTTAATGGTGCACTTGCTTGCCCATCTGTCTGAGGATGAAAGGTAGTGCTAAGTTTTTCCTGCGTGGCCAAGCTTTTCTGGAATGATCTCCAGAAATGTGGAGTAAACTGAGCTCCTCTATCAGAAATGATAGATAAAAGAATCCCATGCCAACTCACAATCTCATCAATGTATAGTCTCGCATAATCCTCGGCTTTGTAAGTAGACTTCACAGCGATAAAGTGAGCAGACATAGTCAATCTGTCCACCATTACCCATATGGAGTCATGCTGCCTCCTAGTCCACAGAAGACCAACCACGAAGTCCATATTAATGGCCTCTCACTTCCAAGTCGGAACCTCAATAATCTTAGTCAGACCACCAGGCTTAAGATGCTCTGCCTTAACCTGCTGACAATTAGGACACTTAGCCACGTATTCTGCAATATCCTTCTTCATACCATCCCACCAAAAAATCTTCTTAAGATCATGATACATTATGCTTTAACCTGGAGGTATGGAACTGGAACCATGGGCCTCTGCCACAATCCTGGTCAGCATATCATCCACATCTGGTACACACAGCCTATCGTGGTATCTATGTATGCTCTCACCTCCCACAGCGAAAGACTCATTAATTTTTAACAGCACTGAGTCCTTCAGCTCCATAAACATAGGATCAAGATGCTGACCCTTCTTGACTTCAACTAAAAAGGATGATTCAGAACAAGGATGAACTGAAACACCCATACTAGTAGAGTCAACAAATTGCACACCCAGTCTGGACAGTCTGTGTACCTCTTGCACCAGGTCCTTCTTCTCATCCTTAACGTGGGGTGTACTTCCCATGCTCATCCTTCTCAAAGCATCAGCTACAATATTATCCTTACCTTGATGATTTCAAAAAATCTCAATATTCTCCCTATTCTTTCTATTAAATACTAGGGAAAGTAACATACGTTGATAGCTTAACAAACATCAAAGAATACTCCCTGATCGTCATAAAGCCTTGTTTAAGTTTGATGAACTCCTCAACCTTGGCCTCCCTCATCTATCAGGGGAAGAATCTCTCGAAAAAAGTTGTCTTGAACTGATCCCAAGTGATTGTCACTCCACCAAAACGTGGCTATCTTGCCACATCTTGCACCAAGTTTGTTCAACATCTTTGAGCTGGTAAAAAGCCAGCTCAACCTTCTCAATATCAGTGGCCCCCAAAGACACTAGGATCTTATGCACCTCATCTACAAACTCTTGAGTATCCTATGATGTCTTCTCCCCTGTGAATATAGGAGGATTCATCCTAGTGAAATCTACCAGTGTGTCAACCATGCTGCGAACTAGTGGATTCTTTCTCAGAACATCCTTCCGGTTGACTAGGGCAGTCAAATCTTGAGCGTCCATTGTGATGGCCTGTGCCATCTGGTCTACAGATTCCCTCACCTCAGCATCAATCAATCCAGCTGGGTTAAGTGGCATGACCTTTCTTCAGCTGGAGCCTGGGGTGGATTCTGATTACCTCTAGTTGCTGCTCCTCCCCTCCTCAGACCCGTAGTTCTCCAAGTGTTCATTCTCTACAAACAACAAGGAATGATGTTAGAAACGTTCATATCCACCAAGAACTCAGACATTAGGAAAATCTTGATAAGATCAGAAGAAGGGAAATTTTTCCTACCCATCGTGCAGTCTCTAATCCAGGATAGTGGTGCACTTCACTACCAAGACATAGAAACTAATCAATGTGGTTGATGTGAACTCAATATTCTCGAAATTTAACCAAGGGCTCTAATTTTACCTTTTTCACGACCAGAATCTAAACCTCAACCGAGTCCGGCGTCGTTAACCTCTTAGAGGTCGCAGACAAGCCTACATGCGTTACTCATACCTCCCCTAGACTAATTTAAGCGGAAAATTTTAAACTTTTTTATGTTTAACATACTTTCTAAATATTCTTAACATTTCATAATCATTCATCAACAACCATCTAACATTAAAGAGATAAGCAACTGAAACAAATAGTTCATTAAGTATTAATTGTATGATGGCAAAAATTGCATCAATACAAAGTCTGAAATAAAATAGGAAAGAAACGCTAGTGGAACATGCTCCACTCTAAAAATGGATATGCTAAATAATGCTTAATGTGTCTAGAATGCCAACGATTTGACAGGGCTCACACGGATTGATGCGCATAGAACAAGACCTCGAAACCTTTGCTACATCAAAGAGAACTAACTTGGGGAGTTAGTTAAGATAAGAAAGGTTGGTTCCAACTATGTTGGACTCTCGATACGAATATTTACATAAATGAGTCCTAACAGACTTAAAAAGGGAAAATCATACGTTTGGAGGGCCTAGGGGTAAATTGGTCTTTTTTCAGGCTAAGGGTAGTATCGTAATTACCCTAAATATATAATTAATTATTTAATTAATAAGGTGGAGGGGAATTTTTGGGAGAGAGGGCCGAAATTGGTCTCTTGAAGTGAAGTATTGCTCCACCCGAGTTCTAACCTAGGTGGAACCAATGAATTAAATTGTTTTAAATTTAAGTTGGTAAATTGATGTAATTAATTTATATTTATTATTTATTATCTGATTTAAAATAAATTAAATAAGATTTTTAATAATTAAATAAAAACCTAATTTGACTAAATCCTAAAGTAGACTCCTAATCCTAAACAAAACTCTTCTCTCCCATGCTCAGCTCTCTCTCCCGTCTCTATCACTCTCACTCACGATTCTCTCTATAAAATAACTTAAAATAAGTAGGTAAATAAATATAAGAAAACAAACAAAATCAATCACGTAGGCGGAAGAGAAGTTTGTCCGTCGAGTTGGTGCTGATTTTGAGGGGATTTGGTAGTGATTTTAGAGACGATTTTGGGCAGAAAGTCAAGGTATGAACGTCATAAAAGTTATGGGTTTTCTCACTCTTTGTCCCATTCCCAAGATACCCTCAAGGCTCAGATGAATCTACTCGAAAACTAGGGTTGTTCTCGTTGTTGTCTAACTCATTGTCCTTAGTATCCCTTTGATCTCAATGTGAAATAGGTTAGAGATCATGTTGTTGGTATGTTTGCTGGTAGTTTAAGTATGAAGTTTTATTTTTGTGATAATATGTTCTTAATTATGTGTTTGGAATTTTAAGCATGTTAAGTTATGTCAACTGAAAGTATGCGAAAAATTATATGTTTATAAGGTTGAATTTTATGTGCGAAAGTTTGTGTAAATCATAAGGTGTAAAAGTGGTGTAATGTTGCTGGATGAAATGGTAATTCTTGGCTGAATATAATCATAAAAATATTGACACTTAAAGATGCACGAAATGATCCACGAAATGCCTTAAGAATTAACGTAAGAATGATGATAAAAAGAAGCTGAAAATAGTGAACAAATTTCCAGCATTTGGTAGGTTGGGTTAGGCCAAAGATAATGGTACAAAATGCAATTAATAATGAATGTAAAATAAATGATATCACTAAGGATTGAACCCAAGACATCATTACATGAAAGCTACAAAAAATATCAACAAAAGATTAAGACAAAAAGGGATTGGAAGAGACTAAATTTCCACCCTGCTAGAAATGGTAGTCTCGACCAACTTTTAAAATAATTAGCTTCGTTTAAATTTTTTTAAAATGTGAGGTCATTGGTGATTGAACCCATGACATCACTGAATAAAAATTTCATAAAAAACATTGTGAAAAAAATGCAAGGAAAACATAGATGTGGTGAGTGGGGATTGAACCCACAACCTCTTCAATGTATGAGAGAAGTAGGAGAAAAATAAAGGAGAAAATAAATGTGGAGAGTGGGGATTGAACCCACAACCTCTTGGACAGGTGAGAAAGTTAAGAGATAAATTAAAAGAAAAATAATGACCTTGTAGGGGATTGAACCCACAACCTCCTTCACTTAAACGAAAAAAGAGGGGAGAAAAAGAGAGGAAATATTATGGGGTTGATGGGGATCGAACTAGGTTTCTCAAAATCTGAAAAATATGATTATCAAGTTTTAAATAAGATTAAGTGTTTTCCAAGGGATTCGAAATTGGGTTCCCTTGCCCAATTCCGTATTGACACATAAGTCATACGTAAGTAAATATTTAATGAATGCTGCCTCTAAAGATCGAAATCAATATCTTGGCATATCTACAAGATTCATAAGTGTTGTACCACATAATCTTGGGTAAATATGAATCACTTAGACAAACTATGAATGAAGCACATGGCTTGTATGTATAGACTAATAAGTCTAGCATACGTTTTAAAGTTAGCGAACCTAAGATGTATGTGATGAAATGATGTAAAGTTAAAAGGGTTAAGTAAGAGTGTTGTAACATTCCGGAAAAATTACATATCTAATGAAGAGCCCAGTAAGTCTGTAAGAATATATATTGGGGATGCATAGGCATTCAAATGCCCAATATTGATGAATACTGGGCATAGTATAGAAAATTAAGTAAGGTGTATTAGCAATTTCTATAAAGTACCCAAATAAAACAAATATTGGGCAAATTTTTCTAAGTACTAAAGAGCTTGGTAAAGAAGTTTACCTACTACGCATCCAAGTCTCAAGCCTAGTACCATAGCACATGATCATTTAAAATGATCATGTACATTAAACAGTTCCCAAGGACATAGTGAGGATCATTGGGACAATAATTAAATATTCCCAAATGAAGAATAAATATTAGCTAGTTAGGAAAGTGTAAACAACCCATGTGCAAGCTCATGTGCAAGACATGTGAAGAAGCTGCCAAAGAAGGGGACCACCCTAACCGAATTCGGTTGCGACAATTATGATGAAAATGTGCACAAGGGACCACTTCATGTGGGGCCTAACCTCCCTACCTATTTTAGACTCTAAACTACTGACCCAAATATCTAATAACCTAGGACTAAACGAAATGGACCCACTAGTGCTCCCGACAACCTAGGACCAAAACCGGGTTGACACTTACCTAGTACTAGTTAAAGAGACAACCTAGTACCTAACCTAGGATGGTCCAGAAGGTTAGTTATAGTCCTATCAACTAAGGGGTACATTATTAATTCACCTAGGTTACCTAATTAATTAATTTAAAAGATTAATTAATTAATTTAAAAGGGCTAAAACCAAAACTACAAAGGAAATTTTCAGATTTTGGTTAAGACAAGAAAGGGACAACCTAGTACCTAACTTACGATGATCCAAAGAGTTAGTTAAGCTCCTAAAAACTTAGGGATACTTCATTAAGTATCCTAGGATACTTAATTAATTAATTTATCATCTTAATTAATTAGATTAAAGAGTTAAAACCGAAATCACGAAGGAGTTTCAAGATTTCGGTTGAGAAAAGAAAAAGACAACCTAGTATTAACCTAGGATGGTCCAAAGGATTAGTTATGGTTATAAAGACTTAAGGGTACTTTATTAATTATCCTAGGGTACTTAATTAATTAATTTATCAGATTAATTAATTAATTTGAAGGTTCAAAACCGAAATAACAAAGAAGTTTCAAGATTTCCGTTGAGACAAGAGAAAGACAACCTAGTATTTAACCTAGGATTGTCCAAATGATTAGTTATGGTTATAAAGACTTAAGTATCCTTTAGTAATTACCCTATGTTACATACTTAATTAAATTATCCATTTAATTAATTAAATTAAAAGGTTCAAACCAAAATTCTTATGCTAACCTAGTATAATGCAAGAAATATCCTAGTACTTAACCTAGGATGGTCTAAAAGGGTTAATTTTGGTTCCAATAACTCAGGGGTACTTTAGTAGTTTCCCTATGTACCTAAATTAATTGAATTAAGTATTTAATTAATTAATATAAAGTCAAAATATTGACCAAAACCATAGTCATCTAGATTTGACTTAGTGTTATATTTTCCTATCTTTAATCAACTTAGGAGGGGATTTTCGGTAATTCAAGATCAGTTCTTAAACCTAAAAATCATGTTGAAACTCATAGGAAAAAAAATTACGCAAAACAGTAAGCATGCGAGGGAAAGAAAAACAGAAAATTCCATTGATTCTCCTTGGCGATTTCAAGGTTTTTCAAAGTTTTCGTTCAAGATGGTCTTCGTTGATTAAGTTCTACTTAAGGTATGGGTTTCTCTCCTGGACTTCTTTCTCCAAGATAACTTTCTTTTGAATGATTCAATGATCTTGTAAACTAGGTTATTTCCCATCATTCTTGTTGAACTCATTCCTTAGTACCCTTGTTACGATTTCAATGTTGAATAGGTTAGAAATCATGTTATTGTTACATTGTTCTGGCTGATCTTAATGTGTATTGTTTTTGATTAAATAATGGTTGAATGAACCTATTAATTGGACTCGTTTGATACTAAGTTTTATTATGTGAATTTAAAGAATGATACTATGTTAGAGATATGTCCAAAAATGTTATGTATGAAGATGTTACAGTCTTTTGTGCATACCTGCTGTTAATATGACGTTATGAAGATATTAAATTCATCAAATGTCAATATGATGCAGTCCATTACGACTTAAAAGTGTTACTCTAAAGTCATGAACTAAAATTGTCTTAACAGGGCCATTATGAAATCATATCCTCAATGAATTGGCTATCTCGTTCAAATAAAATGGCTAACAATACATTGTCTAAAAGTGATGTATGTAAATTACTACAATATTTTGTTAAATAATTAAAAGATTTGATAATGTATAATGTATAAAAACATAAGTATGTTGCACATGAAAATTGGATTATGCCAACATATATGGTTATGAAATCTATACCCAATTGTTTATGCCAATGCTAATCGTATGCCAATAAAATGGCTAACAATACATTGTCTAAAAGTGATGTATGTAAATGGATATAATATTATGTTAAGTAATTAAAATATTGGATAATGTATAATGTATAAAAACTTAAGCATGTTGTACATGAAAATTGGCTTTTGGCAACAAATATGGTTGTGAAATCTATGCTCAATAGTTTATGACAATACTAACCGTATGCCAATAATATGGCTAACAATACATTGTCTAAAAGTGATGTATGTAAATGGCTATAATAGTATGTTAAATACTTAAAATATTGGGTACTGTATAATGTATAAAAACCTAAGCATGTTGCACATGAAAATTGGCTTATGCTAAGAAATATGGTTATGAAATCTACGCCCAATTTTTTATGCCAATACTAATAGTATGCCAATAAAATGGCTAACGATACATTATCTAAAAGTGATGCATGAAAATGGCTATAATACTATGTTAAATAAAAAAAGATTGGCTAATGGTTCATACATATTAATATGAACTTACGTAAAATTGACACATGCCAACAAAAGGGTTATGTAGTTTAATATTAAAAGGTGATGCCAATATTAATCATATGACAACCTTGTGTAGTTATAATATTAAATGATAATATAAGCACTTCTAAATTAATTCAATGAACCCATAATCAAGGGAATGCCACACGTTGGTACAACTCCCAACATGCTCTAAAAGAATGACATAGGAACACATGAAACTCATTGAATGAAGTTTTCATCGTCCATAAACGGTGATATGAAGCTACTACACTAAAGTAAGTAAGTAATGTGAGATATAACATAATTAAAGGGGTCTAAATTATGTATGTGACCAAAATGGGGTGTTAAAGGAAGTTAGACAAGTCTTACTTACACCTAAGCTACTATGTTAAAAGAATATTCACGAATAAAGGTGTTAGAATGTGTGACATTAGTCACATTAACACCAAAGGATGATATGTAAGGACAATTCACATTTCATCAATGTAAAGTAAGGATTATATGTAAGGACAATTCACATTTCATCAATGTAAAGAAAAGATGTTATGTAAGGACAATTCACATTTCATCAATGTAAAGTAAGAATAACAAGTCATCAAAAGAGTTGTAAATCTCAATCTAGAAGCAAGACTCCATAATGCTAGAGTAAACACTAGAAGATAAAGAAGAAATGAACATTCACGTAAAGAGGTGAGTAATTATGTTAATCTATAATGCTAATGAAAATGGTGACAACATGATAAGAGGATAATGTGAAAGATGAGAGCAATCTCAAATGAGCCTAAGTAAATGTTACCCAAACGTACTCACCTATGAGAGTGTAAAGTTAATGAAGAGATCAGTCTCTATGTACACCCTAATGGAAGTATTGAGACTGATGTATACTTAATACTAATGATGAGATGAGAAATCATCTATTGCGCTATGATGTGCTTATACTAGAAGCCAGCTTCCATGACGCATGAGTCGAATGAAATTTAACTTTATACTGAGCACCGATAGGCTAGCGATGATCGGTGATGCCTTATTTCGGGAAGGGCGGAGGTTCACGTATTTTGGGATCAAGTATGCCGTGTCACGTCTAGGGGGTTCTCTCGGGGCGTGACATATACATATTGTCACGCATAGGGTATATTTTGGGTCATTAAAAACCTTGTATTCAAAGCACAAGGTTTAGAGAAGTCTTAGAATGTTTGATATGGCACTTCGAGTAGAGTAGTGTACCTGAGTTTCAAGCTCGCCATATTTACGAATAGGTAGCTATAAGGTCTTGTGGTTGGTGAGGGTCGACAGTTATTTGGAAATGAAGGATGTCGGGTCAACTTCAAATGTTCATATCATTTTTGTAGAAAATGAATTAGGTGGTCTATGACTTTCCAAATTAAAGATAGTTGAATCCTCTCTCCGATGCCACCGAGTTTGCTAAAATCAAAGCTTAGAGTAAAAGTTTATGCTCGTTTCAAAAGAGCCATGTTGCGAAGGGCACCTCTTCAACCTTAAGTCTTGGTTGCTTTTGTATTTTCCCCTATGTATTGGGAACTTAAAATACGTCGTTTGATGCCTAAACTAAGTCATTTAACTTAGTATAAGATTAATACCCTAGTCAAATATACCCATAACCTTCATTCTGCAAACAATAACCCAACTTAAAGCAAAAAGAAAGAGGAAAAGTCAGCAGTTTCTTCAAAGAACAAGTAGAGGTGTTCTTCGAAGTTCAAACCCTAAATCCAAAGGATCTCTCCATAGATTTTATCTCTAGGAAGGAATGATTTCATTTGTTTGTTCTTATCACCCATTAGATCACTATAATTCAGTTAGTTACTCATAAACTTTTCAAACATAGGGTGTCTAAATTTTCAAAATTTATTGTCATTTTGGTTCCTGTGATCTATATTACTTATTTTTTGATAATTTAGTATAATTCCTTCCATAGTACTCAAATCTATAGCTTGTGTAAACTTATCCTAGTTCATGAATTCTACTTGCTAGATCAGTTAGACAAAAATTCATGCTTCAGATTTGAGTGTTATATACACAGTACATAAATATTGCGTTCTCAATTAGCATGTCAGTTTTGAGCTATTATGTATTTAGTGCATTTTAGGTTCATGAATATTCAATTGGACGTATACTTAGTACC
Source organism: Solanum pennellii (assembly GCF_001406875.1). Classification (NCBI taxonomy): domain Eukaryota; kingdom Viridiplantae; phylum Streptophyta; class Magnoliopsida; order Solanales; family Solanaceae; genus Solanum; species Solanum pennellii. The sequence continues at coordinate 10,505,476 of NC_028640.1, forward strand.
AAGTTTGACTAGGGTTCAACATACCTTCAATGTCCTAGAATTATGTGCCCGGGTATATTTATAAGTCCCCTCTATTGGGAATTAGTTTTAGTGATCACGCCACATTCATGCTTTTATACCCCTAACAATGCATATTGGGTCCCCTGGATGGGGCATATACATGTAACTCCATGATTCACTCATGTGGTATGTGACAGTTAATAATAACTCCCATAATGAGACTTTTAGTGCATTGACTAGGTTTTCAGCATTAACATTAGTATACAGTTAAACAATGTTACCTTTACGATTATTATTTGGTCCTTGCATTGTTTAGTTTCTCAGTTATACTTCCATACATTTTTATATCCTTGTTTAGATTATATCATTTCTCAGTTATGTATTGTTCAAATATTATACTTTGTTCAACTTAACATATCTATATCATGCAGGATCAATAAATTCCAAGTACTCACACATACTTTGTGCTACATCGTTTCACGATGTAGGTTAAAGCACTTAGCATCCAAATCACGCTTAGATAAATTCTCTATTCCATTCAGTAGCGTAATTTGTGAGTCCTCATACTTCTAGGTAAATAGACATGCTTTCTTTCTTAGTCTTTATTTCTAGTTTTCAGTTTGTTAGAGTTAGCTGGGGGCATGACCCAATAACTCAACCGAATAATTTGTTTAGGCATAGTGGTAGATTCAAAACAAGTTGTTAAGTGTTGTTTAAGTCATCCTACACTCTTATTATTATATCATATATATTCAGACTAGTTCGGTTTTCCCAAATTCAAATTTTCATTGTTTTTAGCTGCATAGTGCATGTCTTATATCATTTTCATTATGCTTGATATATGTGATGCTCAGGGTTAGATTGGGGTCACTTGTGATCTTAGGTTTCGTGTTACCTCTAAGGGGTAGCCTCAAGGCGTGACATGTTCTTTCCCCTTGAGAAGGGGAGTTAAACGTACTTGATTTCATTGACCTTCATCAAGGAAATAAGAGGGTGAAGGAGCATGATTTGAAATTCATACAGTTACCCAAATATGCTCAAACAATGGTTGGCGATTCAAGGGCAAGGATGAGTAAGTTTGTGTTGGGTGCTTAGCAGTTGGATGTCAAAGAATGACTAACCATCATGCTTATTAGGAGATTGATGTATCCTATTTGATAGTTCATTCACAATAAAATTGAAGAAGAGAAATTTAAGGAGAAAAATAGGGATTCAAAGATAGCAAGAAAGGATAATCGTAATTTCTCATATTCAAGGTCCAGTGACTAATCATTCCCAAAGTATCAGTTCTACTGTGAAAATGGTAACTCAGTTTCAAAGTTGTGGAAAAAGTAATAGAAGTGAGTGTCTAGCCGATATAAATTCATGTTTTAGTTGTGGAAAAATGGATCATGAGATAAGAGATTTTGTATTTTGATTTCTATGAATTAGAAAGATAATCATGACGGCTAAACTTTGGGATCGACAAGATTATCAGGGTTCCCCTAATCAAATGATTCATAATTCTTGACATTTTAGCTAGTAGTTATGAAATACTTGATTTTAGGTGTATCATTGGAAATTTTAGGACCCTTAATGCATCTAAGGCAAGTCATTGGTTCATAGTTGAATGATGATTGTTTCTCAAAGCGATAACCTTTGTTTATGGTTGTCACTACTTTAAATATTTGGTTCATTTGTAAGAGAAGAAATGTTATTTGAAATGGTTGTTCTATGTCTAAACATACTTTGGTCGTAGGTTCGAATAGAATGATTTTCTTGTTCGCCTAAGTTAGATATCCATGGTTGAATGAAATACTTACTTCTTGGCCACTAATTATTAAACATTTGGAAGAATGTGCTCATTTAAACTACTTCAAGGTGGTGACTTAAAAAATACATTCTTTGGGGTGTCTCAAATGTAATACTGATGGATGTAGAAAAGAAAATCTTGGTCTTAGCGCATTGGCATTTTGTATTAGGAATAATGAAAGTGATTTGTTATATGCCGAACTACAAAAAATAGGAGAAGTTTCAGCAATTGCAGCAGAAATAAGAGCAGTTAAACAAGGTCTGGATGACTGCGTTCAAAAGGGTTGTCTAGCATTAACTATAGAAACTGATTCATTGATTACAAAGGAGATCCTGGATTGGGTTTTGGAGGTTCCTTTTATTGTTTCTATTAATGTGAGGAATATAAAGTTTTCAATGCACAATAGGGATAATGAGGTGGTTCATACATTCAAAGAAGGGAACAAACTAGTTGTTTTATTAAACTAATAAAGTTATCTATCTTGTAGGTATAGATATACATAGATATTTACATATACAGAAGTTACCATAGCCAGCATAAGCCATCATTCAATTGAAAAATAATCAAATCCCTAATTTGAGAATTAAAAAAAATGCAAAATAGGGGATTTACCATAGATGCACATATTACAAATTGACACGTAGGTCTATGAAATGAATAATTACAAGGGAATAATATCTAGACAATGATAATACACTGCAAAAAGAATGAAATAAAATCACCATAAAAATATTGTGTATTTTCAATTCTGATATGATATTAATGTTAGAATGGTTACCTCTCGAGATCTTAAATCATACATGATGGTATTATCTTCGATGGATCTCATCCCATGTAAGATTGATCAATTACGGAGAATAATGTTCTAATATTGGTATTGAATTGAAATGGAAGTCCAACCATTTCATTACAAAGAGTGATTTGTCTGTGTTATCATCCATCTACAGCTTGATTCAAGCTAAAATGTTCACTCATCAAGTCGAAGAAGTGCTCTTTGGTGCTGAATAATGACGTCAGTGAGAGCCTTTTGACGTATAAATGATTTCACTCCAAAATTGGGTGCATTGATGATTTTAGCTGGCTTATTAAAGCCGATGCTAGTGAAGGCAGACATTAGGCCGACATTCCATTGGAAAGATGAGCCTCATCTGGTGTAATTTTTGAGGAATATCGGTCAGACCAATTTGGGGAAACATTTTCAAAATTGCTTACTTACTAGTTCTTTATTTTTTAAATATTTTTTTGTTATTTGTTTATTGTGAGCCACTTTTGGGTCTTAACCCATTTATTATCTCTTTGTTTTTATTAAATAATAAGACATGTGTTTGAATAAAAAAAAGTAATGATATTATAATAAATTTTATTCATGTATATATAAATGTGGGGTTGTTTTAACAAAATATAAACATGTGGGTCAATATTTGTACGAAGGTTTAACGTACCCTCAATGTCCTAGATCTACATGCCCGCATAGGTTTATAAGTCCCCTTTGTTGTGCATTAGTTTTAGTGATCACGCCACAATCGTGCCTGTATACTCCTGGCAAGGCATATTGGATCCTCTAGATGGGGTGTATACATCGGACTCCACGTTTAACTCATATGATTAATGTCGGTTAAGATTATCTCCCACTGTGAGACTCTTAGTGCATTGACGATGTTTTTATCATTTAATTAGGATGCAGTTCAGCGTGTTACAGTCATGATTAGTATTCAGTTATTGCAATGTTTAGTTTTCAGTTTTACTTCTGTACATATTATATCCTTGTTTATATTATATTATTACTGAGTTATATATTGTTAAACTTATATATTTTATTCAACTAAGAATAACTATATCATGCATGCTCACTACATTTCTATTACTGACGCATACTTTGTGCTACATCATTTCATGATGTAGGTTTCGGCACTCAACATCCAGATCACGCTTAGTTAGTTTCTTGATTAGACTTTTGCAGCTTCTATTGTGAGTCCTCATACTTCGAGGTTCATTTAAATGCTTTCTCTCTTAGTCTTTCTTTATAGTTTTTTGTTTTGTTATTGTCACTCCTTGAAGTTACCTCCTGGACACAGACATGAGACCTAGGATTATGAGTGACCCTAAGCTAACCCTGTTGGCATATCATGATCAAACTAAAGTAAAATGAAGCAATAAATACTAAGCGGAAACCAATTATGATATTATCCGAAATGATGGGGAATACCCATATACTACATCTGAATATATGAAAACTCAGAGTTTGAAATACAATAGAAAAGTCATAGCATTAGATATGAAACTAACAATGTCTGAAATAAGTCTCTTAACTTACTAAAAGTGTTGGGACATGCCCCAAGCAAAATCTAAAAAAATTGAAACCAAAACTAAATGTAAAAGCAAGAAAATAATCATGTCAGTTATTCTGGAAGAATGAGCACTCACCATTGCATAATAGAAATGCTTTCTATCTTAGTCATTATTTATAATTCTTAGTTTTGTTAGTGTAACTCCCCAAAGCTACCCCAGAGACACATACATGGGGCCTAGGATTACAAGTGACCTCAAACTAACCCTCATGGCATATCATGAGCAAACTAAAGTAAATTGAAGCAATAAATTTTTAGCGGAAGCCAATCATGAGATAATCTGAAATGATGGGGAATATCCATATACTAAATCTTAATAGATGAAAATGGAGAGTTGAAATACAATAGAAAAGTCAAACTCTAACACTAAAGCTGTAACTAAATATGTTTGAAATAAGCCTCTAAATTTACTAGAAGTGCTGGGACATGAACCAAGCTCAATCTAAAACAAATTGAACCTAAAACTAAAACTAAAAGCAATAAAACAATCATGTCACTATTATTAGAAGAATGAGGACTCCCAAGTGCTACAGAACTGAAGATGTGGAACCGATCTATGCGTGATATGAGTGCTGAGGACATGAACCCACATTACGGGAAGATGTAGCGCAGAGTATGCACCAATACTTGAAAGGTAGTAAGCATGTAGGATAGAGTACAACTGAATAATAATTATGATTGAACAAGAAATAAAGCAATAACATAATCTGAACATGATAAATTTATTGAAAGAACTGCACATGACTAAACTAAATGGAGTGACCAAGTTTATAACATGATGAGACTGAATGTTGAACTACACTAAGAACATGGTCAATAAAATGGAATTTGAATGAACTGTAAGAGATCTAATAATAACTAACATAAACCCACAGAAGCTAAATGTGGAGTCCGATGTATATGCCTCAACAAGAGGACGCAATATAACTTGCCAAAAGCTATAGAGGCATGCTGGTGTGATTACTAAAATGATACGCACAGAGGTTACATAAAACCTACGGGGCACAAGATTAAGCTATCTGACCCTAGTCCCCTCAGTATTAAGCTTCCCATATTATTAAGTAATTAACACTTTAAGACTGAAATGTTGTTATGTTAGATAGCTCAAAACTGACATCTAAACTGAGAATGCAACATTTATGTACTCAGAATAATGCATATGAAACTGGTATGCAACTAATAATAATTGACATTGCAAGTTTAATTCATTAAATAAAAGAACTACATAGCTAGGGTTCAGAGTTTATGCATGAAACCGACAATAACGATACTGAATTCATAATAATACGATTTAGATCATTCTAACAGCGAAACCCAACAATTTTAATATTCATGAAACCCTAGGTCTAGATAACATTAAGTGAATCAATATTTTGACTGAAATCTTGGACCCAATGCGTGAAAGAAACCCACTACTTTGAACTAGCGTTGCTCAACCTCTTTCTCCTCTTACACTAAAATTTTCTATGTTTTGATGAATGATCTAACTTAGGTAAGTTCTATTATATTTAAAGGATAAAATTGACCAAAACTATGTACTTTATAGTTTAACTGACATAGTTTAAATGTTTAACACATAAGGAAATTACAAAAAAACCCTAACTTAACTACTATCGGGGTCACTAATGGATGGGACAGACGGATCTTCGATTGATTGATAGTCCTAGCTGGTTAATCGTCAGTCGTGACTGGGGGTCAACTAAGGGTGTTGATCCATAGACACGGGTCATGGTCCATGGGTCCAACCATGGGTCGAAACTTCAACAATTTCCTAGGGGGTTTAATGGGAAGGTGCATGGATCGTGGGTCACTCTACAATCCATGGATGGAAACCGTGGATTGCACCTGCAACTTCTAGAAATCCACATTGAGTCTATTTTTGAATACGTGGTTACAATTAGGATTAGTTGGAGGCATGTCCAATTATCTCAATGCAGTAGAGACTTTTCAGACATAGTAGTAGATTCAACTCGAGTTTTAAAGTGTTGTTTCAGTCATCACTAAAGTCTTATGATTATATCAAATATATTCACACTAGTTGGGTTTTTCCCTAGTTAAGATATCCACTGTTTTTTAGCTTCCGCATACTACATGTCTTATTTAGTCATTTTCATGATGCTTGATTTATTCAAGACTCAGGGTCATCTTGGGGTCACTCGTGATCTTGTTTTATGTCTAGGGGTGTTTTATTAGGTGTATTTATCTCCCTAAGTTGTCAATATTTTACCATAAGTTTGTTTTAGTAATGAATAATGTTGAGTCTATTATCATGATTTTATTATACTTGCAATATTTATGACCTAAAACATATAATTAAAAGTCTCAGGAACTCTCAAGAATCTTGGAGTCGAATTGAAGATAATAGATGCAAAGGTGTGCGAAAAATAGACGAATAATAGACTAAGTATGGAATCACCTAGGCATGGCGTACTGAGAGACACGTCGCGCCAGGACTAAAAGGTTATATTCGCTTTCTTGTCACTATTCTAGGCATTACATGCCAAGGTAGGAAGTTCTGAGGCAACTGAATGGTGCTCTGCTAGGCGCGACGCTCCAAGGAGGAGAGTTCAGAGGCGACAAGTTACGCCCGAACGAACAACTTTCTTGGTTATTAAAAAGGATGAAATATAAATGCCCGCAATTATTTTATATCCTTCCTCAACGATGTACATAGTATCTAAATGGATAAGGCGACTAGAGGTGTTAACCCGACTCATACAATTAATCATGTAAACCCAATAACTTGATAACTAAAACAAGTTCTAAGCAGAGAATATAATACATGAGATTTGTTGCATGTTGTAGCGCTGGAATTATCTTTTACTTGCTTGAAACATCATCTTCAAGTCATTCAATCTTGGTTACCTTTATTTATGCATAAATAGTTGAAGTTAACAATCATCAAAAATTTTGAGAACAGTTACTCTTATTTATTTTTTAGAATTGAGTGTCAAATATAAGTTTATCATAAATCACTTGGGAACGATAATTCTTTTCTTTAAGAATATAAATTATTTTTAGCGATCACGTACACGTGTGTGTATATTAGGGAAGAATAAGTTTTTGGAGCCGCTTTCAGGGACTTAGAAATTGATTTATATTTGATCTTCTTATGTTTACATGAATTCGAATATTCAAGTGTCAGTTACTTGATCTTAGCTTGTGATTGCAGGAACTTGATTTTTAAGTTTGTCTCGGAAAGGAGAACTTGTCAAACTAGACAGCGAACCCGAAAGAGCTTTACTCCAATGCAAAAAAATCAATCGAGGGATCAAGAAGAATTAGGGTTAGGTCTTTGGGAAAACAATGATGATAATAACCAGGACAACGTGATAGAGAATTTAAACAACCAAGATAACTTGAATAAATAAGGGGTACAGATACATCCAAACTTACCCTTCAAATAAGAAGTGTAAATGGTCGATGTCGATTTACGAAACTAAACTAGAGTAGAGGTTGATCCCACAAAGAATTTTTTGAAAGATAAGGTTTCGTTGACGCGTTTAATCAAATGTTGTTATTATCTCCAAAATAAATAATAACAGAAAGTAAATTGGCTTTAGTTGAAATGTTATATGTGCCAAAACATGCAATCAAACTCCAGATTAATGACTAACAGACTATTTCATTGTAAAATTGATTCAATTGATTAAGAAAAACATGCATCTTGTTCACCATAACGTTAGTTTTAGTGTTCTTCCGTAATTTAGTTTTAGGTGATTCGATACTTACAAAAACTATTGTGACTTAATTTCATCTGACACTTCTCGTGTCTAATCAGACACCTTTCACTCACATCTTCTCATCCTTAGGTTGGTACTAACATTGACCCTTGCGTCCAATGGTTCGAGGTGAAAGTAATTTTCTCTCGAACTAAAACATCAACTCCAATCCGTTAGTTTCTGTAAAATTTTCCGTAACTGATATTTTTCTCTTGAACAAATGCCATATACAAGCTCAATCTAATGCGTGCACTCATCAAATTATATAGATAATAAAATCTAAAACTACATATTATAAACACTGAATTCCTTTCACTCATTTTATGAAATTACAGTTATAACTACATCATGGATCCCACAACCTCAGTCGTGGTGTTTAGCCTCTCATGGTTTCACAAAAACAAACAACAATACATAATAAATACATGATATGAATACTTAGGAGAATAATCAGCAAACCAACAATCACTTCAAATAATCTGTAACAAGAAATCTAAACTTTAAACTGAATTCAATATCCAAAATTGAATATCACAAACTGATGACAATGGAAACATATTAGTTGTTCAAGCAAAGATAAGATAAACACATGAAAAATGCCCTAATATATTCAGAATAATCATTTAAAATAGAGTCCTACTCGAAGTAGGACTGAAATGTCGGGCCCTTCACGAACAGCTCTGTGACCCGTTAAGGTCTTCAAAATCTTTGAATCCTTTTATGGTTTTTACATTGAATTTCCTAACTTGGGTCGTCCATGCTTGCACTCTGGAAATTGCACCACGGACAACACCACAGAAAGTTAAAGAAATCACGGTCCGTTTGAGTGTCTGTGGTCTTCACTTGGAATTCCCCAACTTGTGTATTCAATGCCACCATACAGGAAATGGCATCACTGACAAGACCACAGTGTGTTTGGGTGTTCATGATCTTCACTTGGTTAAATCCCATTTCCACTCCTTGACTCCTGGCCATTGGTTCACCTTTTATGGACCATGTCACAATCCTTCTTGATTCCCACGGCACATATAGGCATCCGTGATCTTTACATGAATTATCAAAAAACTTCCCTAAACTGCAAACCTTTTGTATATCAACTACGAGCACTCTCACGACTCGTTAGAAGAACCACGACCCGTCAAGGGATCCATTGTCTTCAATTTGGACTTCAATTTCTCAGATCCCGACCTTCATTTTCTTCTTTTCTTCTCTTTCACGACAACAATTTTTTGCCTGCTCAAACACCACCAAACACATCAGATCTGTATAAACACGCCTTATTTTAGTACTAACTTTTAGTATTCAAGTGTCAAATGTGCCACGATTACTGGGTACATTAACACCCTCAATTTAGAACCATTACTTGTCCTCAAGTGATGAGAAATCAGTACAATCAACCCTCAAATCATTAAAAAAGTTTTGACACTACACAACAACTATTTCAAAACACTATTTGTAGCCCAAAGCCCTGAATCTAACAATCAAGGATCAATATATGTCATCTCATTACTCAAAGCCAATCATGCTTATACCTGTGAATTACCAGCTCTTACAATCTACTTTAAAATGCAAACATTGAGTCCTCACACCAAAGAAGTCCCTCAGTCATGATAGTTGGGTCTGAGTACTATGCTCCCGCTCTTAATGAACTTGTAACACTAATAACAAACTATCATAGGCTTGCCCATGGTTTGTACACTCTATCTTTCAATACCTGGAATAGGATCACAATATGACTTTATTGGCTTGTAATATAGGCTCAGGCTAGGGAATTGATGTTTAGTTTCGTAAGTGAATAGTACCTTGGATTTCTTAAGTTTAGTTTTTGCAAAACTCTTGTCTAGGTGACTCCCTCTTTTTCTTTACTTGGAAAACTTCATGTGCTTCTCACGGGATTGAACTATTTTATTAGGCTTACATATAATCATTTGATACTATTTGTAGTTTTGATATATAATTGGAAACAACTTTTATCTTAAAGAAAAGTGTTTCCCCGAAATCTTAAATTGTTACATTTAAAGAAAGAAATTATCTTTTTTCATACATAAACTATGAGTCATACATAGATTTTAAGTATAAGAAAGAACTCTAAGAAAATCTCCCTGGAAATAGTTGGTAAGATGTAATGAAAAAATTTAAATTCTAAGAAGTTATAATGAACAATATTAGAAGTTGAAAAAGATACCAGAAAATGTTGAACAACAACATTCCAAAGTAAAGTGGAACATCACATCCATACAAGATCATAATTAACTAAATTCATATGGACGATCTTTGACTCCTTATTTTTGAACCTCAATCAATCTCTTTTTTAATTAATTTATGCCATATTAAGTATATGCTAAAAATGACAAAAAAAATTTATTATCATAAATGTTTTTTTTTATTGTCTCAAAATAGTCATTACTCCCTCCGTTTGAAAAAAAATGACCATATTTCCTTTTCATTCTATTTGAAAAACAATGACCCCTTCCCTTTTTTTGCCACGCTTTAACCTTAACTTTCCACATGGCATGTTTAAGACCACAACATTAAAGGGCATTTTGCTACATTTGACATAACATTAATTTAGAACCACAAGATTTAAAATTCTTCTTTCTTTTCTTAAACTCCGTTCCAAGTTTAACTAGGTCATTCTTTTTGAAACGGAGGGAGTACTACTTTTAAGGTTTCATATCACCGGCCCAAACTTATTTGGATTAAAAGATAGTTATTGTTATAGTTATAGTATACAGTTACAAAAAAATAATGCAATTATCAACCAAGTAGTAGTTGGCATCTGAATATTCACAATGGGATATACTAAACCAAAATTTTGAAATATGACATATTAAAATCTGACAACGTAATTTTGTGAGCACTTGAGCACAAAAATATCCAAAAATAGTAATAAATACAACCTTAATTTCCTAACAATCAAGAAAAAAAAGGCACATGCTTAATATATTTTTCAAAAAGAAAGTCTTTCGGGTAGTATCTATGTTTACTGTTCACAATTTTAATTGAAAGAAGCTTGAAAGAGTTATTACTTCTTTATCAAAAATTAAAAATTTTATCAAAAGAATGAGTTATCACTACAACAAAAATGATCTTTAATGATAACTAATAGCTTAATTATCATTAAATATGTATCATCAGAGGCAATCGGTACATTCTTTAAATGTCCATAAAGGAATTCAACGGCAAATTAAATAATGTCGTTAAAGGTTGTAGCGCTCTTTGTGAATATGCATATTTATTGCCGATAGAAATTATTTTTTACATAGTGTAATTTTGACATTTGTTAGTTTCACGCAAACTTGATCTCTTATTATGCTGAAAAATAGAAGAGAAGAAGAATGACAAATTAGTAAACGTGCAGTAAAAGATGTGGACAAATTGCCTCACTGGAATTTTTAAGATAATTCAAAAAAATTCAAAAAAATAGAAACAAAGATGTTGCAATAGATACATGAATCACTATGATTATAGTAAGAAAAATTGAGCTTCATGAAAAAGGTGGAAGAAAACTTTGAGAAATAAAATAAACTTTATAAGAAGCGTAATTAGTGTATTTGAATTTGAAAAAAACATAAAATAATAATGACTGAAATAAAAGATTTGTTTACTAAAGGAAACATATGTAATGAATTCAACCATTAGCCATTTCAACAGTGTTATGAGTTGTACACCAAGAGGTCCAAAAGTCGTAATGCCACATTGCAATTGAAATCAATGTGCTTTGTTTTTATGAAGAGGCCTGTAGAAAGCGACAAAAGATAAGGCAATTTCCAATCATCCTTGCTGACACTTTCACATATTTAAAAAAAGGTCACCATAATAGGAAAAAAATTATCATACTTAGATGAATCACTATGACTTATAGCAAAGACAAAATCCATGACAACTTTAAAGAATAAAAAATCGATTCATGTTTTTGAATTTTACTACGCTGTAGTCGGGAAAAAACCCTACAAATTATAGTGGCAAAAGTTCCTCTATTTATAAATAACATAGGGTAGTGTGAACAAATATTTATTGTGCCTTATCAGAAAGGTCACAACTCTTTGGTAAAGTTATAACACTTCAGTATGGACGCAAAATTTCATAAAAGTTATAATTTTTCATAAGAGTCACAACTATTGATAAAAGTCACAATTTTCCAAAGATATTGCAGCTTTCCATAAATGTCACAATTTATCATAAAAAAGTCACAACTTTTCATGAAAAGGGAACGCTAGTATCGGAAATAAATAAATTAAAAAGGGAATTATGGTTTCTGGTGTCACCACATAGGTGGGCTTAATGTTCTCTTTATATAAATACTAGGTAAACTAACTGTGCTTTACGCGGTAGTAAACTACCTCTATTAACTTACATCTCTTTTGAGTTTAATGAAATAACGTATGACCATTTTAATTAACGTCACAAAAAGTCCTTCAAAATCGTGTATGGTCCTAATTTGCATTGTCGAAAGACATTCTTACTTGTTTTGGTTTCGACCAGTACTTTCAAAACTTGTAAAACCTTGCGATTTTTAATCTTATTTAAAAAAACATGTTTATTTATGTTGGGTCTGACTAATTTGTATCCATGAAATATACTTTTTTACAACAATACAATCTACATTATGATTGTGACCTTTATTTAATAGAATATTAGAATGTTATAATATTGGCATCATTATTTATTTTTTGCGGGATAAGATATTGACAAACACTTAAGCTTGATTTCAAATTTTAAATTAATAAATACTCTGATTTGAAGTCACTATATCAAAATGCATTAATTCATATCCTTCATGTTAATTAAACACTCCAAGAATTAAAATGGTACTCTTGTAGTGCATATTTTTTTATTTAGTAGAAAATGAATCTTTTAAAATGTTGTAAAGCACGGGCTATCTTATTTATTTTCAAATATAAACAAAAATACCATTTGCTAGAAATATTTCAATGAACACTTAAACAACGCAAATATTTTCTAATTTCACTTACTAAAATATTTTAGTTGCCTCAAATTTTTCCGTTATCTTCCTCTATATTATATATGAGTTAATTTGGAAATAATATCCTTAAATTACTACGCAAATATTTGTGTGTGGGTGCATACGTGAAAATGATTACGACAACTCTACCTGATGAAACATCTTTAATTTACAAAAGTTTGTCAATATGTTATATTCTTAGTCTATTTGGTTTAACTGTTTCGAGGAGAGATATATTGAATAACTATGACTTTATTTGAACTTGAAACATAAACAGGAAAAAAATATTCAAATAAATTTAAACAATGATTAATTAGTTTTATATAAAAAAAACCTACGACATGTGAATTCACCTATTATTCGGACAGTCTGCTCTCACAAAGTAATGAGATTCTAACAATGAGATTCTAACATTGTAACTTTATTTATAATAAAGACTACAAAAGAGAAAAAAAATAGAGAAATTCTAACTACCCTTCATCGTTTAAATACTAGACAAGGAGTAATAAATATATAATTTTACCTGTCTTACAATTTTAAAAAATAATGCAAAGTAAATAGTCAATACCTAACTCGAGGATAGTAAAATTGTCAAGCTTCATGCAATGTGACTACTCCTTCAAATTTAAAGGTTCAAGTGCACTACTTCAAATTCCTTGCACATGTCAGCTTAAATGTCAACCACTATTTCCTTGTCCTTCAAAGTCACAAACTACGGCCTAGAAAATCACTTGTCAACCAAAACTATCTGCCTTCACAATTCTATTAGGCATCAATGGTCAAAATTAAGACAAAGCAAAACTTATACAAGAGTAAGCAAACTGAGAAACTCCAAATATCCTTCTTTCAGTACATATGCATGTTAGCAGACTTTGTAATTATCCTTATTAAGTTTATCCATGATTGTTATTTTTTTTACTTTGTACACCATTTAAATTAAAGATATCTTGTATGGAAGAAGGAAATGCAAAATGTATGCGATATACGTCGTCTCATCTGACAATTATATGACATACATTCTCGAATATTTGTTCTAAAAGTTGAGATTCCCTCTTGCTGAAATTGATTATTATCAACTTGATTCGCAAAAAAAATTACAAAAAAGCACATTGCCAAGGAGGGAATAAAATAACTTATTGTCTCCTACACTTATGCAACAATGAGAGTAGCAGAAACACCTAAAAGCTATATAATTTGTAGCAATGTAAAAAAAGATTGACAATGAAAATTTCATAAACATAATCAGACCTATAGCAAATCATGTAATGAACTCTAGTTTACTTTTCAATTAAAATACCATTGTATTCTTGGGTGTTGAATCATAGCATCAGTGAGAGCCTTTTGACGTATAAGTGATTACACTCTGAAATTGGGTGCATTAATGATTTTAGCTGGTCTATTAGAGTCGATTTTTGTAAATGCAGACATTAGGAAGACATTCAATAGGAGAAGATGAAGCGTCACAGACACAACAATTTGGGGAACCATTTTCCAAATTGGTTACTTACTGCTTCTTAATTTTTTATTTTATTTTACTGTTGCTTCTTTCCTACCGGCTACTTTTGGGTCTTGGGCCATTTATTATCCCTTTGTTTTTATTTAATAAAAAGACATATGTTTGAATTACTTTTCTTAAAATATAATGGTATGATTATAATTTTATCTACATATGAAATAAATGGCTAGTAGATATATATGTGGGGCTGTTTTACCAAAATATAAAGTTGCGGGTCAATAGTCGTACTAAGTATTAGCGTACCCTCAATGTCCTAGAACTATGTGCCCGAGTAGGCTTATAAGTCCCTTCTGTTCCACATCAGTTTTATTGATCACACCATAGTCCTGCCTCTATATCCATGACAAGGCATATTAGGTCCTCTAGATGGGTTGTATACATCAGACTTCACGTTTAGCTCACATGATCTATGTCGGTTAATAGTAGCGCCCACTCTTAGACTCTTAGTGCATTGACCATGTTTTCAGCATTTACATTAGTATACAGTTCAACATGTTACTAATCATGAGGGTAACATGTTGAACTGTATACTAATGAAAATTCTGATAACCTGGTCAATGCATTAAGAGTCTAACTGTGGGAACTACTTTTCACCAATATAAACCACGTTCGCTAAACGTGGAGTCCGATCTATACATCCCATCTAGAGGACCCAATATTCCTTGCTAGGGATAAAGAGTCATGATTATGGCGTGATCACTAATTTTGATGACCAGTTGATACACCGTGGTTTCACGGTATTATTAATACTTTGTTTCTTAAGTTTAGTGTGTCCAAAAGCCTTTTTGTGCTAATTTTTATATAAGTTTCTCTTTATTTTGCAGGAAATCTGTCCAAAGATGAATGCGGAGATTTTAAGCGAAGAAATGCAGAAGAGACCACCTACGGAACTTATGACGGTCCGTCGTGCTTGTGACGGTGCGTAGGTGGCAGCATAGTGCAGCTGCTGAAGGAAGATGGGGATGTCTGACCAAGTGTGGGGCTACGGAGTCCATGACGGTCCGTCGTGTCTATGACGGTCCGTCCTGCAGGTTCGTCATGAAGTTCAGAGAAGTAGTCCCAGTACCCATAATCCAAGAGTTCAAGTGTTTTGAAACGAAGACCCTCGACGGACCGTTGTGACTATGACGGTCTGTTATACCTGCCGTCGAGGTTAATGAAGAGAGCAGCAGAAGAAATTGCACAAGTATGGGACGACAGAGTCCATGACGGTCCGTCGTGACCACGACTATCCGTCGCGAGTTCTGTCGACCTAGCCGCGTTTTGATAGATATCCAGCAAATAGAGTCCTTGTTTAATTAGGTTTTTATTTTCTATAAATAGTTCGAAAAACCTCATTTTTGAGGTTAGACTCCGTATTATTAGACTCGGTATTGTTAGACTCTTGATCATTATTCGACTCTGTGTATTAGTGTTAGACTTTTGATTATCATTAGACTTTTTGTGAGATTCTTGATTACTTTGAGATTCTTACAAGTGATTATTGGTGATTTTTGGTGATTAATCAAGCAAACTTTCAGATTTTACTCTTTCTCATTTAAGTAATTACATGAATTATTATATAATACATTTGAATATTGTGATTATGACTATGCGTAACTAAACTCCATAACTAGGGCTGTGGGAACCATAGGCAAATAATAAGATAAAACCTAACTAAAATAACAATTCTAGAATAGTATCTTGCATGTATTAATTATTCTTTCGCTTAGAAGTCTTTTTAACGGATGGAGAACGTTAGAACTCGCCTTAATGCTACTTGCCGGACCAAGGAGTTAGATAATAGGAAAATAATTATCAACATAGATTTATTGTATACTATCTAATAGGCTAGTATTGATTGGTACGAGGTAATAACATAGTCAAATATCGAATACGATGCTTAATATGAGGTAAAGATAAGGGTTAGGAAAGCAACACACGTAGCCGGACTAAGGTGCGGAGTGAGATTTTCTAGATGTTGGACCAAGGATTTAGAAATACATAATTTATCACTTTGCATTCAAGATACTAGTAGAGAATTGTTATAGTTAGAATTATCAAGTTATGAACCTGTGGGGAACACGTAAATCCTAGTTACTTTGATTAATTTATTAAACTCTAACATTCAAAGCTGGTAAGTGTCTCTTTCAATTTCATTAGTTATTTTCATTCAATTAGAATTAGAAACCCCATTTTTATTGTTTTTACTTTCCAAGGAAGTCATTGACTAAACAATAGTAATAATAGGTTAAAGTTAAGTCTAAACTATTTTGCTCTTGGGAACAATCCCAACCTCACTAGTTTGGTTATTTACTTGACTCGGCCGCTTTACTTCTTATTTGAGAAGTAAGTTGAGCGTATCAAATTTTGGCGCCACTGCTGGGGATTATTGCTTTTAGATTAATTTGAACTTATTACTATAGTTTAGTTGATATTTTCTTGATTTTATTTTGTTTTATGATTTTTGATTTTTTTCAGAACTATCCTCCTTGTAGTCCAAATACACGGAGAGGAAGAGAACCCTTGATTCCCTACGATCAAGAATTAGAGCGTACATTGCGCAATATGAATCGAAACTTGGGAATAAATGATGATGATCCGAACAAGAACATCCCAGCTCCGGTTGACGTTCATGGTCAGTTGTTACCCGATGCTCCAGGTGAACACCAACAGAGGGGAAAAAATCCCGCTCCACGGCCCCAAGCATACTACAGAGGCTATGATAACATAGCAGACTCCGATGGGCCACTTGTTATGCCTCCTCTACCAACAGGCCATACTTTTGAGGTAACTAGTAGCCTGATGCAAATGCTCACTGCCAGAGGTTTGTTTTCAGGGCTACCTTCTGAGGATCCACATGCCCATATAGCTAAGGTAAGGGCAGTGTGTAAAAGTTGTGTAGGGAGGCCTGATTTGGATTTAGATGTAATAGGGCTTAGAGTGTTTCCTCTCTCACTGACGGGAGAGTCTGCTATATGGTTCACTGATCTTCCGTATAAATAAATTTTCACTTGGATCCAGCTAAGGGATGTTTTGTTAGCACTCTACTATCCGGTCTCCAAGAAACTAAACTACAAAGACAGAGTTAACAACTTTGTGGCACTACCAGGAGAGTCGGTTAGTAGTTCTTGGGATAGATTCACCTCATTCTTGAGAAATGTTCCAAATCACCGTATAGATGATGAGTCACTAAAGGAATACTCCTATAAGGGACAGGATGATAATAATAAAGCGGTGTAGGACACTATAGCAGGTGGATCTTATGGGGAATGTCCTTATGCTGAGATTGCCGAAAAATTAGAGAAAATCTCCCGAAATAATAAAGCTTGGAGTACTAGGAAGTCAGATACTGGGAGAAACACCTTCGCAGTGCAGTCCACTCACAACCCAGCCACAGATGAGATTCGTGAAGAAATGGCTCAGATGAGAACTTAGCTTGGGTTGGTACTAAAACATGTCACTGGGGTGCAGAAAAGATAAATGCAGTCAACTACTTGGTTAAACCACCACCTCCTAATGATGAATGCTATTATGGAGAGGACACTTATGCAGTAAATGAGCAGACGGGGGGTTTCCGATCGAGCGCCCAAGGCTCAAATCAGGATAACTGGCGCCAAGGTCAAGGGAAGCAAGGTCGGAACTATGGTAACTATGACGTGAGGGTAATTATGTCCGAGATGGAAACTTCAACCGCGACAAAAACTTCAACAGGGGTAACTACGGTAACAGAAATGATAGGAATGGGACCTATGTCCCTCCCCAAAATCGTGAAGTTACTCCTAGGGATGGTGGAGATAGTATGGCGCGAGTTGAGGATATGTTGCACAAAATTATGAGGAGGTTCGATGCTAGTGATGAGCACATTAAAGAGTTGAGGTGTGATTTAGCTAGTATTGGGGAAAAAGTTGATACACATGCAATATCGATTAAACAGATCGAGTTGCAAATGGCCTAATTATCTGCGACAGTGAACACACGGCAACCGGGCACTCTTCCTAGCAACACTGTCCAAAATCAAAAAAATGATGCGCACTGTATGATAATCACTTCTCGGGGTGGTAAGCAAACCATTGACCCACCTATGCCGTCTAATGAGGAAAATGTGAGAAAGGATGATGATAAAGTTGTAAAGGGTAGTGGTGAGGAAGAAGAGAGCAATGGAAACGATGCAGAAGTCCCTATGAAGGTAATTCCCACGCCTAGTCCACCACCACCCTTCTCTCAAAGATAAGTGAAATAGACTGAGGATGGTAAATATCGGCGTTTTATAACAATGCTGAAGCAGATCTCTATCAATGTCCCTTTGGTAGAAGCTCTAGAACAAATGCCCGGTTATGCCAAATTTATGAAAGATCTGGTCACCAAGAAAAGATCGGTCACTTTCGAGGATGATGATAGACTGCAGCATTGTAGCGCTATTGCTACAAGATCCCTCGTACAAAAGAAAGAAGATCCGGATGCGTTCACTATTCCTTGTACAGTTGGGTCATTTCATTTTACGAAAGGATTATGTGATCTACAGGCAAGCATAAATCTCATGCCCCATTCGATTTACAAGAAGTTGGGTTTGGGGGATCCAAAACCCACTGCGATGCGGCTACTGATGGCTGATCGGACAGTGAAACGGCCTATAGGGATACTCCATGATGTGCTAGTAAAAGTGGAGTCATTCATCTTTCCGGCTGATTTTGTTATTCTTGATTTTGAAGTAGATTTTGAAGTGCCTGTTATTATTGGGAGGCCATTCCTTGCTACAGGTAGAGCCTTAGTTGATATGGAAAAGGGACAGATGAAATTTTGGTTGAGCAATGAAGAAGCGACCTTCAACATTTGTAGGTCCAGGAGGCAGAGTGGTGAGCTCCAATCGGTATCTGCCATATCCCACAAAGACAAGATGAAGAAGGATAATGAACAAAAAGTGCAATACAAGAGTTTATGATTGGGGATTTAGTGCTTTTACACAGTTCTTGGTCGCCTTGTCTTCCGGGCAAGCTCAAGTCCAAATGGACTTGCCCCTACTTGATTACCCAAGTATTCCCTCATAGAGCAGTTGAGTTAAAAGCCAAGGAGGAAGTGCGGTATGAGGTTAATAGAGAACGAATAAAACTCTATTTTGGGCATAAAGCATCGGAGAATAAAATGATAGAGGCAAACCATCTTGATGAAGTCTGAGTAATCAAGTGTACCCAGTCGTGCCGTGACATTATATCAGGCGCTTGTTGGGAGGCAACCCAATACTTTTAGTCTTTTTAGTAAAGGTAGCATTTTTCTACTAATGGGTTTTTAAATTTGCAGGCACATCACCAGGAAATTCTGCAGAAAATTACTCTGCACCAGTCACTGACGGATACAGCGACGGACCGTTGCGCCTGCGACGGACCGTCGTACGCATCCGTCGAACAAGGTACGTCTTTCTATTGTTCTCAAACCAGGGCACATACGACGGACCCAACGACGGATCGTAACAACTGAGACAGACCGTCGTCGGGGAGTCGTCGCGTCATTAATGAGGCGTACGCGACCCGACCCGGTTGGAGTTTATTATAAAATTCCACTATTTAGACTTCCCAACCCCTCATTTCACCCCATTCCTTCATTATTCCTCCCATTGCCCTCTATTTTCAACTTCCACAATCTCTCCCTCTATCAACCGATCATTGCCCCCCCCCCCAAATTCTCCAAAGACCTAAAAGTTATCATCTACTAGTCGGAGTTGCTGCTGTGGGTGTCTTCTTGGTCACCGAGTACTTGCCCATCTTGTTTTTCTCCAATTCTAAGGTATGTGTCTCTAATTTCTACCCATTTATCTTGCATTTTTGTTTATTAATTAGTATTAGCTTAGTTGTTCGTGATATGTTGGTTTCTTTTATATATGATTCGGTCTAATCTAGGTCAAAAATGTTCGAAATTGTCGTGTTTACAACCCTAGACATAGGTGCTTTTGCATTGCTAGTTTCCTATGTAGTTGGGTTAGACAAATGTAGGTACAAAACACTACAAGTTCGATTTGGGTTCATCGGGGATGAATGGGGTACCCCAGTTCTGTCACTGATCTACAGAACGAGACCCCCATGACGGACCGTCGTACCCACGACGGACCGTCGTACCCACGACGGACCGTCGTAGGGTCCTTTCCAAAAGCCTTAACACCCCACTGTCCATTTTTTCTACGTGTCCTCAAATGGACACATGTGACGGACCGTCGTCTTCACGACGGTCCGTCCTGCACAACCGTTCTGGTTGTTAGAGACCCTGTTTCTAAGGGTCTCTCTCTATTTTTTCAACTGTCCTTCAACGGACACATGTGACAGACCGTCGTCTTCACGACGGTCCGTCCTGCATGACCGTTATGACGGTCAGAGACCCCACTCCTAAGGGTCTCTCTCTATTTTTCTAAGTGTCCTTCAACGGACACCTACAACGGACCGTCGTCGTCTTCATGACGGTCCGTCCTGCATGACCGTTATGACGGTCAGAGACCCCTCTCCTAAGGGTCTTCATATTTTTTTCCAAGGGTCCTCTGACGGACACCTACGACATACCGTCGTACCTGTGACGATCCGTCCTGCACATATCATCATACTAGTCAGAAACTCTCCTTCAGTGTTCTCCATATATACATAGTCTAAGTAAGCCACAACGGACCCCATGACGGTCCGTCATAATCACGACGAGCCGTCACCTGGCCCGTCGTGTTTCACTGTTACTATAGAAATATCATATTATTTTAATTTTTTTGTGCCGTTTTGCTTGTCTTGTTTGCCACTACTCGTACTAATATTGATCCTTTACAGGTACTATCTACTATGGCACCCAAGCAAGATCGAATCTATGCACGCGAGCAATCGAAGTCTGTCGCCCCGTCTGCCCGCATGGTCATTGGCTCTGATGATGAGCGTGACCCTGAGTATGTGCCCCTAGGCACTTCCACCCCTTCCCGTGCTACATGTACTGCCAGAGCCACACCCAAAATGGTGGCGTCCGGCGTAGTCACTGCCTCCCAGTCTGATGAGGAGAGCACACTGACAGGCACACCCTCTAGGTCAGCCACAAATGAAGAAGGAGCGTTTGGCTCCTTAGGAGTATCGTGGTCGGAGGAAGCCTCCGGCTCTGCTGAGGTTCCCGCACCCTCCACCGCTGCAGCGTCGGCCTCGTATGATGAGGCTGACAGTTCAGAATCCACATCAGGTTCCCCAGCTCAGGCCTTCACTCCAGCTACGGACCAGCACAACCGGTGGTGTGTCGACGGGCAATTTAAAGTCTACTCCTACGCCAAGTTCCTGAATGACAAAAATGTTATGACTACAACACTCACCTTGGAGCGGCGGGTCCTTACAAGGAGTCTCCCGACGATGCCTGAGATCCACAATCTCTTCACCAGGCATCGCCTGGAGTGGACAACACGTCCGTTCGGACGTTATAGTAAAGAAATGGTCCGAGAGTTCTACGCATCCTACGTAGCGACTCTCCGATCACAGATAGAAAGGCGGGATGCCCCCGCCAAACAGGCCCCACTGAAGCAGGTCCGAGTACGGGGCGTGCAGGTTGACATTTCCCTGCCTTCCATCCGCCAGTTTCTATACGGCGAGGGTGTTGATCCTACTCCGACCCCTCTCACTGTCGAGTTTGACTACAGATGGCAGCTTGTTAAAGATGGCCCAGTTACTGCACGATCCATCGCTGAGAGAGACCACCAAGAGGTGGATGGCCCTGCACCTGTCAGTTGATGGAGAGGGTGCCGACTGGGTGACCGAGCAAAAAGGGGCCATCAAAAAGGCCAACCTCACTTTCACGGCAAAGTTCTTGTGGCTGATTGTCCGCCACTTCCTTTCTCCCAGAGCCGCTGAGAATATCGTTACATGGGATCGAGCAATGTCGATGGCGGTGATGATTGCTGGGTTCGAGGTGGATTTCGCGTGGCTTCTACAGGCAGTCATGCACGAGAGGTCTTTCAAGGTCACAACTACTTACCCTTTCCCGTGCATGATCTATTCTCTCTGCAGGTCCGCAGGTGTGCCTATATGGCACGTAGATCAGCTCAAGACCCCGCAGGGCACTGTTGAAGTTGGCCTTATCAGAGATGAGGAATGAGTTGGCTCCACGCAGAGGGCCCCGTCCAGAGCTGCCCCCACTTGCTGACGATCTTAGTGAGACGGTAACCCAGGCCCACACGGCTACGCAGGCGGCGTCCAGTGACACTACTCCGGTCGAGTCTATCCCGGGTAGTAGCACTGCCCCGAGCTCCTCCCGCATTGCCCCTCTACCTGCGTTGGTCCCGCTTGTTAGGGTCCAAAAATTAGAGGCGCAAATGGCCACACTCCTGCATCATATCCAGCCGTGGATGCAGAGGTCCATTACCAAGATAGAAGAGCGCCTGGAGCGGTAAATGGTCCAGTAAACAGAGCGGAAGATCGCTGAGGTTCACCAGCGCTTGGATGCCTTTGAGTTGAGGGTGCTAGCCCGGCCAGCCCCTCCGGTGGATCTGTCGACTCTTCAGGTTGCGGTCGACAGCCTTCGCGTAGATATTGACACGATTTTAGAGGCTAGGGTGCCTGAGTCTGAGGCCCCTTCTGTCGAGCCTGCTGAGGACACAGTATTGGCGGCCCTATTCACCACCTCAGAGATTCCACCACCTCTCCCTCGAGAGCATGCCAAGAGGCGTAGGGGTCGAGCAGAGGATGAGGCGCGAGCACGGAAGAAGGAGCGCTGTGAGATGGAGGCTGCGAGGAGAGCCTCACTTGCTGAGGAGGAGGCGCATCAGATGAGAGCATCAGAGTTAGCGGCTGGGGCGTCTAGCTCTCGAACTGTGGAGATAGCAGGAGGCACTACTGATAGTGCGGTTGTTGTTGAGGACACCACTGAGGGTGTCCAGATTGCAAGCACGTGGGTTCCAGGGAACCGGACCCACCAGCTTGCTGATCGATGGCGCTTTGCGCCACAGGTTAGCTTCACCTACCACACTATTATTTAAATTTTTTTTATGCATTGGGGACAATTGGATGTTTTATTTTTGGGGGTGGGGTAAATGGAAAGTGAGTGTTAGGGTGAAATCTGAGTAGCCCAATTCACTATCCTCTTTTGGGGTTTTCTTGCCTGTGTTCATTTTCACCAAAAGACTGATTACTTTTTCTGTTGAACCGGCATTGTGTATATCTTTTATACAAAGTTTAATTCTGGAGCATGATGGCTAAACTGATATCCTGACAAATTGGAGAATGATGCATGACTAGGAATAGTAACTGATAAATGTGTGGCTCTAAGCATGACATAGAGGTACACCATTGCATTACCCTAAGTCTGAAATTAGAAGTAGGTGTCTGATAATATGGTAGAGTGATGAGATGTCAAGTGAGTGTGAGGAAGATTTGAATAGTCCACTATTTGTACTGAGCTAGAACTTGTCTGGTTAGTCCTGCTAAAAGTAAGCTATAATAGACAATTAGGAAAGGATCATAGGCCCTTATTCAATATAGCCTATTTTTAGCCTAAATAAAAGAACACCAAATGAAATTTATCCTTCTTTAATCCAAATGATCTGAGCTTAAACTAGACCTTTCTTTTTCACCCCAACTGATCTTTTCTGGGAATAATGTGTTGGCCCTGGTCCCTCCTTGGACATGTGCACCTCAGCTTATGCCAAAAGCATAAGTTGAGGGTGGCTAATGCAATAAACAACCATCATTATGGCCCTTACCCAACTTTGGGTATTGTGTACCTTGACTCATGGCAAAGCGATGAGTTGAGGGTGGCTATTATGAGGAATGCTGTGGAAAGTGAGGTTAAAAGAAAAAAAGTAAAGTGACTCAAGAATTAGTTGAAAGAAAAGTAAAGAAAAAGAAAAAAAATATACAAGAAATACCAGTAAGAAAAGAAGAGAGTCACTTACACAAATGAAGAAAGAAGAGAAAATAGCAAGATGAAAGAATATGAGAAACTGGGCGAGATAAAATGATATAAAGTGGTAGATTTAGCCGATATGTCAAGGAGGGCAAAAAGTCACTAAAGTATACCTAAATATACCCTACCTGACCCTGAGCCTATGTTACAAGATAAGAAAGTCCTATCGTGATCCTAAGGGTTGTATAGCGAACCTAAGGCAATGAAAATAAGGGAAAGCTTATGGCGATAGGTATGAATGAGTGTGACTTTGTTCTGAGAGCGAGTGTTGAAAAGTAATCCTTATACTCAAACTGAAATCATTGTGTGAAAAATGAGGATTTTATTTTAAAGTGAGGACAATAGTTGCAATACTGGAATTGTTAGCATCTCGGTGAGAAATTGAAGAGGATAGGTGTTAGTGCATGGTGAGATTGTGTCATGTTCTGATCCCACATAATTCAAGCCTAACAGTTATAGCATGCATAGATATGATGAGGTTAATCGGGATTGATAGCCAAATGATTGCAAAGGATAAATCATGGATACTATTGTACAAAGGTTGTGTATTGAGTCATAGTGCGTCGCTTGAGGACAAACAACGAATTTAGGTTGAGGGTGTTGATATACAGTGATTTCACGGTATTATTAATACTTTTTTCCTTAAGTTTAGTGTGTCCAAAAGCCTTTTTGTGCTAATATTTATATAAGTTTCTCTTTATTTTGCAGGAAATCTATCCAAAGATGAATGCGGAGATTTTGAGCGAAGAAATGTAGAAGAGACCACCTACGGAGCTTATGACGGTCTGTCGTGCTTGTGACTGTCCGTAGGTGGCAGCGTAGTGCAGCAACTGAAGAAAGATGGGGAAGTCTGACCAAGTGTGGGGCTACGGAGTCAATGACGGTCCGTCGTGTCTATGACGGTCCGTCCTACATGTTCGTCATGAAGTTCAGACAAGTAGTCCCAGTACCCATATTCCAAGAGTTCAAGTGTTTTGAAAAGAAGACCCTCGACATACCGTTGGTACCATGAAGGTCCGTCATACCTGCCGTCGAGTGTAATGAAGAGAGCAGCAGAAGAAATTGCACAAGTATGGAATGACGGAGTCCATGACGGTCTGTCGTGACCACGATGATCCGTCGCGAGTTCCGTCGACCCAGCCGCGTTTTGACAGATTTCAAGCAAATAGATTCCTTGTTTAATTAGGTTTTTATTTTCTATAAATAGTTTGAAAAACCTCGTTTTTGAGGTTAGACTCCGTATTATTAGACTCCGTATTGTTAGACTCTGGATCATTATTAGACTCTGTGTATTAGTGTTAGACTTTTGATTATCATTAGACATTTTGTGAGATTCTTGATTACTTTGAGATTCTTGCAAGTGATTATTGGTGATTTTTTGTGATTAATCAAGCAAACTTTCGGATTTTACTCTTTCTCATTGAAGTAAGTACATGAATTCTTATATAATATATTTGAATTTTGTGATTATGACTATGGGTAACTAAACTCCATAACTAGGGTTGTGGGAATCATAGGCAAATAATGAGATAAAACCTAACTAAAATAACAACTCTAGAATAGTGTCTTGCCTGTATTAATAATTCTTTCGCTTAGAAGTCTTTTTAACGGATGGCCAATGTTAGAACTCGCCTTAATGCTACTTGCTGGACCAAAGAGGTAGACAATAGGAAAAGAATTATAAACATAGATTTAGTGTTTACTATCTAATAGGCTAGTATTGATTGGTACGAGGTAATAACTTAGTCAAATATCGAATACGATGCTTAATATGGGGTAAATATAAGGGTTAGGAAAGCAACACACGTAGCCGGACCAAGGTGCGGAGTGAGATTTTCTAGATGCCGGACCAAGGATTTAGAAATACATAACTTATCACTTTACATGCAAGATACTAGGAAAGAATTGTTATAGTTAGAATTATCAAGTTATGAACCTGTGGGGAACACGTAAACCCTAGTTACTTTGATTAATTGATTAAACTCCAACATTCAAAGCTGTTAAGTGTCTCTTTCAATTTCGTTAGTTATTTTCATTCATTTAGAATTAGAAACCCCCCTTTTATTGTTTTTACTTTCCAAGGAAGTCATTGACCAAACAATAGTAATAATAGGTTAAAGTTAAGTCTAAACTATTTTGCTCGTGGAAACGATCCAAACCTCACTAGTTGGGTTATTTACTTGACACGACCGCTTTACTTCTTATTTGAGAAGTAATTTTGAGCGTATCACCAGTAGAGGGGACTTATAAATCTACGCCGGAACGTAGTTCGAGAACATTGAGGGTACCATGAATCTTAGTACAAATATTGACCCAAGAGTATGTTTTATGTTAAAACAACCCCACATTTATATCTACTAGCCATTTATTTCGTACGTAAATAAAATTTATAATCATATCATTACCTTTAAATTTTTTTAATAAGTCAAACATATGTATTGTTATTAAATAAAAACGAAGAGATAATAAATGGTCTAAGTCCCAAAAGTTTCCAACATGAATGAAACAACAAAAACAACATTGGTTTGTCTGACATTCCTCAAAATCACATCAAATGAGGCTTCATCTTCTCCGATAGAATGCCACCCCAATGTCTACCTTCACTACCATCGAGTCAATTGACCAGATAATTTCATCAATACACCAATTTAGAAGTGTAATCACTTATAAGTCAAAAGGCTCGATAATTAGCTGAGTGAACATATTAGCTGGGATCATGCTGCGTGATGGATGCTACCACACACAAATTACTTTTTTCAAGGAATCAGTTGTGCTTCTATTTAAGTCCATACCAATGTTAGAGCATTATTCTCCGTAAAGCATCGATCTTACACGGGTTGAGATCCGTGTAGCTAATAACACCATGTATGATTTCAGATCTAGAGAGGTAAGCATCCTAATATTAATCTGATATAAAAATTTAAAATGCACAATACTTATGCTGGTGACTTTATTTCTTTCTTGTTGTAGTGTAGTCTCATTTTTTTTTATATTTTTCTTTGTAATTGTTCCTGTCATAGCCCTGCGTATCAACTTTTGATTTGTGCATCTTTTGTAAATTCCTTATTTTGCATCTTTTTTATTCTCAAATTTGGGATTTAATTATTTTCCAATCTAATGATGGCTTGTGGTTGTTCTGATAATTTATGTATGTGGTAATATCTCTGTGTATCTATGCCTGCAAAATGAATAACATTATTAATAAAAAAAATGGCTACTTTATTCCCTTCTCTGAATGTGTGAACAACCTCCACATTCCCAATGTGCATTGAAAACATTATGTTGCTTCCAAAACCCCATCAAGAACTTTCTTTGTAATCAATGAATCCGTTTCTATAGTTAATGGTAAACAACCCTTGTGAACACAGTAATTCGAAACTTCTTTAACTACTCTTATTTCATCTTCAATTGCTGAAACTTCTCCTATTATCTATGATTCAACATATACCAAAACACCTTCATCATTCCTAATACAAAATTTCAATGCACTAAGACCAAGATTTTTTTTGCTACCTCAATCAGAGTAAATAAGCATACTTTTCGAAATTCATAACAATAAGTGGCCAAGTATTAGGTATTTTATTCAACCATAGATATCTAACTTTAGACAAAAATAAAATCCATCTAATCACACCTAGGATCAAAGTACGTTTAGACATAGAATTACAATTTCTAATAACATTTCTTCTCTTACAAATGAACGAAATAATGAAAGCATGTACTGCCTTAAACAAAGGTTTTTACTTGGAGTAACAATCAGCTTTCCAACATAAATCAATTATTTGTCTTAGTTGCATTAGGAGTCCTACAATAGCCAATGAAATACCTAATATCAAGTATTTCATAACAACTAGATAAAATATCATAACTTACCAATCATTGGATCCGAGAACCCTCAAGATCTTGTCGAGCCCAAGTGCATAAGACCTATTCTGTTTCTAACCACCATTGAACCTGAGGAAGGGTAAGGTTGAGCCCATAAATGATTATCTCCCTCATTCTTTGCAATTTAAAGACAATCCCTTACCTTATGATCCGTTATTACACAACCAAAACATACATTTCAATTTGCTAGACACTCAATTCTAGGGCCTTTTCCACCACTTTGAAACTTGTGTTCCATTAGCTCATTAGAACTATTACCTTGGGAACGATTACCTCCACCGGACCTTGAATGCAAGAAATTACGATTATCCTTTCTTGCCCTCTTTGACTCCCTAGTGTTATCCTTAAGCTTCTCTTCTTTCTTTGTTTGTACCTGAACAGTCAAACGGGTACATACATCTCCTTAACAAGCTTGAAATTAGGCTTTCTTTGACCACCAACAGAGAAGCACCTGACACACATTTACTCTCGATTGCCCTTGAATCGACAACCATAGTTATAGCATATTTGGACAATTGGATGAAATTCAAGGCATACTCATTCACACTCATATTTTCTTGTTGATGATTAATGAACTCAAGTACCTTTTCCCTCCCTCATCTCAAGGGGAAAGAACATGTCACGCCTTGAGGCTACCCCCTAGACGTAACACGGTTCCTAATATCACGAGTCATTCCAAGTTAACTCTGAGTCTTGCATATATAAAGCATACTGAAAATGATTAAGTAAAATATGTACTATGTGGAAACTAAAAAACATTGGATATTTGTACTGGGGAATCTAACTAGTATGAATAGATATGATACAATAATAAGAGTTTAGTGATGACTAATACAACACTTAACAACTCGAGTTGAATCTACTACTTTGTCTAAAAAGTATCTATTGAATTGAGTTGCTGAGACTTGCCCCACGCTAACCTAACAAAATTCAGAACTAGAAATAAAGACTAAGCAAGAAAGAATGTCTCTTAAATTCTATGTATGAGGACTCACAGCTGAAGTTGTTGAAGTTGAATCGAGAATCAATATATTTAAGTGTGATCTTTATGTTGAGTGCCTAAACCTACACCATGAAAATTCATCAATACATGAATGTACTGAGCATGCATGATATGGATATGCTAAGTTGAACAAAGTATATAAGCTTGACGATATCATTTTTAATCGCACGAAGCCCAGATAGATTACCTAGTATATCTAAAGACAAAAAACCATATCATCTCTTCATATTAAATATATAATTATGAAACCATATCATTTATTATCGCACAAAGCCCGGATAGATTACCTAGTATATCTAAAGACAAAAAACCATATCATCTCTTTATATTACATATGTAATTATCTATAACCCTTTTTTTTGTTTTAGAGACAAAATCAAGGTAGACTCTATTCAAACTTAATTCTTATTTTTTTAAAAACACCAGAAGAAAAAAGAGTTAAAAGAAATTATTTGGTTGATTAACACAACATCTTATTCCATAAGAAAAAAATTGATTCTCAATTAAAGTAAATATATGTCTTTATTTTGTTTATTTAAAGCACTCAAATATATGACACTATAACTTTTATTATTTACTATGGAAGCAAGGCTTGTACTATTCCTTCATAATAAATCCTATAAGTGTTGAAGTGTATTTTCTTAATAAAGGTATAAAATGTATTTTTCTTATACTCTTTATTATGTTTAAGTATTGTAAATATCTTATCAACACGAGGGTTAATCAGAAATAGTTTCTCTATCCATAAGATAGGAATAAGATCTGTGTAAATGTTGCCTTGTCACACATTACTTGTTGCCCTAAGTGTCTAGTAGTAGTAGACTAGATATGCATGGCCCGTTCTGGCACTTGATATTTCATGTAATGATATGGTTTGCATAGTCATTTGGTGACAAACCAAATGATCGCAACCAAAGTACCTAAAAGGGCGGGGGGAGAGGAGGGGGGAATAGCACATGAAACACCTACAGTTGAACTTGCATAAGCATATATGACTGGGATAGTGGAAATCATATATGTGAAATGATAGGAAAAGAATATACAGATCTTTAAAAAAAATTATGCACAAGTAGTACAAGTAAAATGATAGTGTCTTCTTGTGATTCCCAACAACTATTACTACATAGTTCTTCAAAATTCCTTGAACTTGGTAGCTAGATAAACTATGACTTCTTTCTCTAGAAAGCTGGTACATCAATCTTTCTTGTACAATTTAACAACACTGTGTAAAAACCATACAACATAACATAGCAAACCAACTTCCGCCGCCGATTGCTTATCCCTTCACTCATTTAATTATGTGCATGACTTCATTGAATGTTGATTTGGTGCTTGTAAGAGAACATGTTTTATGTTTTGAATTATAAATATCCTCACTCACTTTACTTGATCAGATTCCAATTGAGTAAATAGAAGTAATGATATTAGTACTGATTTTATGCCAACCAAAAGATCCAAATCATATCAAATGAATTAGTCTCAGCCTTGTCGTAACCATTTTTCTTTATACTTTTACGCCTTCTACCTCTCTCCATTGTTTACATGAAAGAGGGAATGACGGAGTCAAAAACATCAGACATGAAAACTTAAAATTAAGAGTGAATTCGGCCTCTATAACTGAACCTTATACATAATTTTTGAGAAGACTGGAAATTATTGAGATGTATCCATAACTTTCAGCAAAAGCAGAAGTAACAAAATAATATTAGCTATTACAAACAATGAAATAGTAATGACACTGAATTTTTAAAAAATCTGAAAATATAGAGCAACACATAATTGACAAGTAATTAAAGAAGCCACTATAAGCGCAAAAAAAATTCACATACGTAAGAATTTTCATGACCATGCCTTTCACATATGGAAGTAATAAGTTCCTTCATTTTATTATTTTAAGTGGAATTTTTTAAATCTATCCAGCAATTTTTTTCTTCTAAAAGTAGAGTACCATTCTTGTTATATATTCTCCTTAACAATGCAAAATAAGAAAATACATTGTTTAACTGATTCTCTTCCTTTGGAAAAATGTGTGATATTTTCGAGTACATAAGAGCGTAATATCATCAAAAACAAAGAATCATTTGATTAGGTCGTACTTTTCTCAAAAAAAATTGAGCATGTCTGATCAATTTTTTTTGGAAGAATCACTTTTGCATGACATTATAGATTCAAGTAAAAGGAACTACCTAAAATTATTTGTTTGGATGAACAAATGCTAAGTTCTTCACACCCTCATCATGGTCACGGCCATACATTTTTAAAAAGAAGAGCAGGTGAAACATTTGAAGTACATCTTCTAACTAATCAAATAGACCATAATATGGCTTATCAAAATGATAAAAAGAGAAGCTACCTCTGTTGGAATTAATGCATAAATGTTTAGTCTTCAAAATTGTCTCTAAGTTTTTAAGAAGTCTCTTAAGAATTTCGTAGTACATGTTTCTAGTAATTGTGCTACATGTATTTAGTTATTTGTGCAAGACTTTTTGGTTTCTATTTTTAGTAGTATAAATAGTGATGTAGTTGATGATTGTAATCATCTCAAGTGGCCTTAAGTAGCATATAATAAACTTGAGCATTCTCTAAAGATACTATTTTCCTTCCATATTTCCTTCAAATTGGTATCAAGAGCAGGTTTTTGTTCTTAATATGGGGTTAGGTGAAGAAAAAAATATGGCATCCAAGACATATGAAGGTGTTGAATCTTCAGTTGTTCTTACTTCATTTTTTGATGGAACTGATTTTTAATACTAGAAGATAAGATTGAGAAACATTTAAAAGCTGAAGGTTTGTGGACTATTGTTGAAAATGGCTTTGAAGAGCCAGACAACGATGGTCATCTTACAGCAGAAGAGATGAAATATCTTGAAGCTAAGTATTGTGAAGAAGCAAAAGCCTTGAGCAAAATCCAAATGGGTGTCCCAAGAGCATATTTTACAAAAATTATTACTTGTGAAACCGCAAAGGAACCTTGAGATCCTCTGAAAACTGTGGTGTGTGGTGACGAAAAGGTACGCACTATAAATCTTCAAACTCTTAAAAGAGATTTTCAAACTTTAAAGATGACAAAATCTGAAATAATTGATGAATATTGCACAAGAGTCATGAATATTGTTAATGAAATGAGAAATCATAGTGATACAATTTTTGACCAACAAGTTGTGGAAAAGATTCTAATTAGTGTCACAGAAAAGTATGAGTATATTGTCGCTATCACTGATGAGATGAAATATTTTTCTAAGCTTTCCATCAAAGATCTAGTTGGATCATTTCGTGCACACGAGAAGCGAATATTTTTTCGTGAAGATCAACCCAAACAGACGACTTTCAAGTCTAAAAAAAGAGAATTCTCAAAATTTCTCAAAAAATCAACAGAAGAAGAATCACAAGCTAAAAAAGAAGCAGGATCATGATGGTTCTTCCAATAAGGTTGAATAAAAAGGTGAGAAAAACTTTAGTCTTTTTTGTAAACTTTGCCAAATGACTAATCACAATGCAGAAAAATATTGGCACAAAGGCAAGC
This sequence comes from Solanum pennellii, assembly GCF_001406875.1. Lineage (NCBI taxonomy): Eukaryota > Viridiplantae > Streptophyta > Magnoliopsida > Solanales > Solanaceae > Solanum > Solanum pennellii. The sequence goes on from NC_028640.1 coordinate 10,538,110, forward strand.
TGCAATATAACTTTTGTTAATAGTTTGGACATGTTGAAAAGTATGTTATGGCACAAGAAACGGGAGCAAGAAAAGTTTTGTGAAAAACAGGAGGAAGAAAGGGAAGAAAACCTTTCATTTGCTTATAAATCTGATGCTTCAACACAAAGCAACGAATAGTATGTTGATAGTTGTTGTAGTAATCACATGACTAGAGATGAAAAGACTTTTCTATCAATTAATAATAGCATCACTACAAAAGTGAGAATGGGGAATGAAGCCTTAGTAGATGCGAAAGGTAAAAGTACTATTTCCTTTAACATTAAAGGGTAGTAAGCGAATTCATGATGTTCTTTATGTTGCTGATATGGAAGAAAATTTGCTTAGTGTTAGTCAACACATGGAAAATGGTTATTCTCTTGTGTTTAGAGATAATTATTGCAGTATTTATGATAATATTGAGTCAAGTCAATCATTGTTAAAGTAAAGATGATAAAAAGAAACTTCCCTTTGCAATTTCAGTACAATGCATTAAGAAATGAAATTGTAGATGATTTATGGCTTTGGCACAAAAGGACATGGTGCAAGGCCTTCCTGAAATACATACTGAGGTGGATACATGTGAATGTTGTATAATGGAAAACCAACATAGGAAGTCTTTTCCAAAAGGGGTGTCTTGTAGAGCAAGTGTACTTTGGAACTAATTCCTAATGAAATTTGCGTACTAATGAAAACTCCATCTTTTGGAAGTCAAAGGTATTTTCTAATCTTTATTGATGATTTCTCAAGAATAACTTGGTCTTATTTCTTGAGTTTATTTTTTGAAAGAAAAGTCAGAAGCATTTTCTACATTCATGAAATATAAAGCCCTTTTTGAGAAGAAAAAATGTTGCAGCATCAAAACCATTCGCAGTGATAGAGGAGGTGAATACACAAGTCGAGATTTTGAAGAATATTGCAAAAATGAAGGAATTCACAAACAACTTACAACAGGATATACTCCTCAACAAAATGGTGTATCTGAAAGAAGAATTAGAACAATTATTGAAATTGCCAAAACTATGATGAATGAGAACGGACTGCCAAAATAATTTTGGGCAGAAGTAGTGCATACAGTTGTTCACATCCTTAATGGGTGTCCAACCAAGGCACTAAAGGACAAGACACTAGTAGAAACTTTGAGTGGAATTAAACCTTCTGTAAGTCATTTTATAATTTTCGGGTGTATTTATGCTCATGTACCTGCGAGAATAGAACAAAATCGAATAAAAAATTCAAAAATGTATCATTCTTGGTTATAGTGATGTGACAAAAGTATATAGGCTTCTAAATGTCAAAACTAACAAACTTCTTGTTAGTAGAGAAGTCATTTTTGATTAAAAAAAACATGGAATTGGGAGGATAAAAAGAGAGAGAATACTTCTATCATATCTTCAAATAAAGAAGAGGATGAGAAAGATGAAGTTTTCTCTCAAGGGGGAGAAATCCGAGATTCAGATAATGAAGAACTACCTCAAAGAGGAACAAAAATGTTGGGTGACATTTATCAAAGATGTAACTTTGCCGGTGTTGAGCCAGAAAATTATGAAGAAGCAATAAAGCATGATGTTTGGAAGAAAGCCACGGAAGAAGAAATTCAGATGATTGAAAAAAATAATACTTGGGAGCTTGTGGATATACCTAGAGAAAGACACATTGTAAGTCTAAAACGGATTTACAAAATAAAACTCAAACAGGAAGGAGATATTCCAAAGTACAAAGCAAGGTTGGTTGCTAGAGGCTTCACGAAAAAGCCAGATATTGATTTTTATGAAGCTTTCTTTCCAGTTGCTCGTCTTGAGACAAATAGAAGCGTAATTGTTGTTGCTGCACAAAAGAAATGGAAGATATTTCAACTTGATGTTAAATCTGTATTTCTGAATGGAAAACTTGATGAAGAGATTTATGTTGAGCAACCTCAAGAATTTTTTGTTCAAAGAGGAGAAGAGAAGATGTAGAGGTTAAAAAAGCTCATTAGGGACTGAAGCAAGCTCCAAGAGCATGGTACAATGAAATGGATACATACTTTCTAAAAAGTAATTTCCAGAGAAGTAAAAGTGAAGCCACTTTGTATTGGAAAAAGAACATGGCAGCATGATCATTGTTTGTCTCTATGTGCATGATCTACTCTTTACAGGAAACGATGTAAAGATGATGCAAAATTTCAAGCAAGATATAATGCAAGATTATGAAATGAGTGATCTGGGTTGCTAAATTACTTGTTGGGCATCAAAGTTTCTCAAGTGAAAGAAGAAATTTTCATTTCTCAAAACAATAACTAAAAATACATCAGCCCTTACCCAAGAATACCATACCAAAGACTCCACAACAGACCCCTGTTTGTTCTTCTTCATCGCGTAAACCGAGAAACAAACAACGAACAAGACCTCTAGCATAGTTTAGCAGCCCAGAAACTCGACTAGACACGCTCCACGCCAGGATGAATTCGCGGAAAGCTAAGGACAACCTTCAATTATTGTCGCCTTCCTTCAACATTCTCTTTCCCTCTGCAATTGCAGTATCAAAAGCAGGGCACGTAAATCGTCCTGCTCGTGTGAGATAGCGCCAGATCAGGATGCAAGGACTGGAGATCGATCAAGATCGTCCATCCCCCTTTCCTCATCCGGAATGGGGTTGAAAGCTTCGGAAAAAGGGTTTCGTCCCAAAACAGTAAAAGTTTTGCGATTTCAAAATTCAAAAAGGGCATCTTGTCATTCCCCCTCCCAAAAAAAAAAATCTAGTACCCATTTCAATGTATAGTCCTTATGGTTCACTGTTGAAGTAGTGATTTTTGGGGAGAAAAATTCTTGTGAAAAGCACTAAAAAAATCAATATGAATTTTTGATAGAAACAGTGAGATACTAAAGTTGGATGAAGTATAGAGAAAATTCTTGAGAGTTTACCTGTTAAGAAGAAGAAATCGTTGAAATACGAAGTGCTTGGCTTCGGTTCAATCAATTTCATTCATCCAAGTCTCATGGAGTATCTCATTCAGCGTGGAAACTCCTGCTCTTTAAAGCTCATTTTGCTCGTCGTTCGCTGCCCGGGAGAAGGTAATCTTTCTCCTGTTATAATAATTCTCAACCCCTTCTGTTCTGTTTCAAGAAGTTACATTACTTCAGTAGTAAAAACTTTATTGTGTGGCTTTTTGTTGGTAGTCATTTCTGACCTTTTGATGTTCCCATACGATATACTTGTCCCTTTGTGATTTCTTGATTTATGTCGCAACAAAAGTTTGTGGATTTTCATCCAGTGTTGATATTCCAGATTATTCTTCGAATTTCAGTATGTTATTTCACTATTTTGGACTACTGCTTAGCGACATGGGGGGTCTGATCATTTCCATTTATAAGGATGGTAGCATTGGGTGAAATTTGATAACTGTTTAACTTTCGTATCCATGTAGGCATGAACTCTCAAATCCACTTATATGGTTGGAAAACATTATATATTTCTCTGTTTGTTCTAATCCTTTAATTTTATCCACTTCTTGAATTATTTTTCTTATTTGTTTTGTTGCCTGATAAGATTCACCCGTAGCATTGTCTCATTGATATTCCAACTTCAATCGAAAAGGCCTACACTTTCAAGTCGAGTGACTTTAAATATGAGTTCATTAGTCTTGGTTTTATCAGGGTTAAGTCTTTAGTATCGTTCGAATCATTATTGCTACTAAGTATTATCGTTTCATGTGTGTAGTCGGAGCTACCCCGACTTAATTTGTGTCATTTGTAGTTCTGTTTCAAAACAAATATACAGAGAACGAACTCTTCTATTTACATTCCATATTATCTGTATTTGTGCTTATGTCAATATGTTAGTTTGGGACAATCTTGTTTCTTGTATACTATTATATTTCACTCCTCCTTAGATTATTTAGAAACACCCCCGTAGCTCCTCAATCTTTTGTTTAAAAGATAGGAATTTAACATAATAAAATCCTGCCAATTTGGGTATGCTTATTTGATAAAATATAGCATGTTTCCTCTGCATATATTGAATTCATTTGTTGAGTAACAGTGATGTATTCCTATGTATATGATGGGTTCATAAGTACACATACATGCAATGTGTGCCACTACTTACTGTCATACTTGTTATTAGACTTGTATTTTTTGTATTTTTTAGTTCATTTGGGTTTTTCTTTGGTGTCATATATTCCCTCTAACTCGAATCTCTAAAGTAGTATGCATCTTTTATTGCCGTTTTATTCAAGAAACATTTTATTAGTTTAGCGCTTCATGTACTAATTCATTTTGGTCTTATTGTATGTGAAACTCTTCTCGAGTCCTCATGGACTTTAATCTATCTCCTCACACTTTCTCTTCGAGCCACAAAGGTGCAAAATATCTTTATTGAGTCGTCCATACCCCCTCAAAACTGATGAACAGGTTGAAAGCTGCAAATATACACCGATATAGAGTATGAATATATTTTACACAGGTTTAAAAAACTATACATGTGCTGGAAAATTGATCTGAGGCAGCATACATTCCGTATACATCCCTATATACACTAAAACACATTGTATACAAGTCGTATTCATCAATATGCATCAAAATATATACCAGATTTTTAAGAGAGAAATGGGCCAAAATCCCCATGCAATGTTTCTGGAGGATTTTTGGATGTATTGGGTCTAAGGGTCTGTTTTTTGCTGAATTTGGGCAAATAGCCCAAGTTCAAATTCCTCCCTTCTCCTCTCCTCTTTATTTATTTTGCTATTGTGTTAACTTATGTTTCATTTGTTAAATTTTTATTTGACTTAATTAATTTCGCCAAAGTTAATTGTTTCTCTTTTTCGTATTTAAAAAAAAATATTTATTTTTATACTCTACATTTTACTTTTTTTTCACTATTAGACTTGTCAAACACTTTAGTTTTCCCTTTTAGAGGATTCCTTCTAATTTCATTCCCTTTAAAATAATCAATTAAAATTCAATAGTAGTATTGGTCAATACATTAATAAATATTGAATTTACTTTATATAGTAAAAATCTTAAAAAATTACTTTAAAAGGTCATTTAGTGAAATCGCCGATCAACCATGAGTTAGCGGGCATTCGGAGAGACTAACACGTTCTCGTAATGTATATTTGAACTTCGAACCCTTTTCAATTGATTTTTATCTGTGTAAATCTTTTGAAAATGAATATAAGTTTTCTTAATTTTTACTAAAAAATCAAGTGGCGACTCTGTCAATTCAGAAAATTAATTACTCTTAAATTATAAGATTAATTGATTTTTCGAAACATAGTCATTTTTTTCCTATTATATTTTATTAAGTAAAACAGAAATGGAGACTCCGCTGGGGATTAATGAAGTTCTAACCAAAAAGATTTGACTATTTGACTAATTGTAATTATTGAATTGCTTATTTGTGAGTAATGTCTTTTAATTATAAAATTAGCATTGCATTTCATGGCATATTCTTATATATATTGTATAGTAAATTAAAGGAAGGTTTGTGGAACCACAACCAAACTTTTGTATACTCAACCCTTTCCAGAATTAGCGGTAATTTATTGGTTCGCCATGCGTCCAGTGGTTGTCGCTAGTTCCAACACAAATTGTCTGTTTGGGTCCCCCGCCGTTTCAAAGTCACTCTTAGTCAAATAGGATAGAGATATACCAAGTCCAAATTAAGGAGCATTTGAACTAAGATTACCCAACACCTAAGGCGTATTGGGCCCATTAGAAGACCACCCTAAGTCAAAAACGGCTCACAGCCTAAACGGACGCTCATATTTATGTGTTTAAATTTTAAGGATGTATGTGTTGTTTGTAAAATCATTATATCATAGGGTAAGGATTAGATTATAGTTTGTTTAGGCTGAAGAAATAGCTTCACAAGCTACTAAACTATCCTAAGATTTTGGCACCCGAAGATGACAACAAATCACGAAAAAAGCAAGACCTTTCGTGGAGGCATAGTTTAGGGTCGTACCCCTGTGTGGGACTGATTATTTTGTATTCCTTTTACCCTATTATGTATCCCTATTTATTTTTTTAATAAGATTTTTCAAAATATGAGTTCTTGGGCAATGAAATATTTCGAATGACGTATATATCCCTCGAATTGCTAGGCTACTCTTTGCAGAAAAGGATAACATATTTGTTTATAACGCGCAATATTTATTTATTTGTTATAACTACTTATGAAATTGTTGTTTTATTTGGAGATATTCTAGCTCACTCTTCTTCCAATACTTTTTAGAACCCCTATGAACTAATATCAAATCACTGTCAAAAGCGTGTCCAAATACTCTTCGAGTCTGTAGTTTTAAAAAAAATCAAACTTCATTTTTCTTTTATACGACTCTCATATCAGAAAAAGATTATTCATTTCAAATCTAAAGAAATTTAAGTGGGGCGAACTACGTAGGACCTGAATTCTCTTTTGTAAGATACGTAGGCAACCTTTCAAGGTCCGGTCCCTATTTTGAGAAATTTAATCTTTTTCAACTCTTACCAGGCAATTAAAGTTATATCTCAAAAACCAGAAGTACAACAATGAAAGATATAATCAATTATTTCCCGACTCAAGTCGACATTTCTTATTCATTAATCCTAACATCAATAGACAAATTTCTGTCTATCAAGTCATATTTCTATATACGTGCGCTAATTTATCTTCAAATGGAGCAACTCTTATGCATCTTACAATAATGTGTATGATATTTTGTATTTAATATTATTGACACAGACTAACACATTTTCCTTGGATTTGTTTTTCTTTGTCAGGTACTCAAAAAATGATTTTGTGTTGAGAAAATGAATGAACAGCCATACTTCACTACGTCCAAAGACAAGAAAGATTCCTTCTCCGACCAATGTTTGTCAAAAGCCAAAGAGAAAATGGTTGAAAATGTTGACAATACTGACTTGAATCAAGCTACTGTGAATGGCCATATCATTGCTGAACAGAACAAGTTTATTGCACAATTACACCAAAAGATTGATGAAATGAGGGTTGAAATGGACAAGACTCGAGATTTGAAAATTTTGGCTATCATTGCTAAAACTCCTACTCTGGACAACGAGAGGCCTCCACTCCATTTTCCTTCTTCAGATCTAACGTCTGAACATTTCCCAAACAATTCGACCACCTCTACAACTCCAAAACCTTCCATCATTGACTCAACCACCCCTAACCCACAACATGCTAGTTCCTCACATCAAAAGTCACCTACTTCTCAAAATCTTGATATGAACATTCTTCTGAATTTTCCTCTCAATCATCATATTCCTACTCAAATTGTCCAAAGCCCACCTACCACTTAACCTAAACTTCTAAAAACTACATTTCATCTTCCAATTTGACCTGAATCGTACGCTCATCATACCACACATTTTGAACCAGAACATTTTGAGAAGAGGGTAAATGATTGGATGGTCAGGAAAGTAAAAACTTAGCAAAGCATCAGAGAGGAAATCATGAATTCAATGAAGGACTTTCGACACACTCCAGACATTGTAGGGTTCAATTATGAAGATATGTGTGGTCATCCACATTTGGAGTTTCTCGAAGGTTTAAAAGTACCAAAGTATAATGCATTTAGCAGAGTTGAGAATCCTTTGACTCATTTTAGGGCTTATTATGATCAACTTATTATATTTGGGAAAGATGAGGCTTTGCTGATGCGACTCTTTAGTCGAAGTCTGAAAGAAGAAGCTTTGGAATGGTTTATTTCTAAAGAAATCAAACAATGGACAAGTTGGAATGATTTGGTTAATGAATTTCTTGAAAGGTTTGGCTATAATATAGAATTCATTAGCGATCAATACTATTTGGGTAGACTCTAACAGAATTCTACTGAAAGCTATCGCGAGTATGCCTACCGTTGGAGAAGAGAGGCCGCAAGGGTTAGGACTCCCATGACCGAGAATGAAATTATTGAAATTTTCGTGCACATTAAAGAGCCTGAGTATTACAACAGGATGTTACTCATTTTAGAAGGGAAGTTCAGCGAGATAGTCAGAATTGGTGAAGCTATTGAATATGGTCTTAGGACCGGAAAAATCATTTGTATGACTCCCCGAGATGAATCCCTTGGACACTCAAGGAGGAAAATGGAATATGTTTCTTCTGTGTCATTTTGATCAAGACACAAATAAAAAAGACATGCTGGTCTTAATTTTCGAAAGTATTTACCTTCCAAAACATACCCTTTAGATCCACATAATCCTTACCCCATCCAACCAAGTTACCAATCTCCACCATCAAATCATCTAAATTACCAAGCTCCATTTCTAAATTACCCAAATGCCCAATCAAATTACCAAGCTCCATTTCCAAATTAACCAAATGATCAATTAATTTACCAGGCTGCATTGCAGAACTACCCAAAGACCCATCATATCTACCGAGCTCCACAATACTCAAATCTCCAAACACCAGCACCTACTCACCATAATCCTCTATGTTACCGCCAAGTATCTCAATCTGTACGAAATGATCATAATCTTTCTTCTCATAAATTTTTGAAGAGGTTGAAAGCAGCTGGTCTTATAAAAACTATTGACCTAAAAAATATCAGTGTGAATCCAAGCCTATATAGACCCAATCTTCTATGTACTTACCATTCAGGAGGTTCTAGACATACAATTAAGGATTGCGTCAACTTGAAGCATGAAATTCAAGACTTGATTGATCAAAGAATTGTCACTCTTCAAACTTTCACTTCCAAGGCCAATGGTAATTCACCAATGAATCATTGAGGATTCACTGTTAATATGATTGACCCAAAGTCTCAAGCACCAATTTGTCAATATGCCACAAATCATCATCAAATTCCTTCTCCTCAACAGGGTCATTTTAATCCTTCTCATACGAAATTCGAGAAGAAACATACTTGGAGTTTTACGCCTCTCATCGAAAGTAAGGAGAAGTTATTTGAGCAATTGAATGTTGCAGGTATTATTCATCCAGTCGGGCAAAATCCAATTTATACCAGCTCTCAATTTTACCGAGCCAATCGGAAGTGTGCATATCATTCCAACAGTGTTGGGCATGATACCGAAGACTTTATTAATTTAAAGCACAAGATCCAAGGCATGATCAACTGGAATGTGGTCATGACCGCTGTACCCAACGTCAAAAGTAATCTTTTACTGAACTATGGAGGCGCCACTATCAATATGATAGAGACGGACGATGAGTTCCGCATGGTAAAGATGATAATTCAAACTAGTCCATGCAATCTTGAGAAAGTTGCATAATCTTTGAGCATAATTGAGAAACTCGATTTTACGAGCATGACACTCGGTCAAACTTTTGCTTCTGTGTCAACAGAGGCTAAGAACAAGAGGGAGATTAATCATGTTCCCCCAAAGTATTTGCCTCATTTACGGCAATCCATTCTAGTAAAAGAATATGCCCATGATGATGGTCTTAAAGAAGGAATTGGGGGTCTTTTTTAAGAATGTGGTGATGCACCCAAGAAGATAATCGAGGCACCAGACATCGGAGACGCTGAGACAATGAAGAAATTTCTTAACTTGACTTCCACTTCGCTCTTTATCTCTCGCTCAACTTGATAGAAAAAAATGAATTGTATGTTGTTTTCAAAATCGTTGGTGGTTAGAATGAGGATTGAACCGACCTTTTGTGTTGTTTTACCTAATTATGTCTTGATATCCGTTGCAATGTTTTTAAAAAGGCAAACTGACTCATGGTCATGACCAAAGTTTGAATTTCCTTACCTTCAATAAAGTCTCTCCAATTGCGAAAATTTTATTTACTTGTTTTTATTCTCCTATCTCACTATATTTGTATCTGTTTCAGTGAAACAAAAACATAAAAATTTTTATTAAAAGAACCTGTCTATATCACGTCACGTCAAAAGCTGAATGAACGTGATGAGGTAGATGAAGATGAGCTTGATGAGTATGACAAGAAGATCATAATATTCAAACACATAGACGACGATTTAAAACGACTTGAGACTTAAGGTAAGTTTAATCTGGATGAGACAAATACAGTAAATCTGGAAAAGTATGATTGTGTCAAAAAAGTCAAATTCAGGCCCATCGGAAAGGAGCTTAGATAAGAGAACTCAACAAATTACTTAGAAAATACATTGAATACATTTGTTTGATCACAAATCGTGGTGAAACTAGACATTCATCTCAAGTTGTCAATCGAATCAGATGCTATCAAAAGCAGTTATATTTGAAGATTTAGAGTGTCTTTTATTTCTATCCTTATAACTGCATAGTTTGTTTGTAATCATCTTATGTTCTGTAGTTAGAAAAATTATTTCTTGTTATGAACTATGTCTGACTTGAATTCTCAAGAACGAGATACATAGGCGGCATATATCGTCTTCAGTCACTCCATTATGTATATTTTCAGCGTTTTTCATTTGTATTTGAACTACGTTCGACGTGAATTCTCAAGAAAGAGATACGTAGGCGGCCTATGTCGGCCTCGGTCGGGATTTTAGTAATTTTCTTACTGTTGTTAACCTTTGAGGGGGAACTACGTTTGACTTGATTGCTGCCTCAACGGGATAGGTAGGCACCACAACGGCTCGGTGATATCTCCCTTAAGATTTCTATTTTCCTTTACAATAGAATGTGGGACAGAATTTTTGAGGGGAACTACAAAATTCTGAAGAAAAAGATCTCCCCAACAAGTCAAGAGTGTAGTTACGTTGAGAATCGTAACAGGGACAAATTTTGTGAAAGGATCCAAACAATTTCATGATTTTTCTCACCAACGGGTCAATATACACCAAGACTGTTAACTAGGATAGAAGTTTTTGAGGTTGACCTAAAAAAATTTCATCTTGGTTGCATTAGAGGTTTAAGATAGTTGTGAATACCTCCAGCATGATCTTGATTTCAGAAATAACTTCAAGTGATCCACAAACGTTGTTTTGGAAGATCAGAAGTAAGCTATAACAATCTTTTACATTTCAAGATTCATATCGTCAAAACTTCAACAATTTTCAGAATCTCTCCAACAAATTGTCATATAGATCTTGATATAACAACCTCAAAGGCGTTCATCAAGCATGACGTGACAAGATACTTGGGAGTGACATTTTTCAGTTACATCATTTTTGAAAACCTTTTTTTTAAAAAAATTTACCTATTTATTTCAAATATTTTGCATAAATGTTTTGTATTCTCCATCAAGAAGCAAGAGAGGGGAGAGATCAACTGAAGATAGCAAGTCAAAGAGCAAGCGTTTGACGAAGTCAACACAAATCAGTTTGTTTTAAAAAGTATGCTTTTTTGTGGATGCAGGAAAATCATTTATGTTTTTCAGAAGAAAAAGAAGAGTTCAGAATACGAGCAACAACACCTCCTTAAAATTTCCGGCAAAACATGAGATATAATTGAGTGCAAATGTTCAAATATGAACAAGTAAAAACATGAAACTCACCATGTAGAAGCATCTACAATGACTTTCAAGTACAATCTCTTTAGCATCATGGACATTTTAGGAAGATTCATAATTCGTGTCAAAATGAGACGTGGTAATGTGAGACCCTCCAAGAGGGACATTTCTACAATATTATCAAATGATATAATACCACCATCCAGAAGGACATCACCATAATTTTATCGATAGAGATCATCATCCAACCAATGGATCAATATCATCCTATCAATGGAATATCGATGGAACATCATCATCATATCGATGGAGCATCATCAATCCTACCAATGGATCATCAATGGAACATAATAGTCCTATCAATGGAGCATCAACATTATCCTACCAATGGAGCATCATCACCCTATCAATGAAGCGTCAGCATCATCCCGCCAATGAATCATCAATCATTATCCTATCAATGGAGTATCAACGTCATCAACTTATCATGTAGAAGCATTATCCTACAAATATATCATCATCTTTCTATCACTGATGCATCATTTTAACATCATATTAAGTCATCATCTACTGCATCAAGACCGGCAGAGTCTGATGTAGAACATTTGTCGAGTACGGTAAAGCATATCACTTCCCCATTTAAATTACAGTTTGTGCTAACAAGTTTATTTCATTTTTTGTCTAAATTATCCAAAAGGATGAATTCTCAAATCAAACCACAAGTGCAGAAGACATCAAAGAAAAGATTCAGATGACCTGAAGTTTCTTTAAAAGCAAATATTATTGAGACATCCACCTTTTTACTGTTGGAACATTATCGAGTCATCCACATCGTAACAGTTGGATAGTCATGGAGCCATCCACCTATTACAATGGATAATTATAGAGTCACCAACCTTGTTACAGTTGGAACATTATCGAGACATCCACCTCATTAAAATTTGATAATTATCGAGCCATCCACCTTGTTACAGTTGGAACATTATCGAGGCACCCACCTCGTTACAGCTGGATAATCATCAAGCCGTCCACCTCGCTAAAGTAGGATAATTATTGAGCTGGATAGCTCGTTGTAAAGATCACCATAGTTTGCCATGCATAAAATAAGCAATGACATTCTGAATCTTCAGTAAATTATGAGTTGTAACGGACATACTATGTTCGAAAGCGACATGTACTGAACATATTTATGTGACATCTTTCACAGCAAGAGTAACCAAAAAGAATCGTAATGTATACTACCACTTTTCCAGTTGCATTTTCTACTAACAAGTTTTTTCAGTCTCCGTCAAGAGCATCCAAGAGGATGAATTCTCAAGTCAAACCACAGGTGAGGACGACATCAACAAGGACGCAAGAAAATGTGGAAGCGAACTAGGACATAGACCAAAGAGGAGTGTCAAACTCTTAGGATGTGCGTAGAGGAGCGACTTCCACCACAATCAAATCACACCCCTATCCGAAGGCATGTGGGTTTTTCATTGGGTATGTCAGTTTCAATTTTACATCTGAAAAATTATTGATGTTCACCAGAAGAATCTTTTCAATCTGAGTGAAAGTTCACCAAGAGCTTTGAGAATTATGTGCGTCTAAGTTCTTACTTATGGATGTGAAGAGCTCCACGTTCATGGCTAAGAGGGTGCAAACCTCCTTTTCATACTCAATTCCTTTTCATTTGTACATAACCAAAAGGTTATCAAGCGTAATAGATTTTCTTTTCAACCGATCGAGTCGAACTACAAGCCGCATGATTCCTATAGTTTAAGGTTATGTAGGTGGACTCAATATTTGAAACTCGGTTGTACTCCAATATTCTGTCATAAATCTTATTCTCAGACATCCTGATCCCTTCATAATTTGGTATCAGGATGGCTTTAGAATTCTTTCAAAATCGTGTGTCAAATCAAGCATATTCGACCTACAAGTGGCCTGAATTCTCATATAGCTTGAGGTATGTAGGAGATCCACTTTCGGAGTTCGGCCATAATTCTTAATGTCCGTACAAAGTCATTTTTCCAAAATATAAAGATGTGGCCGGTCAAAATTGGATTAGTCAATTTCATTTTCCTCGAATTTCTTGCATCAATCCAAGTAAAAATGAGGGACAGTTGTTGATACCCAATTTTGACCATCCACAATATAAATCAATCATCGAGCTTCTTGATTCCCAAATGATTTAGAATTAATAGTTTTATAAAATTCAAAATATTTTTCTAGTTTATTTAATTAATTGTCACATTTTATCATTTTTAGATAATATATATATTTTTTAAATATTATGTATATAATTAATATATTTTATTATTATCAAAAAATCGTCTAAATGTTTTTGATTTTAGTAAAATATTTAGACCAATAGTGTGGTTTAAATAATAACTTACATTGTAGGTTTATTAGTTTCAAATTAAAACAATTATTTTATGTTGTTACGGTTAAGAAACTCATTAATTAATTTATATTAATTTATATTATTTAGTTATTAATGAAATCCCTAAACCCATTTGTGATAAGACCAAATTAGGGTCATTCTTCAGCTTCATTTGACATTCCTCAAGCCAAATAACATTTCTTTTCAGCCGACTTAAATGACCCAATTCCCATCCCAATTCCTAGCATTACTATCCAACAATAACTAACAATACATCATCCCATACCAATGAATATCATACCAAAGAAACCAAACCAACTCCTGTTTTTTCTTCTTCATCGCGTAAACCCCAAAACGAACAATAAACATGACGTCCATCACAATTCCGCAGCCCAGAAACTCAGCCCGACGCACTCCATGCTAAGATGAATTTGGGGAAACCAAAGGACGGCCTGCCCCTTTCCTAATCTAGAATGGGTTAAAATCTTTGAAAAAAGGGATTCGTCCCAAAACAGTAAAAGTTTTGGGATTTAAAAATTCGAAAGAGGCATCTTCTCATTCAATTCTATATGGTTTTCCCCCACTAAAAAAAACTAAAAAAAACCTAGTACCCATTTCTCTAATATTCCTTATGGTTCACTGTTGAATTAGTGGTTTATTTGGAGAAAATTTCTTGTGAAAAGCACTAAAAAATCAATAAGAATTTTTGGCAGAAACAGTGAGCTACTAAAGTTTGATGAAGTATAGAGAAAAATCTTTAGAGTTTGCCTAAGTGTTAAAAAGAAGATTCATTGAAATCCGAAGTACTTGGAGATATTCCTTTATTCTTCGATTTGGTTCACTCAATTTCATTCATCCATGTCTCCTGGAGTCTCTCATTCAGCGTGGAAACTACCGCTCTTTCAAGCTCGTTTTGATCGCCGTTCGCTTCCTGTTAGAAGGTAATTTTTCTCCCGTTATAATGATTCTCATCGCCTTTTGTTCTGTTTCAAGAAGTTACATTACTTGTGTCAAAAAAGCCTTATTATGTAGCTATTTGTTGCTAGCATTTCTCACCTTTTGATGCTCCCATACGATATACTTGCGGCTTTGTGATTTCTTCATTTGTGTCGCGCTAAAGTTTGTGGATTTGCATCCAGTGTTGATATTCCAAATTATTCTTCGAATTTCTGTTTGTTATTTCTCTGTTTTGGACTATTGCTTAATGATACGCGGGGTCTGATCTTTTCCATTTATAAGTATGGAAGCATTGTGTGAAGTTTGATGACTGTTTAACTTTCATATCCATGTAGGCATGTATTCTGAAATCGACTTATATGGTTAGCATGCAAATATATTTGTATGTTTGTTCTAATCCTTTAATTTTATCCACTTCTTGAATTATTTTTCTTAATTGTTTTGTTGCCTGCTAAGATTCACCTGTAGCAAGCTTGTCTCCCCGATATTTGAACTTCAATAAAAAATGCCTACACTTTCACGTCAAGTCAGTTTAATTATGAGTTCTCTTAGTCTTAGTTTTATCGGTATTTATTCTTTAAGATCGTTCGAAACATGATTTCTACTAAGTATTATCGTTTCATGTGTGTAGTCGGACCTACGCCGAGTTGATTTATGTCATTTGTGGTTTCTGTTTCAAAAAAAATGTACAGAGAACCAACTCTTCTCTTTGCATTCCATATTATGTGTATTTGTGCTCGTATCAATATGTTAGTTTGGGGACAATCTTGTTTCTTGTTTATTGTTATATTTCACTCCCTCTTAGATTATTTGGCAACACCCCCGTAGCTCCTCAATATTTTGTTTAAAAAATAGGATTTTAACATCGTAAAATCTCGTCAATTGGAGTATGCTTATTTGATAATGTGTAGCATGTTTCCTCTGCATATTTTGAATTCATTTGTTGAGTAACAATGATGTATTCCTATGTATATGATGGGTTCATAAAGCATATATGCAATGTGTGCCAATTCTTACTGTCATACTTGTTATTAGACTTATTTTTTTTATTTCTTAGTTCATTTGGTTTTCCTTTGGAGTCATATATTCCCCCTAACTTGAATCTCTAAAGTAGTTCGCATCTTTCCTTGCCGTTTTATTCAAGAAAAATTTTATTAGTTTATCGCATTATGTAGTAATCAATTTTTGACTTATTGCATGTGAAACTCTCCTCGAGTCCTCATGGCCTTTAATCCATCTCCTCGCACTTTCTCTTCGAGCCATAAAGCCTCAAAATATCTTTCTCGAGTCGTCCAGACCCCCCCAAAACTGATGAACAGGTTGAAAGCAACAAATAGGTTGCTGGAAAGTTAAATTGTAGTTCTCCAAAAGCTTAAAAAGGGACTAATATACTGCTGTATACACCGATATAGAGTATGAATATATGATACATGATACGCTCAAACTTACTTCTAAAATAAGAAGTAAAGCTGTCGTGTCAAGTAAATAACCGAACTAGTGAGGTTGGGATCGTTCCCATGAGGAAAATAGTTTAGACTTAACTTCAATCAACTATTACTATTGTTCAGTCAATTACTTCCTTGCAAAGCAAAAACAATAAAAGGGGGGTTTCTATTTCTAAATAAATGAAAATAACTAGCGAAATTGAAAGAGTTACTTAACAGCATCGAAAGTTAGAGTTTAATCAATTAATCGAAGTTACTAAGGTTTACGTGTTCCCCACAGGTTCATAACTTGATAAGTCTAACTATAACAATTCTTTCCTAGTATTTTGCATGCAAAGTGATAAGTTGTGTATTTCTAAATCCTTTGTCCGGCATGTAGAAAATTTCACTCCGCACCTTGGTCCGGCTACGTGTGTTGTTATCCTAACCTTTTTTTTTACCTCATATTAAGAATCGTATTCAATATTTGACTAAGTTATTACATCGTACCAATCAAAACTAGCCTATTAGATAGTATACACTAAATCTATGTTGACAATTCTCTTCCTGTTATCTACCTACTTGGTCCGACAAGTAGCATTAAGGCAAGTTCTAACGTTGGCCATCTGTAAAAAATACTTCTAAACGAAAGAATTATCAGTACATGCAAGACACTATTCTAGAATTGTTGTTTTTGTTAGGTTTTACCTCATTATTAGCCTATGGTTCCCACAACCATAGTTATTGAGTTTAGTTACCCATAGTCATAATCATAATATTCAAATATATGATATAAGAATTCATGTACTTACTTCAATAAGAAAGAGTAAAATCCAAAAGTTCGCTTGATTAATCAACAAAAATCACCAACAATCACTTACAAGAATCTCGCAGTAATCAAGAATCTCACAAAAAATCTAATGATAATCAAAGGCCTAAAAGCGGCTGGGTCGACGGACCTCGCGACGGATCGTCGTGGTCACGACGTACCGTCACGGACTCCATCATCCCATACTTGTGCAATTTCTTCTGCTGCTCCCTTCATTACCCTCGACGGCAAGTATGACGGATCGTCACAGGCACAACGGTCCGTAGAGGGTCTTCGTACCAAAACACTTAAACTCTTGGAATATGGGTACTGGGACTACTTCTCTGAACTTCATGATGAACCTGCAGGACGGACCGTCATAGACACGACGGACCGTCATGGACTCTGTAACCCCACACTTGGTCAGACTTCCCCATCTTCCTTCAGCAGATGCACTACGCTGCCACCTATGGATTGTCACGAGCATGACGGACAGTAACAAGCTCCGTAGGTGGTCTCTTCTGCATTTCTTCGCTCAAAAACCTCCGCAATTATCTTTGGACAGATTTCTTGCAAATAAGGAGAAAGTATAACTAATACTGTGAAACCACGGTATATCAACACCCTCAACTTAAATTCGTTGTTTGTCCTCAAGCGACGCACTATGACTTAATACAAAATCTTTGTACAATAGTATCCATGTTATATCCTTTGCAATCATTTGGCTATCAATCTCGATTAATCTCATCATATTTATGCATGCTATCAATATTAGGCTTGAATTATGTGGAATTAGACCATGACACAGACTCACCATGCACTAACACCTATCCTTATCAATTTAGCACTGAGATGCTAATATTTCCGGCATTACAACTAGTGTCCTCACTTTAAAACAAAATCCTCATTTTTCACACACTGATTTCAGTTTGAGTATAAGGATTACTTTTCAACACTCGCTCTTAGAACAAATTCACGCTCATTCATACATATTGCCATAAGTTTGCCCTTATTTTCACTGCCTTAAGTTCGCTAAACAACCCTTAGGATCACGATAGGACTTTCTTTGCTTGTAACATAGGCTCAGGGTCATGTAGGGAATATTTAGGTATACTTTAGCGACTTTTTGCGCCCCTCTAAATATCGTCTAAGCATACCATTTTCTATCATTTTATCTTGCCCAGTTTCTCATATTCTTTCACCTTGCTATTTTCTCTTCTTACTTCATTTGAGTAAGTGACTGTCTTCTTTTCTTGCTTGTATTTCTTGTATATTTTTCTTTTTCTTTACTTTTCTTTCAACTAATTCTTGAGTCACTTTACTTTTGTTTTTTCTCTGTTTGTTCTTTCAACCACACTTTCCAGAGCATTTTATCATAATAGCCACCCTCAACTCATGGCTTTGCCATGAGTCAAAGTACACAATACCCAATGTTGGGTCAAGGCCATAATGAATGTTTTTTACTTCATTAGCCACCCTCAACTTATGCTTTTGGCATAAGCTGAGGTGCACATGTCCAAGGAGGGACCAGGGCCAAAAAATTATTCCCAGAAAAGATCAGTTGGGGTGAAAAGAAAGGTCTAATTTAAGCTCAGATCATTTGGATGAAAGAAGGATAAATTTCATTTGGTTTTCTTTTATTTAGGCTAAAAATGGGCTAGATTGAATAAGGGCCTATGATCTTTTCCTAATTGTCTATTACAACTTACTTTTAGCAGGACTAACCAGGCAAGTTCTAGCTCAGTACAAATAGTGGACAATTCAAATCTTCCTCACACTCACTTGACATCTCATCACTCTACCAGATTATCAGACACCTAGATCGAATTTTAGACTTAGGGTAATGCAGTGGTGTACCTCTATGTCATGCTTAGAGACACACATTTATCAATTACTATGCCTAGTCATGCATCATTTTCCAATTTATGAGGATATCATTTTAGCCATCATGCTCCGGAATTAAACTATGTACACAAGATATAGACATGCCGGTTCAACAGAAAAAGTAATCAGTCTCTTGGGGAAAAAGAACACAGGCAAGAAAACCCCAAAAGAGGATAGTTAATTGGGCTACTCAGACTTCACCCTAGCACTCACTTTCCATTTACCCCACCCCCAACAAAAAGACATGCAATTGTCCCCAATACATAAAAATTGAAATGCTAGAGTGGTAGGTGAAGCAAACCTGGGGCGCAAAGCGCCGACGCTCAGCAAGCTAGTGGGTCTGGTTCCCCAGAACCCACTTCCTCTGTATTCTAGACACACTCAGTGGTGTCCTCAGCAACAACAACACTATCAGCAGTGCATCCCGCTATCTCCATAGTTCGGGAGCTAGATGCCCCAGCCGCTAACTCTCCTTCTCTCATCTGGCGCGCTTCTTCCTCAGCAAGCGAGGTTCTCCTCGCAGCCTCCATCTCACGGCGCTCCTTCTTCCGTGATCGCACCTCATCCTCTGCTCGACCCCTACTCCTCTTGGCATGCTCTCGAGGGGGAGGTAGTCGAATCTCTGAGGTGGCGAATAGGGCCGCAACCACTGTGTCTTCAGCAGGCTCAAGAGAAGGGGCCTCAGACTCAGGCACCCTAGCCTCTAAGATCATGTCAATATCTGCACAAAGAATGTCGACCGCAGCCTGAAGGGTTGACACATCCACCAGAGAAGCTGGTCGGGCTAGCACCCGCAACTCAAAAGCGTCCAAGCGCTGGTGAACCTCAGCGATCTTCCGTTCTGTGTGCTGGACCATTTTCCGCACCAAGCGCTCTTCTACATCAATAATAGACCTCTCCATCCACGGATGAATATGATAAATATGTGTAGCCATTTGCTCCTCTAATTTTTGGACCCTAGAAAGCGGGACCAAAGCGGAAAAGGGGCTGTGCGAGAGGAGCTCGGGGCAGTGCTACTACCCAGGATAGACTCGACCGGGGTAGTGTCAGTGGAAGCCGCCTGCTTAGCCGTGCGGGCCTGGGCTATCGTATTAGCCTGATCGTCACCAAGTGGGGGCAGCTCTGGACGGGGCCCTCTGCGTGGAGCCAACTCATTGGCCTCATCTCTGATGAGGCCGACATGAACAGTTCCCAGAGGGGTCTTGAGCTGATCAACGTGCCATATAGGCATACCTGCGGACCTGAAGAGAGAAAATATCATGCACGGGAAAGGGTAAGTAGTTGTGACCTTAAAAGCCCTCTCGTGCATGACCGCCTGTAGATGCCACGCAAAATCCACTTCGAACCCGGCTATCATCGCCGCCATCAATACTACTCGATCCCATGTTACGATATTATCAGCGGCTGTGGGGGAAAGGATGTGGCGGACAATCAACCACAAAAACTTCGCCGTGAAAGTCAGGTTAGCCTTCTTGATGGCCCCCTTCAGCTCGGTCACCCAGTTGGCACCCTCTCCATTAACCGAAAAGTGCAGGGCCATCCACCTCTTGGTGGTCTCTCTCAGCGATGGCTCGCGCAGGAATTGGCCATCTTTAACAAGCTGCCATCGGTAGTCAAACTCGGCAGTGAGAGTGGTCCGATTAGCATCAACACCCTCGCCGTATAGAAACCGGCGGATGGCAGGTAGGGAGATATCGACCTGAATGCCCCGTACTCGGACCTGCTCCAGTGGGGACTGTTTGGTTGGGGAAGCTCGCCTATCAATCTGTGACCGGCGAGGCGCTACGTAGGATGCATAGAACTCTCAGACCAGCTCTTCACTATAACGTCCCAACGGATGTGCTGTCCACTCCAGTTGATGTCTAGTGAAGAGATTATGGATCTCAGGCATCGTCGGGAGACTCCCTGTAAGGACCCGCCGCTCCAATGTGAGTGTTCGAGTCATAAATCCTTTGTCATTCAGGAACTTTGTGTCGGAGTAGACTTGAAATTGCCCGTCGACACACCACCGGTTGGGCTGGTCAGTAGCCGGGGTGAGAGCATGAGATGGTGAACCTGGTGTGGATTCCGAACTATCATCCTCATTAGACGAGGCCGACGCTTCAGCGGTGGCGGGTGCGGGAACCTCATAAGAGCAAAAGGCTTCCTCCGACCACGAAACTCCTAAGGAGCCAGACGCTCGTTCTTCATTGGTGGCTGACCCAGAAGGTGTGTCGGTCAGTGTGCGCTCCTCATCAGACTGGGAGACAGTGACTACGCCGAATGCCACCTTTTTGGGTGTGGCTATGGCAGCACGTGCAGCACGGGAAGGGGAGGAAGTGCCTGGGGGCACGTACATGGGGTCACGCTCATCATCAGAGCCAATGACCCAGCGGGCAGACGGGGCGACAGACTTCGATCGCCTGCGTGCATAGACTCGATCTTGTTTTGGTGTCATAGTAGACAGTACCTGTAAAGGATCAATATTAGTACTAGAAGGAGCAAACAAGACAAGCAAAACCACACAAAATAAATACAAAAAAATTAAAATAAAATTACATTTCTATAGTAACAGTGAAACACGACGTTCCAGGTGACGGTTCGTCGTGAGTACGACAGACCGTCATGGGGTCTGTCGTGTCTTACTTAGACTATGTTTATTTGGAGAACCCTGAAAGAGAGTCTCTAACAAGTATGACGGTATGTGCATGACGGACCGTCATAGGTACAACGGTCTGTCATAGGTGTCCGTCAGAGGACACTTAAAAAATATGGAGACCCTTGGAGAGGGATCTCTTACAACCATAACGGTCATGTAGGACGGACCGTCATGGGTATGACGGTCCGTCGTACTTGTCCGTTTGAGGACACATAGAAAAATGAAGAGAGACCCTTAGGAACAGGGTCTCTGACAACCAGAACGGTTGTACAGGACGGACCGTCGTAAAGACGACGTTCCGTCACATGTGTCCGTTGCAGGACACTTAGAAAAAGGGAGATACCCTCAGGAATAGGGTCTCTAACAACCAGAATGGTTGTGCAGGACGGACCGTCGTGGGGCTGACGGTCCGTCGCATATGTCCGCTTGAGGACACTTGCAGAAAATTGGACAGTAGGGTGTTAGGGATTTTGGAACGGACCCTACGACGGTCTGTCGTGGGTACGACGGTCCATCATCGTGGTCTCGTTCTGTAAATCAGTGACAGAACTAGGGGTGCCCAACTCATCCCCTATGACCTAAATCGAATTGGTAGTGTTTGAACCTACATTTCTCTAACCCAAATACCTTGTAAACTAGCAATGTTAAAGCACCTATTTCTAGGGTTGTAAACACGGCAATTTCGAAGATTTTTAACCAAGGTTAGACAGAATTTTATATAAAAGAACTGAACATATCAAGAAAAACTAGGCTAATACTAATTGATAAACAAAAATGCAATATAAATGAGTAGAAATTAGAGACAAATACCTGAGAATTGAAGACAAACAAGAGGAAAAGGTACTTGATGATCACGTAGACACCCACAACAGCAGCTCTCCAACTAGTAGATGATGGCTTTTAGGATTTTGGAAAATATGGGGAAAATGATCGGTTGAAGAGAGAGATGGTTTTGCAAGTTGAAAAGGGAGGGAAATAGGAGGAAGAGTGAAGGAATGGGGTGAAATGAAGGGTTGGGGGTTTTAAATGTTGAATTTCTAAAAAAAACCCCAACCAGGTTGGGTCGGGTATGCCTCATTAAGGACGCGACGATTCCACGATGACGTTCTGTCTCATATGTGACGGTCCATCGTTGGTTCCGTCGCGATTTCCCTAGTTTTAAAGTAACAGAAAGACGTACCTGGCACGACAGATTCATGCGACGGTCCGTCACAGTTTAAACGGTCCGTTGGTGTGTCCATCAGTGACTGCTGCAGAGTAATTTTCTGCAGAATTTCCTAGTGATGTGCCTGCAAATTAAAAACCCATTAGTTGAAAATGCTACCATTAGTAGAAAGAAAAAAACTATAAGTAATGGGTTGCCTCCTAACAAGAGCCTGATTTAACGTCCCGGCATGACTGAGGACACTTGATTACTCTGCCTTCATCAAGACGGTATGCCTCTGTCACTTCATTCACCGATGCAGTATGCCCAAATTTGAGTTTTATTCGTTCTTTATTCACCTTAAACCGCACTCCCTCCTTGGTTTTTAACTCAACTGCTCCATGAGGGAATACTTGGGTGATCAAGTAAGGGCCAATCCGTTTGGACTTGAACTTTCCTGGAAGACAAGGCAACCCAGATCTATCTAAAAGTACCAAATCCCCAACCATAAACTCTTGTTTTGCACTTTTTTCTTCATTCTCCTTCTTCATCTTTTCTTTGTGGGATATGGCTGATAGCGATTGGAGCTCACCACTCTGCCTCATGTTCCTACAAACGTTGAAGGTCGCTTCTTCATTGTTCGACATAAATTTCATCTGCCCCTTTTCCACATCAACTACGGCTCTACCTGTAGCAAGGAATGGCCTCCCAAGAATAATAGGCACTTCAAAATCTACTTCACAATAAAGAATAAAAAAATCTGCCAGAAATATGAATGACTCCACTTTTACTAGCACATCATGGAGTATCCCTATAGGCCTTTTAACTGTTCGATCAGCCATCAGTAGCCGCATCGCAGTGGGTTTTTGGTCACCCAAACCCAACTTCTTATAAATCGACAGGGGCATGAGATTTATGCTTGCCCCTAGATCACATAATGCTTTCGCAAAATGTAATGAACCGACTGTACAAGGAATAGTGAACGCACCCGGATCTTCTTTCTTTTGTACGAGAGATGTTGTAGCAATAGCACTACAATGCTGCAGTCTATCATCATCCTCAAAAGTGACCGATCTTTTTTTTGTAACCAGATCTTTCATAAACATGGCATAATCGGGAATTTGTTCAAGAGCTTCTACCAAAGGGACATTGATAGAAAGCTGCTTCAGCATTGTTATAAAACGCCGATATTTACCATCCTTGATCTTTTTCACTAATGTATGGGGGAAGTGTGGTGGTGGTCTAGGCATGGGAATTACCTTATAGGGACTTCTGCATCTTTTCCAGTTCTCTCTTCTGCTTCACCACTACCCCTTACCATCTTATCATCATCCTTTCTCACGTTTTCCTCATTAGACGACATAGGTGGGTCAATAGTTTGCCTGCCACCACGAGTGGTGATTGCCATACAATGTGCATCATTTTTCGTATTATGGACATTGTTGCTAGGAAGAGTGCCTGGTTGCCGTGTGTTCACAGTCGCAGATAATTGGGCCATTTGCAACTCGATTTGCTTAATCTATATTGTATGTGTATCGACTTTTTGCCCAATACGTGCTAAATCACACCTTAACTCTTTAATGTGCTCATCACTAGCTTCGAACCTCCTCATCATTTTGTGCAACATATCCTCAACTCGCGCCATACTATCTCCACCATCCCTAGGAGTAACTTCACGATTTTGAGGAGGGACTAGGGCCCATTCCTATCATTTCTGTTACCGTAGTTACCCCTGTTGAAGTTGTTGTCGCGGTTGTAGTTTCCATCTCGGTCATAATGACCCTCACGGTTGTAGTTACCATAGATCCGACCTTTGTTCCCTTTACCTTGGCGGCAATTATCCTGATTTGAGCCTTGGGCGCTCGGTCAGAAACCCCCGTCTGCTCATTTACTGCATAAGTTTCCTCCGCATAATAGCATTCATCATTAGGTGGCGGTGGCTTCGACAAGTAGTTGACTGCATTTATCTTTTGTGCACCCCAGTGACATGTTCTAGTACCAACCCAAGCTCAATTCTCATCTGAGCCGTTTCTGTATGAAACTCATCTATGGCTGAGTTGTGAGTGGACTGTACTGTGAAGGTATTTCTCCCGGTATCTGTTTTCCTAGTACTCCATGCTTTATTATTCCGGGAGATTTTCTCTAATTTTTCAGCAATCTCAGCATAAGGACACTCCCCATAAGATCCACCTGCTATAGTATCCAAAACCGCTTTATTGTTATCATCCTGTCCCCGATAGAAGTATTCCTTCAGTGACTCATCATCTATACTGTGATTTGGGACACTTCTCAAGAACGAGGTGAATCTATCCCAAGAACTACTAACTGACTCTCCTAGTAGTGCCACAAAGTTGTTCACTCTGTCTTTGTGGTTTAGTTTCTTGGAGACCGGATAGTAGCGTGCTAAGAAGACATCCCTTAGTTGGTTCCATGTGAAAATTGAGTTGTAAGGGAGCTCAGTGAACCATATAGAAGCCTCTCCCGTCAGTGAGAGAGGAAACACTCTAAGCCCTATTACATCTATGTCCAAGTCAGGCCTCCCTACACAACTTTTACACAGTGCTCTTTCCTTAGCTATATGGGCATGTGGATCCTCAGATGGTAGCCCTGAAAACAAACCTCGAGGAGTGAGCATTTGCATCAGGCTACTAGTTACCACAAAAGTATGGCCAGGTGGTAAAGGAGGCAAGACAAGTGTCCCATCAGAGTCTGCTATGTTGTCATAGCCTCTGTAGTATGCTTGGGGCCGTGGAGCGGTATATCGTCCCCTCTGTTGGTGTTCACCCGGAGCATCGGGTAACAACTGACCATGAACATCAACCGGAGCTGGGATGTTCTGGTTTGGATCATCATCATTGATTCCCAAGTTTCGATTCATGTTGCATAGTGTATGCTCTAATTCGTGATCGTAGGGAAACAAGGGTTCTCTTCCTCTTCGTGTATTTGGCATACAATGAGGTTGGTTCTGCACAAATCAAAAACAATAAAACAAAGTAAAATCAAGAAAATATCAGCTAAACTATAGTAATAAGTTTAAGTAAATCTAAAAGCTACTTTCCCCGGCAGCGGCGCAAAAATTTGATACGCTAAAACTTACTTCTCAAATAAGAAGTAAACGGTCGTGTCAAGTAAATAACCCAACTAATGAGGTTGGGATCGTTCCCACAAGGAAAATAGTTAAGACTTAACTTCAATCTACTATTACTATTGTTCAGTCAATTACATCCTTGGAAAGCAAAAACAATAAAAGGGGGGTTTCTATTTCTAAATAAATGAAAATAACTAGCGAAATTGAAAGAGACACTTAACAGCTTCGAAAGTTGGAGTTTAAGCAATTAATCAAAGTAACAATGGTTTACGGGTTCCCCACAGGTTCATATTTTGATAAGTCTAACTATAACAATTCATTACTAGTATCTTGCATGCAAAGTGATAAGTTGTGTATTTCTAAATCCTTGGTCCGGCATCTAGAAAAATTCACTCCGCACCTTGGTCCGGCTACGTGTGTTGCTATCCTAACCCTTATATTTACCTCATATTAAGCATCGTATTCAACATTTGACTAAGTTATTACCTCGTACCAATTAATACTAGCCTATTAGATAGTATACATTAAATCTATGTTGATAATTCTTTTCCTATTATCTACCTCCTTGGTCCGGCAAGTAGCATTAAGGCAAGTTCTAACGTTGGCTATCCTTTAAAAAGACTTCTAAATGAAACAATTATCAATACATGCAAGACACTATTCTAGAATTGTTAGTTTAGTTAGGTTTTACCTCATTACTAGCCTATGGTTCCCACAACCCTAGTTATGGAGTTTAGTTACCCATAGTCATAATCAAAATATTCAAATATATGATATAAGAATTCATGTACTTACTTCAATGAGAAAGAGTAAAACCCGAAAGTTCGCTTGATTAATCAACAAAAATCACCAACAATCACTTACAAGAATCTCAAAGTAATCAAGAATCTCACAAAAAGTCTAATGATAATCAAAGGCCTAACAAAATAATCCATAGTCTAACCTCAAAAACGAGGTTTTTCGAACTATTTATAGAAAATAAACACCTAAGTAAACAAGGATTCTATTTGCTGGACATCTGTCAAAACGCGGCTGGTTCGACGAAGCTCGCGACGGATCGTCATGGTCGCGAAAGATCGTCGTGGTCACAACGGACCGTCACAGACTCCGTCGTCCCATACTTGTGCAATTTCTTCTGCTGCTCCCTTCATTACCCTCGACGGCAAGTATGATGGATCGTCACAGGCACAACGGTCCGTCGAGGGTCTTCGTTCCAAAACACTTAAACTCTTGGAATATAGGTACTAGGACTACTTCTCTGAACTTCATGACTAACCTGCAGGACGGACTGTCATAGACACGATGGACCGTCATGGACTCCGTAACCCAACACTTGGTCAGACTTCCCCATCTTCCTTCAGCAGCTGCACTACGCTGCCACCTACGGACCATCATGAGCATGACGGACCGTCACAAGCTCCGTAGGTGGTCTCTTCTGCATTTGTTCTCTCAAAAACCTCCGCATTTATCTTTGGACAGATTTCCTGCAAATAAGGAGAAACTTATATAAAAATTAGCACAAAAAAGCTTTTGGACACACACTAAACTTAAGGAAAAGTATTAATAATACCGTGAAACTACGGTATATCAACACCCTGAACTTAAATTCGTTGTTTGTCCTCAAGCGACGCACTATGACTCAATACAAAATCTTTGTACAATAGTATCCATGTTTTATCCTTTGCAATCATTTGGCTATCAATCCCGATTAATCTCGTCATATATATGCATGCTATCACTATTAGGCTTGAATTATGTGGAATCAGACCATGACACAGACTCACCATGCACTAAAACCTATCCTCATCAATTTATCACTGAGATGCTAATATTTCCAGTATTGCAACTAGTGTCCTCACTTTAAAACAAAATCCTCATTTTTCACACAATGATTTCAGTTTGAGTATAAGGATTACTTTTCAACACTCGCTCTCAGAACAAATTCACGCTCATTCATACATGTTTCCATAAGTTTGCCCTTATTTTCACTGCCTTAAGTTCGCTAAACAACCCTTAGGATCATGATAGGACTTTCTTAGCTTGTAACATAGGCTTAGGGTCATGTATGGTATATTTAGGTAAACATTAGTGACTTTTTTCCATCCTTGACATTTCGGCTAAACAGACCATTTTCTATCATTTTACTCGCACAGTTTCTCATATTCTTTCACATTGCTATTTTCTCTTCTTTCTTCATTTGTGTAATTTACTCTATTCTTTTCTTGCTTGTATTTCTTGTATATTTTTCTTTTTCTTTAATTTTCTTTCAACTAATTCTTGAGTCACTTTACTTTTGTTCTTTCTCTCTCATTGTTCTTTCAACCCCACTTTCCAGAGCATTCCTCATACTAGCCACCGTCAACTCATGGCTTTGCCATGCGTCAAAGTACATAATACCCAAACTTGGGTCAGGGCCATAACGAAGGTTGTTTACTGCATTAGCCACCCTCAACTTATGCTTTTGGCATAAGCTGAGGTACACATGTCCAAGGAGGGACCAGGGCCAACACATTATTCCCAGAAAAGATCAGTTGGGGTGAAAAAGCAAGGTCTAATTTAAGCTCAGATCATTTGGATAAAAGAAGGATAAATTTCATTTAGTTTTCTTTTCTTTAGGCTAAAAATGGGCTATATTGAATAAGGGCCTAGGATCCTTTCCTAATTGTCTATTACAACTTACTTTTAGCAGGACTAACCAGGCAAGTTCTAGCTCAGTACAAATAGTGGACTATTGAAATCTTCCTCATACTCACTTGACATCTCATCACTCTACCAGATTATCAGACACCTAGATCGAATTTTAGACTTAGGGTAATGCAGTGGTGTACCTCTATGTCATGCTTAGCCACACATTAATCAATTACTATGCCTAGTCAAGCATCATTTTCCAATTTATCAGGATATCATTTTAGCCATCATGCTCCAGAATTAAACTATGAACACAAGATATAGACATGCCGGTTCAACAGAAAAAGTAATCAGCCTCTTGGGGAAAAAGAACACAGGCAAGAAAACCCCAAAAGAGGATAGTGAATTGGGCTACTTATACTTCACCCTAGCACTCACTTTCCATTTACCCCACCCCCAATAAAAAGACATGCAATTGTCCCCAATTCATAAAAATTGAAATACTAGAGTGGTAGGTGAAGCAAACCTTGGACAAAAAGCGCCGACGCTCAGCAAGCTGGTGGGTCCGGTTCCTCGGAACCCACTTCCTCTGTAATCTGGACACCCTCAGTGGTGTCCTCAGAAACAACAGCACTATCTGCAATGCCTCACTCTATCTCCACTATTCGGGAGCTAGATGCCCCAGCCGCTAACTCTCCTACTCTAATCTGGCGAGCCTCCTCCTCAACAAGCGAATGTATCCTCGCAGCCTCCATCTCACGATGCTCCTTCTTCCGTGCTCGCGCCTCATCCTCCGCTCGACCCCTACACCTCTTGGCATGCTCTCGAGGTGGAGGTGGTGGAATCTCTGAGCTGGAGAATTGGGACGCAAACACTGTGTCTTCAGCAGGCTCGACAGAAGGGGCCTCAGACTCAGGCACCCTAGCGTCTAAGATCATGTCAATATCTGCGTGAAGACTGTCGACCGCAGCCTGAAGGGTCAACACATCCACCAGAGGAGCTGGCCGGGCTAGCACCCGCAACTCAAAAGTGTTCAAGCGCTGGTGAAAATCAGCGATCTTTCGCTCTGTGTGCTGGACCATTTTCCGCTCCAAGCGCTCTTCTGCCTTGGTAATAGACCTCTGCATCCACGGCCGAATATGATGCAGAAGTGTAGCCATTTGCGCCTCTAATTTTTGGAACCTAGCATGCGAGACCAGAGCGGGTAAAGGGGCTGTGCGAGAGGAGCTAGGGGCAGTGCTACTACCCGGGATAGACTCAACCGGGGTAGAGTCAGTGGAAGCCGCCGGCGTAGCCGTGCGGGCCTTGGCTACCGTATCAGCCAGATCGTCAGCAAGTGGGGGAAGCTCTGGACGAGGCACTCTGCGTGGAGCCAACTCGTTGGCCTCATCTCTGATGAGGCCGACATCAACAGTGCCCAGAGGGGTCTTGAGCTGATCAACGTGCCATATAGGCACACCTGCGGAGCTGCAGAGAGAAAATATAATGCACGGGAAAGGGTAAGTAGTTGTGACCTTAAAAGCCCTCTCGTGCATGACCGCCTGTAGAAGCCACGCAAAATCCACCTTGAACCCGGCTATCATCGCCGCCATCAATACTGCTCGATCCCATGTGACGATATTATCAGCGGCTGTGGGAGAAAGGCAGTGGCGGACAATCAACCACAAAAACTTCGCCGTAAAAGTCAGGTTGGCCTTCTTGATGGACCCCTTCGGCTCGGTCACCCAGTTGGCACCCTCTCCATCAACTGACAAGTGCAGGTCCATCCACCTCTTGGTGGTCTCTCTCAGCGATGGCTCACGCAGGAATTGGCCATCATTAAAAAGCTGCCATTGGTAGTCAAACTTGGCAATGAGAGGGGTCCAATTAGCATCAACACCCTCGCCGTATAGAAACCGGCGGATGGCAGGCAGGGAGATATCGACCTGAACGCCCCATACTCGGACCTGCTCCAGTGGCTACCGTATCAATCTGTGATCGGAGAGTCGCTACGTAGGATGCATTGAACTCTCGGACCAGCTCTGCACTATAACGTCTCAACGGACGTGCTGTCCACTCCAGTCGATGTTTGGTGAAAAGATTGTGGATCTCAAGCATCATCGGGAGACTCCCTGTAAGGACCCTCCGCTCCAATGTCAGTGTTCAAGTCATAACTCCTTTGTAATTCAGGAACTTTGCGTCGGAGTACACTTGAAATTGCCCGTCGACACACCACCTATTGAGCAGGTCAGTAGCCGGGGTGAGAGCATGAGCTGGTTAACCGGGTGGGGATTCCAAACTATCAGCCTCATCAGACGAGGCCGACGCTTCACCGGTGGAGGGTGCAGGAACCTCAGCAAAGCCGGAGGCTTCCTCAGACTACGAACTCCTAAGGATCCAAACGCTCCTACTTCATTGGTGGCTGACCCAGAAGGTGTGTCGGTCATTGTGCGCTCCTCATCAGACTGGAGGCAGTGACTACGCCGGACGCCACCTTTTTGGGTGTGGCTCTAGTAGCACGTGCAACACCAGAAGGGGTGGAAGTGCCTGGAGGCACGTACTTGGGGTCACGCACATCATGAGAGCCAATGACCAGGTGGGCAGACGGGCCGACAGACTTCGATCGCCCGCGTGCATAGACTCAATCTTGTTTTGGTGCCATAGTAGAGGGTACCTGTAAAGGATCAATATTAGTACTAGAAGGAGCAAACAAGACAAGCAAAACCACACAAAATAAATACAAAAAAATTAAAATAAAATAACATTTCTATTGTAACAATGAAACACGACGGGCCAGGTGAAGGTTCGTCGTGAGTACGACGGACCGTCATGGGGTCCGTCGTGTCTTACTTAGGCTATTTTTATATTGATAACCCTGAAAGAGAGTCTCTGACAAGTATGACGGTATGTGCAGGACAGACAGTCACAGGTACGATGATCTGTCGTAGGTGTCCGTTATAGGACACTTAAAAAAATATGGAGACCCTTAGGAGAGGGATCTTTGACCATCATAACGGTCATGCAGGACGGACCGTCGTGGGTATGACGGTCCATCGTACATGTCCTTTTGAGGATACTTAGAAAAATGGGGAGAGACCCTTAGGAACAGGGTCTCTAACAACCAGAATGGTTGTACAGGACGGACCGTCCTAAACACGACGATCCGTCACATGTGTCCGTTAGAGGACACTTAGAAAAAGTGAGAGACCCTCAGGAATAGGGTCTCTAACAACCAGAACGGTTGTGCAGGACGGACCGTCGTGGGGATGACGGTCCGTCACATATGTCCGTTTGAGGACACTTGCATAAAATTTGACAGTGGGGTGTTAGGGCTTTGGAACGGACCCTACGACGGTCCGTCATCGGGGTCTCGTTCTGTAAATCAGTGACAGAACTGGGGGTTCCCCATTCATCCCTTATGACCCAAATCGAATTGGTAGTGTTTGAACCTACATTTGTCTAACCCAAATACCTAGTAAACTAGCAATGCTAAAGCACCTATTTCTAGGGTTGTAAACACGGCAATTTCGAAGATTTTTAACCTCGGTTAGACAGAATTTTATATAAAAGAACTGAACATATGAAGAAGAACTAGGCTAATACTAATTGATAAACAAAAATGCAATGTAAATGAGTAGAAATTAGAGACACATACCTTAGAATTGGAGACAAACAAGAGGAAAAGGTACTTGATGATCACGTAGACACCCACAGCAGCAGCTCTCCGACAAGTAGATGATGGCTTTTAGGATTTTGGAAAATATGGGGAAAATGATCGGTTGAAGAGAGAGATGGTTTTGGAAGTTGAAAAGGGAGGGAAATAGGAGGAAGAGTGAAGGAATGGGGTGATATGAAGGGTTGGGAGTTTTAAATGTTGAATTTTTTAAAAACCCCCCAGCCGGGTAGGGTCGGGCATGCCTCATTAAGGACGCGACGATTCCACGACGACGGTCCGTCTCATATGTGGCGGTCGGTCGTTGGTTCCGTCGCGTGTGCCCTAGTTTAAAAGTAATAGAAAGACGTACCAGGCACGACGGATTCATGCGACGGTCCGTCACAGTTGAAATGGTCCGTCGCTGTCTCCGTTAGTGACTGCAGAGTAATTTTCTGCAGAATTTCCTGGTGATGTGCCTTCAAACTAAAAACCCATTAGTAGAAAATGCTACCATTACTAGAAAGAAAAAAACTATAAGTATTGGGTTACCTCCCAACAAGCGCCTTATTTAATGTCGCGACACGACTGAGGACACTTGATTACTAATCCTTCATCAAGATTGTATGCCTCTGTCACTTCATTCACCGATGCAGTATGCCCAAAATAGAGTTTTATTCGTTCTCTATTAACCTTAAACCGCACACCCTCCTTGGTTTTTAACTCAATTGCTCCATGAGGGAATACTTGGGTTATCAAGTAAGGGCCAATCCGTTTGGACTTGAGCTTGCCTGGAAGACAAGGCAACCCAGATCTATCTAAAAGTACCAAATCCCCAACCATAAACTCTTGTTTTGCATTTTTTTCTTCATTCTCCTTCTTCATCTTTTCTTTGTGGGATATGGCTGATAACTATTGGAGCTCACCACTCTGCCTCATGGTCCAACAAACCTTGAAGGTCGCTTCTTCGTTGTTCAACCGAAATTTCATCTGCCCCTTTTCCATATCAACTACGGCTCTACCTGTAGCAAGGAAAGGCCTCCCAAGAATAATAGGCACTTCAAAATGGACTTCACAATCAAGAATAACAAAATCTGCGAAAAATATGAATGACTCCACTTTTACTAGCACATCTTAGAGTATCCCCAAAGGACTTTTAACTGTTCGATCAACCATCAGTAGCCGCATCGCAGTGGGTTTTGGATCACCCAAACCCAACTTTTTGTAAATCGAGAGGGGCATGAGATTTATGTTAGCTCCCAGATCACATAATGCTTTCCCAAAATGTAATGACCCGACTGTAAGAGGAATAGTGAACGCACCTGGATCTTCTTTATTTTGTACGAGAGATCTTGTAGCAATAGAACTACAATGTCTCAGTCTATCATCATCCTCGAAAGTGATCGATCTTTTCTTTGTAACCAGATCTTTCATAAACTTGGCATAACCGGGCATTTGTTCAAGAGCTTCTACCAAAGGAGAAAGCTGCTTCAGCATTGTTATAAAACGCATAAATTTACCATCCTTGGTGTTTTTTAGTAATCTCTGAGGGAAGGGTGGTGGTGGTCTAGGCATGGGAATTACCATCATAGGGACTTCTGCATCTTTTCCAGTGCTCTCTTCTGCTTCAACACTACCCCTTACCACCTTATCATCATCCTTTGTCACTTTTTCCTCATTAGACGGCATAGGTGGGTCAATTGTTTGCTTTCCACAACGAGTGGGGATTTCCATACAGTGTGCATCATTTTCTGGATTTTGGACAGTGTTGCTAGGAAGAGTGCCCGGTTGCCGTGTGTTCACAGTCGCAGATAATTGGTCCATTTGCAACTAGATTTGCTTAATCGATATTGCATGTGTATCGACTTTTTTCCCAATATCTGCTAAATCACACCTTAACTCTTCATTGTGCTCATCACTAGCATCGAACCTCCTCATCATTTTGTGCAACATATCCTCAACTCGCGCCATACTATCTCTACCATCCTTAGGAGTAACTTCACGATTTTGAGGAGGGACATAGGGCCCTTTCCTATCATTTCTATTACTGTAGTTACCCCTGTTGAAGTTGTTGTCGCGGTTATATTTTCCATCTCGGACATAATGACCCTCACGGTTGTAGTTACCATAGATACGGCCTTGGTTCCCTTGACCTTTGCGCCAATTATCCATATTTGATCCTTGGGCTCTCGGTCGCAAACCCACCGTCTGCTCATTTACTGCATAGGTTTCCTCCGCATAATAACATTCATCATTAGGTGGCGGTGGTTTCGACATGTAGTTGACTGCATTTATCTTTTCTGCACCCCCAGTGACATGTTTTAGTACCAACCCAAGCTCAATTCTCATCTTAGCCATTTCTTCACGAATCTCAGCTGTGGCTGGGTTGTGAGTGGACTGTACTTCGAAGGTATTTTTCACGGTATCTTTTTTCCTAGTACTCCAAGCTTTATTATTATGAGAGATTTTCTCTAATTTTTCAGCAATCTCAGCATAAGGACACTCCCCATAAGATCCACCTGCTATAGTGTCCAACACCACATTATTGTTAATATCCTGTCCCTGATAGAAGTATTCCTTCAGTGACTCATCATATATACGGTGATTTGGGACACTTCTCAAGAACGAGGTGAATATATCCCAAGAACTACTAACTAACTCTCTAGTATTACCACAAAGTTGTTCACTCTGTCTTTATGGTTTAGTTTCTTGGAGACCGGATAGTAGCGTGCTAAGAAGAAATCCCTTAGTTAGTCCCAAGTGAAAATTGAGTTGTAAGGGAGCTCAGTGAACCATATAGCAGCCTCTCCCGTCAGTGAGAGAGGAAACACTCTAAGCCCTATTACATCTATGTCAAAGTAAGACCTCCCTACACAGCTTTTACACACTGCCCTTACCTTAGCTATATTGGCATGTGGATCCCAGAAGGTAGCCCTGAAAACAAACCTAGGGCAGTGACCATTTGCATCAGGCTACTAGTTACCACAAAAGTATGGCCTGGTTGTAAAGGAGGCAAGACAAGTGGCCCATAAGAGTCTGGTATGTTATCATAGCCTCTCTAGTATGCTTGGGGCCATGGAGCGGGATTTTGTCCTCTCTGCTGGTGTTCACCCGTAGCATCGGGTTACAACTGACCATGAACATCAACCGGAGCTGGGATGTTCTGGTTTGGATCATCATCATTGATTCCCATGTTTCGATTTATGTTGCGTAGTGTACGCTCTAATTCATGATCGTAGGGAAACAAGGGTTCTCTTCCTCTCCGTGTATTTGGCATACAAGGAGGTTGGTTCTGCACAAATAAAAACAATAAAACAAAGTAAAATCAAGAAAATATCAACTAAACTATAGTAATAAGTTTAAGTTAATCTAAAAGCTACTTTCACCGGCAGCGGCGCCAAAATTTGATATGCTCAAACTTACTTCTCGAATAAGAAGTAAAGCGGTCGTGTCAAGTAAAAAACCCAACTATTGATGTTGGGATCGTTCCCACGAGGAAAATAGTTTAGACTTAACTTCAATCTAATATTACTATTGTCCAGTCAATTACTTCCTTGGAAACCAAAAACAATAAAAGGGGCGTTTCTATTTCTAAATAAATGAAAATAACTAGCGAAATTGAAACAAACACTTAACAGCTTTGAAAGTTGGAGTTTAATCAATTAATCAAAGTAACTAGGGTTTACGTGTTCCCTACAGGTTCATAACTTGATAAGTCTAACTATAACAATTCTATCATAGTATCTTGCATGCAAAGTGATAAGTTGTGTATTTCAAAATCTTTGGTCCGGCATCTAGAAAATTTCACTCCGCACCTTGGTCCGGCAACGTTTGTAGCTATCCTAACCCTCTCTTTACCTCATATTAAGCATCGTATTCGATATTTGACTAAGTTATTACCTAGTACCAATCAATACTAGACTATTAGATAGTATCCACTAAATCTATGTTGATAATTCTTTTCCTATTATCTACCTCCTTGGTCAGAATGTTGCATTAAGGCATGTTCTAACGTTGGTCATCCGTTAAAAAGACTTCTAAACGAAAGAATTATCAATACATGCAAGACACTATTCTAGAATTGTTATTTTAGTTAGGTTTTACCTCATTATTAGTGTATGGTTCCCACAACCCCAGTTATGGAGTTTAGTTACCCATAGTCATAATCACAATATTCAAATATATGATATAAGAATTCATGTACTTACTTCAATGAGAAAGAGTAAAATCTGAAAGTTCGCTTGATTAATCAACAAAAATCACCAACAATCACTTACAAGAATCTCAAAGTAATCAAGAATCTCACAAAAATTCTAATGATAATCAAAGGCCTAACCAAATAATTCAGAGTCTAACCTCAAAATCGAGGTTTTTCGAACTATTTATAGAAAATAAAAACCTATGTAAACAAGGATTCTATTTGCTGGAAATCTGTCAAAACGCAGCTGGATCGATGGACCTCGCGACGGATCGTCGTGGTCACGACATACCGTCATGGACTCCATCGTCCCATACTTGTGCAATTTCTTCTGCTGCTCCCTTTATTACCCTCGACGGCAAGTATGACGGATCGCCACAGGCACAACGGTCCGTCGAGGGTCTTCTTTCCAAAACACTTTAAACTCTTTGAATATGGGTACTTCTCTGAACTTCATGACGAACATGCAGGACGGACCGTCATAGACAAGACGGACCGTCATGGACTCCGTAACCCCACACTTTGTCAGACTTCCCCATCTTCTTTCAGCAGCTGCACTACGCTGCCACCTACAGACCGTCACGAGCATGACGGACCGTCACAAGCTCCGTAGGTGGTCTCTTCTGCATTTCTTCGCTCAAAAACCTCCGCATTTATCTTTGGACAAATTTCTTGCAAATAAGGAGAAACTTATATAATAATTAGCACAAAAAGGCTTTGTGACACACAAAACATAAGGAAAAAGTATTAATAATACCGTGAAACCACGGTATATCAATACACAGGTTGAAAAAATTGTACAGGTGCTGGAAAATTGATCAGGGGCAGCATACATTCCGTATACATCCTAATATACACTAAAACGGATTGTATAAAAGTCATATATATCAGTATGCATCAAAATGTATACCAGATTTTTAAGAGAGAAATGGGCCAAAGTCCCTATCCAAAGTTGCTACAAGATTTTTGTGTTAATTGGGCCTAAGGGTCCATTTTTTGCTGAATTTAGGAAAAGAGCCCATGTCCAAATTCCTCCCTTCTCCTCTCCTCTTTATTTATTTTGCTATTGTATTAACTTATGTTTCATTTGTTAAATTTTTTTTTCCCAAAGTTTATTATTTCTCTTTTTCGTATTTAAATTAAAAATATTTTTTTATACTCTATATTTAGCTTTAATTTTACTATTAGACTTCTAAAACATTTGAGTTTTCCCTTTTAGAGGTTTCCTTCTAACTCATTCCCTTTTAAATAATCAATTAAAATAGAATAGTTATATTAGTCAATAAATAAATAAAAGATTGATTTTACTTTATTTAGTCAATATCTTAAAAAGTCATTTAATCAAATCGCCGGACAACCGCGAGTTAGCGGACATTCCTAGTGCCTAACACCTTCCCGGAATGTATATTTGAACTTCAAACACTTTTCAATCGATTTTTATCTATTTAAATCTTTTGAAAATAATAATTAATTTTCCTTATTTTAATTAAAAAAATCAAGTGGAGACTCTAGCAATTAAGAAAATTAACTTCTCCTAAATTATAGGATTAATTGATTTTTTCGAAACATAGTCATTTTTTTACTATTATATATTTTTAAGTATAACAATCATCTGGTTTGTCTATAGAAAATTTCTTTATTTACTCAACAACGGGACTTAGGAAAGAAACACTCATACATATTTTAGATGGAGGCAATACATATTAACCCGAAAGGGAACTTAAACAAAAAACTTCCCCGACTACTAACAACATGGAACGAGCAGAATGAATGCATCAAGATGATCCAACACT
Source organism: Solanum pennellii (assembly GCF_001406875.1). Lineage (NCBI taxonomy): Eukaryota > Viridiplantae > Streptophyta > Magnoliopsida > Solanales > Solanaceae > Solanum > Solanum pennellii. Next base: position 10,576,038 of record NC_028640.1, read on the forward strand.
TAAAACAACACGCATATAAGTATGCCCAACAGATTTACTCGTAGCTGTAACAACATAAATGAGTAGAGATACAAGTGAAACGTCCACAAAAACACAATACAATGACGTTAGACTACTAAACGGAAGGCCCACATATCATAAATGCGAAAAACATATGCCAAATTTAAAAACAATAACAAACATAAAATTAAACCTTCACCAAAAAGAGGATAGTCCCGAAATTAAAGGACCCATATACTTCAGTCATAACTTTGGTAAAATAAAATAAATCGGGGCAGATCATAAACGGGGAAAGACATAAGAGTTCATGAAAAACTGTGACATATTTGCACATAAGCATAAAGAAAAAGTGTTAGCAAAATGTCAAGATTTTTAACGAAAAGATTAATTTTCACTTTGTTGACCATAGAGGCACTACTTAAATACAATATTCAAATACAGCAACATATGAGCGTATATATGAACCAGTTCAACTTTTATCGATCCTCTACAATAGATTTTAAATGCATTTGCATCGCTTATGAAAACACGCAAAGATAATAAACAAACCAAATAAATCCATTTCCGAAATCACAAACCAAGATCACGTTAATCAAAAGCCAAGGGGGCAGAAACATAGAATAAAATATGATTCACCACTTTCTGAACATGTCGAAAACAACACCCTTTTCAACCGAGCACTGGATTATTAATTTAGACTAAGTTAACAGGAGTCAAGAACAACATGGGAGTTACAATCATGCTAACATAAACTCCTTTGCTCAAATAACGCCATGATAGACATAAAAAGATCAAGGTCTTAACTTATGGAAACAAAAATGAGCGACTAGAAATTTAAATGACTATGAAATATATATGAGATTCAAACCCCAGCAAAACAAACCTTCCATCCTAAATGCTTTAATCAGCACAGGATCGAACAAGATGGAACCACAAAGGATGCACAGAGAGAAGGTTCATCACACTACAGGCCAAACGAACGAAAAAAGGAAGGGACATAGCGAATGAACCCATGATGCAAAGAAGCCACAAAATTTAGCATAAATCCATAACTTTAACTTGATATTACATACAACTCGATGAACGACTGAAAATATATATATCATATCAAGAATTATAAACTGAGGAGTAGCTAACAACTAAGATACACCAAACAAAAAGCTTTCCAAATATGAAATTAATATTTCGAGACAAGAGAGGATACAAACAAAATTATAAAGAAGATGACACTACCTTTTTCGGGCAGCGAACAGGGACTACAACGAGTTATGCTGAGACGACTTCCACCCCTCGATAACTTGAGTATATCTGCGTATATGGAGAAAACCCAGTCCAGAAAATTAGCGGTACACAAGACATTTCTGGCCTCTTTGTTTCAAACTCTGTATAAATTTGCGATCTTGAATGCTAATGTTTGAGGTTTTCCTAAAAAATATTCTATTTCTGTAAAATTTTGCGGAACACTATGTGTATATCAAAAACCTTTTCCCCCCAAAAAAAATCCCCCATTCACTGAATTAAAAGAGAATATATATTTAGGGTGAGATTAGGGTTAGACTTTTGACCATTCCCACTCCGTTTAAACCCCAAGTTACATCATTTTCACCCTAAATCATCATATTTTAGCCAGTTTAATCTTAGATATATAATTAAAACATATATAAGTAAAATCATTAAATCAAAACGTAGAAATTTAGAACCACGAGAAGAGAAAAAACTCAAGAACCCTAGTTCAAGAACAGCACAAGTTCCAGATGTTCCAGCCCCGAAACATAAGTATTTTCCGTGGATTTCATCACCAGGTATGTGGGATTTCACTAGTGGGTTCCTTTCACCCATTGGGTCTCTAGTTTTCAGTCAGATTCTTGATTTTCTTGTCATGATTAAACCTAGGGTTTCTAGAACTTTGATAGAACTTTATGAATTTATTAGTTTTATGTTCCAAATCATATTATTTTGTTATTATTCTGATATTTGCATGAATTTTAGAAACCTAGCTTTGTATTTCTTTAGTTCTTTACCAAATTAATTGTTGCATTCTAAGTTTGCATGTTCAATTTCAAGCTATTTAGTATTTACAAAAACTTATACATAAGTAGTAAATTTACAGAATTCATTGGGAGTAGCATAATATCGAGTAGGACTAGGGTTTAGCGTACCCAATAGTCCCTGAACTACTAGCCAAGTAGGTTGTAAATCCCCTCTTGGGAAATCAGTTTAGCGATTATGCCAGCATGACTTTATACCTTTGTTTGGGTATATTGGGTACTCTAGATGGGGCGTATACATCGGACTCCACATTTAGCTCATGTGGTTTTAGCATCGGTTATTAGTAGTTCCCACAGTTAAGTCAGACTCTCTAGCATTAACCATCTATCAATATAGTTAGTATCCAGTTTAAGCATGTTGTAAATTGGTCAATGCATCAAGTTAGCTCAGAATTCAGTTTATCATGTCAGATTATTTTTTTTTTTTATGCTTGTTCAGTTATGTTTTATTTCAGTATTACTCTATCCTACATGCTTAGTACTGTCACGACCAGACTCTATACCCCAGACGAAACCGGCATCGTTGATCTCTCAGAGGTCGCAGACAAGCCTACATACGTCATTCTTACTTTATCTAGGTTAATTTTAGCGGAAAATTTGAATATTTTTGTTTCCTAACATGATTACTAAACATTCTGTTACATATATAATTGTTCACCATCAAAAATCTAACATTAAAATCATCAAATGAAAGAAGCAGTTTATTATAACGATAAAGATGTACTTGCCAAAATGGCACCCATACAATGTTTGAAAGAAAACAGGAAAGAAACGCTAGTGGAACATACTCCACTAGCTCAATCCTATAACTAAGATAGAGTGTAAATGGTCAAGCATCCTCGTAAGCATGAGGGACTATCAAGTCCGAACGAATACTCGATGTCCGGATAGCTACAATGTTGATCTTGTACCTCTAGCGTCCACCTGTGTCTGCACCTAAAATTTTACAGTTATATATGGTTAGTACAGACTTTTACTAAGTATGGGTATATGCAAGCACACACTAAGGACAAGCATGAGTATGAATAACTCTTTCCTACCAACATGATTATAGCAGGTCAAGTTAGTGGACTTGCCAAATTAAGATTGGGAAAGTGAGTAGACTTTCATAATTTAGATTGGTAAAGTTATGCCATGAGAGTAACATGCACCATCATACTAAACATGTTGCACATAGCACACAACAACATACACAAAGCACATATCATAATTCATATAACACATAACGTTGTTCATATCATTTAATTATATGACATGAGACCTTGGAATCTTGGACTTGACATTAAGACATCCCAAAAATGAGGGCTCAACATATGAGACCTCAACTAGGGAGTCTTCATTAGCAAACACAGAGCCTGCTTCATTCATTAATATGTATTTCGTTTCATTTCGTTCATAGGCTAGTGTGAACACCACCTATACCTAAGATGTAATTTAAGATTTTCATAAGGTTTTTTGTGCAATGACGAATAATAAGTCTAACACACCTCTTCATCATCCTGCCCTAAAATACCTTAGGTACTTTTCATTTCATTATGTGCCTCATTTGAGGCTGGCCTCATTCATTCATTCATTTGGAACTTTAACTCTAACCGACATAGATAATGTGAGCATCATCAAATCCAGTGTCACGAAACCCCATATATAAAAAAGGTTGAATCACCTGCCAAAGTGACCCAAAACATGATAACGAACACGGGAATTGAACGCCGCCAGATCCCTATATTGGCGATATAGGTTCGAAGACTAGGAGATATAAGGAGACTCATATCCGGCATGCTGGAAAGTCTCATCCAATAAGAGTTACGTGAACGTCCTCCCTTCCTCAAAGAAGGCATCACTGCTAATAGCTAGCCTATCAGTGCTTAGTATAAAGTTCCATTACATTCAACTCATACGTCATGGAAGTTTGCTTCAGTATGAGGACATCAAAGGTCAATAGATGATTTCTCATCTCATCATTAGTATTAAGTTTTTTAATCTAGTAGTTTCATTAGAGTGTTTATAGAGACTGCTCTCTTCATTAACTTTACACTCCCATAGGTGAGTGTGTTTTGGTAACATTTACTTAGGCTTATTTGAGATCGCTCTCATCTTTTACATTAGCCTCATATCATGTTGTCACCATATTCATTAACATTAGCACATTTGTTTTTCATAATTATTCACCCCTTTCTACATGAATGTTCAATTCATCATATGCCAATGTACTTGACAATTTGTGTGTTTCACTCTCTTACTTAACCATTCAAGGGTTTCATTATTTCATAACATAATATTCGTTTCATCATATGCCAATGCACTTGGCAATTTAGTGTGTTTTACACTCGTACTTAAACCTTCTGGGTTACATCATTTCATTACATACATCTTAGGTTCACTTCTTTTAAACGTATATTAGACTGATGGATCTATACATAAATGTCATGAGGCTTCATTCATAGTTCGTTTAAGTGATTCATATCTTTCTAAGATTATGTGGTACAAGACTTATGCATGTTGTATGTATGGCAAAATCTCAGTTTTGATCTAAGTAGGCAGCATTATTCTTGAACATTTAATTCACGTAGGACTTATGTATTAATACGAAATTTGGGCAAGGGAACCCGATTTTCAAATCCCTTGAACAACACTTACATTTTTTTATTCATTTTGGTTTGATCCATACGGCTTGGGAACCCAAGTTCGAGCCCCAATGCCTTCATTTTATTTTCCCTTAATTTCTCTCTTCATTAATCGCTTAATTGAACTAAGATGATATTGGATCGAACCCCCAAAAACCTCATTTACTTTTTATTTTCATTGCCTTTAATTTTTTCTCCTATGGCCAGGGGTTGTGGGTTCAAACCCCCACAGACCCTCTTTAATTTCATTTAATTTTTCTCCTTAAATCTTCCTAGGAGATCGTGGGTTCGATTCCCACGCCTCACATCTCTTTTCTTTCATTTCCTTTGACTCACCTTCACTGCCTAGAGGTCAAGGGTTCGATTCCCACGCCTCACATTTATTTTCTTTAATTTTCTTTACTATCCTTCGCTATGTAGAGGTCGTGGGTTTGATTCCGATGCCTCACATTTTTTTTCTTTTACTCTTCCTTAAATCTTATTAAGAGGTGGTGGGTTCGAATCCCACTACTCTCATTTGCTATTTTTCCTTTAAAGTTACATTTTCCATCCAATACCATGGTTAGAATCTCTTTCACCACATTTCTTTTTACTTCTTATTTTCATGGTTTTTAACATGGTGAGGTCACGGGTTGAATCCTCCATGACCTCACTTGTTTTATTTCTTTTTTTTCAAAAATTTTTAACCCTTTTTGCTGACCCAAATTCTTCAATAGAAGATGGAAATTCTCTTTTAATTTTTGAGCATCCTTTCATCAAGTTACACCTTAGTTCTTAGGGAAATTTCGTAGTGCATTTAGAACGTTTTAGGTGAGTCTTGATGTATTCGTTAAGCAAGGACATTATCCCTCAAATCAGCCGCATTTCAGCTCATCGAAACATCACATTTACATTAACATGTGTACATGAAATACAAAGAACTATCATGTCATTTCAAGTCCTAAACCATGAACAATAGCCACGGCAACACACACATACACACGTAGTTACATTTTCGGAAACATCAACATAAGTCACATAATTTCAAACATACATATAAACACATAATCATCACCAAAACACGTTTCATCCCTATTTTCCTACCTGCAAACATAACCAACCTATGATTCAATGGGAGCTAGTGACATGGACATGCAACGGGGAACAATCCTACTTTTTGGAATGAATATTCTGAACCTTAAGGGGTCAATTGGGAAAGGGACACAGAGAGAAGAGAAGCCATACCTTTTTGATGTTAAAATCTTGACTTGCTGCCCAAAAATTTCACCCAATAACACGTCTAAGCCTCTTCAATATCAACTCCACTCGAATGACAACCTCCCTTAGACTAGTATGCGATTAACGTTTGTTTTCTTGTGATTTCGTGTGAGTTCTTCAAGTGTGAAGAACATGGTGTATTTTTATGAAATTTAATCGTATTTTGGAAGACAAAATATGTGAGAAAAAATAAGAGAGATTGAGCGTGAGAGTGGAGAGATAAACATGAGAGAGTGGGAGTTGTAGGAGGCTTAGGAGTCTAGTTTTAGGACTTAGTCAATAAGGTTTTGTTTATTAAATAAAAATCTGATTTTTATTTTATTTTAAATCATATAATGAATAATAAGAATTAATTAATTATATAAATTCAATATATTAAATAAAAATCACTTTAAAACATTGGTTCCACCTAGGTTCGAACCTGGGTGGAGCAAGACTTCAATTCAAGAGCCTAATTTCGGCTCTCTCTCCCAAAAATACCCCTCCACCTTATTAATTAAATAATTATTTATATATTTAGGATAATTACGATACTACCCTTAGCCTCGAAAAAGACCATTTTACCCCTAGACCTTCCAAACCTAAGATTTTCCCTCTTTAAATCCGGTAAAGACTACATCAAGTAAATCTTTGTATTCGAGAGCCCTACATGGTTGGAGCCAACCTTTCCAAGCTCATGTAACTCCCCAAGTTAGTTGTCTTGGCTGTAGCAAGGGTTCCGAAGTCTGGTTCTACGCGCATCAATCCGTGTGAACTCCGGTCTAATCATAGGCCTTCTTGACACATTAAGCATTTCTTATTTTATACATTTTTAGGGTTGTTACATTATAACCCCCTTAAGAACATTTGTCCCCGAATGACACTAGTCTTTACGAACAATAAATAAGTCATCTGTAGAACGTACGCATGCATAAGTAATCCAATATTCCTTGGTGAATATATGATTCACATATAAACATGATGGTGCACATCCTTGAAACCTACTAGTAGTTTCACATTAATAGACTAAGGAACTCTTTCCTAAACTAGTCTCATCAATGCATACAACATAAGTTAGCATATAAATCATACAAATCAGCAACCAACATGATGACTCAAATATATTTACCTCATACTAGTGCAACACACCATATACAATCAAATACCTGAAGGACTAATTAAGGCTACTCACCCGAGACTTCACCAGAGGTGACTTCCCCTGCACCCCTAGACATGAGTGCGAAGAATCATTGCCTCCTTGGAGCCTCTTCACTTGGACCATTAGATTGAACTCTTTCCCTCCCTTGTTCTTAACTTTTCCTAAGCGGGCAATTCTTCACCATGTGACCCGGTTTATCACAATTGTACACAACTGTAACAAGCGTTGGTGCCCATCATATAGTCTCTTCCATGTAGTTTGCCACACTTCATGCAAGGTGGTCGCTCTTGAGGTTTATCTACTCTATTGTTTCTCTTAACTCTGGAATCGGAATTTCTATCATAGCAACCGTTGGATGAACTTGACTGCCCTTGGTGGGAGTGTTCCTTCTTAAACCTGGGCTTATTCCTGATTTCAATACTATTGTTTCTTGAAAAATTCTTCTGAACTTGCCTTGACCTGTTCCCTTCCCTAGTGTGCTTCCTCTTCCTACTTTCCTCCACTTTCTCGACATGGACCATACGCTTGGAAAGATGTATGCTATCATGCAGCATAGCTGCATTACACTCCTACTAGAGATCCTCAACAATCCCTGGCAAGAATCTACTTATCTCATTTCTGTTGTTAGACACAAGAGAAGTGGCATACTTGGATAATTTCACAAATTTCAGGGGATACTCCCTGGGGATCCTCTGAAGTCTTAGACCCTGTGAAAATAGGAGGATTCATCCTTGTAAACTCTCGTTGCCTGTCAGCCATGCTATGTGCTGGTGGGTTCTTTCTTTGAACATTGTGTCGGTTCACCTGGACTGTCATGTCCTGAGCTTGCATGGTGATGGCCTGTTCCATCTGGAATAGAGATGCCCTCACCTCAACATCAGTCAACCAAGCAGGGTTAACTAGCATGACTACTCCTTCAGCTGGAGCCTGGGGTGGAACTTGATTGTCCCCAGCAGCTACTACTCCTCTCATCTGACCAATAGCTCTCCTAGTGTTCATTCTCTGTAAAAAAACAAGGATTTGATGTTAGACAAACTCATAACATCAAGAAGTCAAACATTAGGAACGACGTGATATGATTAGAAGAAGGGAAATTTTCCTACGCATCATGCAGTCTCTAACCATGGATAGTGGTGCATTTCACTACAATGACTTAGAAACTACTCAATGTGGTTGACGAACTTATTATTTCTCTAATTTTACCTACGGATCTGATAAAAACTTTTTCACGACCGGAATCTCGACCCCAAATGAGACCGGCATCGTTGACCTCTCAGAGGTCAGAGACAATCCTACATACGTCATTCTTACTTCATCTAGGTTAATTTTAGCGGAAAAGGTGAAACTTTTTGTTTCCTAACATGCCTACAAAACATTCTATTACATATATTATTGTTCACCATTAACCATCTAACATTAGGATCTTCAAATGAAAGAAGCAGATTATTATAACGATAAAGATGTACTAGCCAAAATGGCACCCATACAATGTTTGAACAAAAACGGGAAAGAAACGCTAGTGGAACATACTCCACTAGCTCAATACTACCACTAATCTAGAATGTAAATGGGCAAGCATCCTCAAAAGCATAAAAGGCCTACAAAGTCCATATGAATGCTCGACGTTCGGAATGCTGCAGCGTTGATGCTGTAGCTCTACCGTCTACCTTTTTCTGCACCTAAAAATTTAGAGTTGTATAGGATTAGTACACACTTATACTAAGTATGTGTTTATGTAAGCACACATCAAAGACATTCATGAGTAAGAATAGCTCTTTCCTATTAACATGATTATAGCAGGTCAAGTCAGTGGACTTGCCAAATTGTGGTGAGAAAAGTGAGTGAACTTTAAAAAATTGGATTAGTAAAGTTATACCATGAGAGTAACATGCACCATCATACTTAACATTTTGCACATAGCACACAATAGAGTACACATAACACATATTATAATTCATATACCAAGTAACATTGTTCTTATCATTTATTCATATGCCATGAGACCTTAGCTAGTGTGAACACAAGTTATACCTAGGATGTAGTTTAAGACTTAAATCAAATTCGCTGTGCAATGACCAAGAATGAACTAATGTAATTGCTTGAGTCTAACTCACCTCTTGATCATCCTTCCCTAACAGCTTTGGTACCGTTCATCTCATTATGTTCATTATTTGAGGCTAGCCTCATTCATTCATTCATTGGGAACTTTAACTTAAACCTACATAGATCATTTGAGCATCATGAAATCTAGTGTCATGAAACCCCACACTGAAAAGAGGTGGAATCACTGGCCAAAGTGACCCAAAACATGCTAGCGTACATGGGAATTAAACCCCGCCAGATCCCTATATTGGCAGTATAGATTCGAAGACTAGGAGATATAGAAGACCCATACCCGGCATGCCAGACAATCTCATTTCATGAGAGTTACGTGAACCTCCGCCCTTCCCGAAAGAAGGCATCACCGCTCATAGCTAGTTTATCGGTGTTCAGTATAAAGTTCCATTACATTAAACTCATTCATCATGGAAGTTGGCTTCTAGTATGAGAACATTATAGCTAACTACATGATTTCTCATATCATCATTATTATTAAGTGTGTTAATATCAATACTTTCATTAGAGTGTACATAGACACTGGTCTCTTCATTAACTTTACACTCTCATAGGTGAGTACATTTTGGTAACATTTACTTAGGCTCATTTAGGAGTGCTCCCATCTTTTACATTAGCCGCATATCATGTTGTGACAACATTTATTAACATTAGCACATTTATTTTTCATAATTACTCACCCCTTTTTACGTGAATGTTCAATTCATCATATGCCAATGTACTTGACAATTTCTGTGTTTCAGACTCTTACGTAACCTTTCTAGGGTTTCATCATTTCATTACATGATATTCATTTCATCATATGCCAATGCACTTTGCCATTTATTGTTTTTTATACTCTTACTTAACCCTTCTCGGGTTACATCATTTCGTTACATACATCTTAGGTTCACTTGTTAATTTTTTTAAATGTATGTTAGACTTATGGATCTATACATACAATCCATTAGGCTTCATTACTAGTTTGTTTAATTAATTCATATCTTCCTAAGATTATGTGGTACAAGACTTATGCATCTTGTTTGTATGCCAACTTCTCAATTTCTATCTAAGTAGGCAACATTATTCTTTAACATTTATTTCACGTATGACTTATGTATCAATACGAAATTCGGGCAAGGGAACCCAGTTTTCAAATTTCTTGAACAACACTTACGTTTTTTTGTTCATTTTTGTTTTATAGATACGGCTTGGGGACCTAAGTTCGAGTCCCAATGCCTTCATTTTATTTTCCCCTTAATTTCTCTCTTATTTTTTCGCTTAATGAAACTAAGATGATGTGGTATAGAACCCCACAACCTCATTTATTTTTTATTTTCATTGCCTTTAAATTTCTCTCCTTTGGCTGAGGGTTTGTGGGTTGAAACCCGTACAGTCCCTCTTTAATTTCTTTTAATTCTTCTCCTTAAAGGCTAGGAGGTCGTGGGTTCGATTCCCACACCTCACATCTCTTTTATTTCATTTCCTTTGACTCTCCTTCATTGCCTAGAGGTCGTGGGTTCGATTCCCACGCCTCACAATTCTTTTCTTTCATTTTCATTAATCTCCTTCACTGCCTAGAGGTCATGGGTTCGATTCCCACGCCTCACATTTTATTTTTTTTCTTTTACCCTTCCTTAAATCTTATTGAGAAGTGGTGGGTTGAAATCCTAATACTCTCATTTCTTATTTTTTTACTCTAAGTTATATTTTCCATCCAATACAATGGTTTGAATCTCCTTCACCACATTTCTTTTTACTTCTTTATTTTTATTGTTTTTAAAATCGTAAGGTCACTCGTTCAATCATCAATGACCTCACTTATTTTGATTTTTTATTCAACATTTTTGAACCCTCTTTGCTGACGCATACGTTAACTACATATTATCGTAATGTAGGTTCAGATTCTCAGCATCTAGATCATGAATTGATCGATTTCCTATCTCCAGTTCAGTAGATTCAGTGGTGAGTCCTCATTCTTCGAGGACAACATTTATCAGTTTCATTTCAGTCTTTAGTCATTTAGTTTCAGTTTTTGCTAGATTTAGCTGGGTCTTGTCCCAGTATTTCAAGTTCAATTTAGAGGCTTATTTCAGACATATTCCTTTTCAGCTTAGTGTTGAGTTACTAACTTCATTGTATTAAACTCATCATTTCATATTATGTCACATTTAGTATATGGGTGTTCCTTATCTTTTTATTATAAATTGTTGTTTATTTTCCGCAATAATTTATTATCTTTAGTATGTTCATGATCATGCCAACAGGGTTATCTTCGGAGACTTGTGGTCCAAGTTTCTGTGTCCACGTCTCGGGGGTAGCTTGGGGCGTGACAAAATGGGTAATAGAATTGTTTGAAATCTATAATATTATTATGATTGTTGAGAGTTCTTTAGAAGTTTGTGTTAGGAGAGCCTATTTTTCTATTGTGTTTGGTTAATATGTATTTCAGTTCCCGGGCTAATCATATAGCTTTGATTTAGTTGTTTGTTAATGTATATATTTTTTTGATATTTTTTCTAAAAGGAAAATAATTACCCTAATAATTATCATATATGCATTTTAGTTTACATTCTCTAAACTGAACATATGAATTTTCTTGATTATAGGGAACAGGTCTTTGGTAATTCAATTTCAAGAGTGTCATTACTACAAATTGCGACGAAGAGGGTCAAAAAGATTTCCAATAAAGAAGATCTTGCTGATATTGGTGTTTTCAATGTAAAGATGAAGGACAACTTATGATTTGTGAGTATGAGAAAGTCCTTTTGCTAAGAAGATCAATTTTATATTTGGTGTATTTGATGAAATAAACAAGTAACATGGTTATCATAAATTTTTTTCTAAAATGACAACCATATTTCTAATTTATTTCATCAATTATGACAAAAATAAAATTATTTTTTTAGAAAAAGTACTTGCCCATAGTAAAAAATCATGAACTCTTCTCAATCTTTACATTCAAAGCACTAATCCTGTACAAGTTCTTCTTTGTTAAAAATCTTATTGCCCCTCTTCGTTGCACTTTTCACTAGATGAGTCTCTTGAAATTGAGTTACTTGAGACTCACATCACGATAATCAAGAAAATTCTCATGGTTAGTTAAGATGATCAAATATAAAATGTCGATATGAAAATTGTTGGCTTAATTTTTTTCAATTTTAGAAAAAATAGTAGAAAAATATATTCATGATACAGTCAAAGAAAATCAAGCTTGATGATTAGCCCGAAGAATAAAATACCTACTAACAAAGAATAATCGAAAGGCATGTTTTTCTTAACACAAAATTCTAAAGAAATATCAAGAATTATAACAAATATTTTCAAACACTTGTAACCCCCATTGACCTTAAACATGAATGTCAATTTGATTAATCTAAATATGTCATACAAATCAAAACTAGAAAATAAATCAGCATCATTAGTCCAACCTAGATGAAAATCTCTACCTTCTATAATAAAAAGTTGAAAATTTTCATTTAGTGATAACATGAACCATACATGAGAGAATTGGTGGTAATTATAAAAAGAGAGAACTAGGGGTCAGGTAATGAAAAAAGAGAGGATTGTTGAGTGTGTGCTAATAATTCATAAGTAACTGCTTGTTCCATCCAAGAAAAGATTCTTCCAATCCAAAAAATATAACTTTGTTCACTTGGACTCTTCTATTAAAAAAACATAGAAAAATCTTTCTATTTTCTTTACACTCAACACTCTCTTTTTTCGTAACCCCCAATTCTTTTCCTTTTTTTCATTACCCCCAATTCTCTTTCCTATGGTTGATGTTATTGCTTGATAAAAAATATTCATTTTTCTATTGAAGAATGTAGGGATTTGCCTATATGTTGGACAGTATTGCTGATATTTTTCTTGTTTTATTTTTTATGATATGTTTCAGTTAATCAAAACGACATTCATAATTTTTTAGGTCAATGGATGCTAGAAGTGATTGAAAATCTATAATTTCGTTATGATTGTTGGGAGTTCTTTTGAATTATGCATTAAGAGAACCTATTTTTCTATTGTATCTTGTTAATATGTATTTCAATCTATGATCTGATCATTTAGCTTTGTTTTTCTTTGTTTGTTAATGTACATATTGTTATGCTATTTTTTTCTAAAAGGAAAAAATTACAATAATAATTATCATATTTGCATTTTAATTTTGATCATCTGAATTGAACATAAGAATTTTTTCTTTATTATAGTGAACTCGCCTTTGGTAATTCAATCTAAAGAAACTCATTACTACAAATTGCGATGAAAAGAATCAAAAAGATTTTCAACAAAGAAAAACTTGCTGAAGGTTTGTGTTTTCAATGTAAAGATAGAGGAGAGTTCATGATTTGTCACTGTGATCAAGTCCTTTTGCTATGAAAATCAATTTTATAATTGGTATATTTTATGAAATAAACTAGTAACATAGTTATCATAAAAATGTTTCTAAAATGGAAACCATGTTTCTAGTTTATTTCATCAATTAACAAAAACAAAATTAGTTTTTTTAGTAAAATGACTTGCCCATTTTCACAAATTATGAGCTCTCTCCTCCATCTTTACATTCAAAGTACCATTATTGTACAAATTCTTTTTTGTTGAAAATCTTACTGCCCCTCTTTATTGTACTTTGTAGTAGACGAGTCTCTTGAAACTGAATTACTTAAGACTCAAATCACTATAATCAAGAAAATTCTCATGGTTAGTTTAGATGATCAAAAATAAAATGCCGATATGAAAATTGTTGATTTTATCTTTTCCCTTTTAGAAAAAATAGTAGAAAAATATATTCATGAAACAGACAAAGAAAATCAAAGCTTGATGATTATCCCAAAGAATAAAATACATGTAAACAAAGCACAACACAAAAACATGTTTTCTTAACACTAAATTGTGAAGAAATATCAAGAACCATAACAAATTATAGATTTTCAAACACTTCTACCACCCTGTGACCTAAAACATGATTGTCATTTTGATTAATCGAAATATGTTATACAAACCAAATAAGAAAAAACATAGCATCATTAGTCCAACCTGGGCGAAAATCGCTACCTTCTATAATAGAAAGTTGAAAATTCTTGTTTAGTAAAAAGATGAACCATAGAAGAGAGAATTGGGGGCCGGGTTATGAAAAAAGAGTGAATTGTTGAGTGTGTGTCAGCAATTCATAAGTAACTGATTGTTGTATCAACGAAAAGATTCTCAAACCAAAAAGTATAACTTAATTCAGTTGCACTCATCTATTAAAAAATCCTTCATAGAAAATCTTTCTATTTTCTTTACACTAAACACTCTCTTTTTCCGTTACCCCCAATTCTCTTCTTTTTTTCATTACCTTCACTCCTCTTTTCTTATGGTTGATGTTATAGCTAGAAAAAAAATTCAGTTTTCTATTGAAGAATGGATTTATTTGCGTCTATGTTGGATAAGTAATACTGATGTTTTTCTTGTTTTATTTTTATGATATATATTAGTTGATCCAAACGACATTCATAAATTTTTAGGTCAATGGGTGTTATAAGTGTTTGAAAATCTATAATTTTGTTATGATTGTTGCGAGTTCTTTAGAAATTTGTGTTACGAGAACATTTTTTTCTAGTATGTTTTGTTAATACGTATTTCGAGCTACAGGCTAACCATATAGCTTTTATTTTCTTTGTTTGTTAATGTACATATTTTTTCTGCTATCTTTTCTAATAAGAAAAAAAATAACACTGATAATTATGATATCTTTATTTTAGTTTTGATCATCTAAACTGAAAATTAGAATTTTTGTGATTATATTTTTTCTGCTATCTTTTCTAATAAGAAAAAAAATAACACTAATAATTATGATATCTTTATTTTAGTTTTGATCATCAAGCTTGGATTCTCTTTGTTTGTTAATGTAAATATTTTTTCTGATATTTTTTCTATAAGAGAAAAACATACACTAACAATTGTCATATATGCAATGTAGTTATAATCATCTTAACTAAACATGAGAAGTTTCTCGATCATACTGAAGTAGGTCTCAGGTGTTTTAACTTTAAGAAACTCATTTGCTACAAATTGCGACAAAGAGGAGCAAAACGATTTTCAACAAAGAAGAACTTGCTGAAGATTTGTGCTTTGATGACGAGAGAGATAAGAGCTCATGATTTGTGAATATCAATATTATTTTTGGTATAATTGCTGAAAAAAACTAGAAACATGGTCATAGATGCTCTCTAGGAAACTTAAGCCTACACCGTGAAACTCTACTTTTAGACGCTCCAATGGCCGCCTCGGCCTGTAGCCAACCTCCCTCTGAGGTAGGTTGACTGGTAACTCCATCCGCACTAACATATGTGTAATCCCTAAGACTGAAAAAACCAACGTTAAGCCATTACCACTCAAACCTATAACCTACATAAATAACCACACGTCATTTGGGAATTATAATAAGTAAACTAAATGATCGTAAACGATAATCTAGAATATATAGTGATTTGAAAGTTTTCATATGGGTGGGATGACATACAAGATCTCAGAAAAATTGATCCCTAAACAATGTGAACTAAAGGGAGAATGAAATATTGGGTTTCTTAGTAATAGACATGTTTTGATAAGGGAGACATTATTTGAGGATTATGTGCACCTACGATCTAACCCAACTCTTACATAAAACAAAATAAGTGGTCTTCTCCAATGAGAACGCTGAAATGGGATCCAGTGTTCAATCCCGAGGAGGACACAACAACAACAATTTCATGGATATTTTTTCATCGCTTCCACAAAATCATTTTGCGGAAGAAGTAGTGTTTTCACTTGCACCAACAGTAGGAAAGCCACAATAGGTAGACTTGGCAACAAAGAATAAGACGATGATAAGTTGTGCAAGAGTTTAAGGTGGATATAAATCTACTCAAAGAATTATGAAAACGGAATAAAATTTGAAAGAAGAGAAACAATGAGGAATAATGGAGAAATGTATCAAAATTAAGTACGATTATGTGCCAAAATATTGTCAGAAATTTATGATTTAGGGACAAAATGAGGAACAATTTTTGTTGTGCATCCTGAATCATATCCAAAAAAAAAACGACAACTTGAAAGGAAGGAAAATGACAAAACAGAGAAGAATCCTATTGATAGGAGAACAACCGTAGAAGACTCAACAAAAGTGGGAAACATGAATAGTCCAATACAGAAGAACGTTTTGCTGAGCAAAGATACAAAAAATGGGGAGGAGACAAACCGAAATGGTCGGAGAAGGTTTGGAACATAGTTGGTATAATTGCTGAAAATAAATACAACCTGTTGAAACAATATAAACAAGAGAAAAGGAAGGAGGAGGAGAAAAGTGATTTGAATTTTGTAGATACTAATGTAGGCACTCCTGGTGTTAAAAGGAGTGGTAACAAGGACAAGAGATCAATGTTTAAGGATGGCACAATGGATAATGAGCCGACTGAATGGTACATTCATGCTGGAATGAAAAATATAGCAAAACCTTGTGACATTGTAGACAGTTCTCAATGAAGGAAAAGGGGCGGAGATGTGACTTAAAGGGATTATTATGAAGTTGTTTCAACAAAGTAAAACAATGAGGAGAAAAACTACGAAAAAGAAAAGGACTATACTGATTATGAATTACGTGACGTGCTTGAACAAGATCTAAACTCGGAGAATGACAATCACAGGGACGAGGCAGAATCTGTAATAAGGAATGGTCCAGACCTAATAGAGGACGATGATGATGTTTAGCAGAAAAAAAAGGACCTTGACGAGGATAAAGAGCTGGAATACAATATTCAACAAATTAGCTAGGCATACCAATAGGTTGAAAATGGAGCAAGGGGAGGCAAAGTAAGAATTCTTTTACATGTCCAAACAAGGAGCAGCAGGGAGAGGGCGTCTAATAGTGATCAATGATTGAAAAAAACTACTCTTCTAGAAAATTAGGTCGGTTAATACTCAAAAATCAATTGAAAAATTAATGTACCTAAACAAGTCACAGATATTCATTCATATCTATAATGGAACCATTTCAAAATCTATTTGATTTGGAAGATTACAAAAGGAAATTAGGCTTTGAGCATGTGGGGGTGAACAGTTCTGGAAAGATTTGTTTTTTTTGGAGGACAATTTGGTAAGGTAACATTATTCTCGATACGGTCCAACAAATAACCATTAAGTTAAGAATAGGAAATATTTTTTTTCTAACTCACAACTGTGTACGCGAGATGTAATGCTTTGGACAGATTAGAATTATGGGAGAAATAGGAGGAGTTAGCATGAAGTTAGAAATGTCCATGTGTCGTTGGAGGAGATTTCAATGTTACTCTTAATGAGGAATAAAAACTAGGAGGCCTTGCATTCACTCATAATGAAGCTTTGGAGTTTGCATCCTATTTCAATGAATGTGCGTTAACAGAGGTGCGAACATCAGGGAGTAAATACACATGGTGGAATGGACGAATTGAGGAGGATTGTATTTTTAAAAGGTTGGATAGTATTCTTGTGAATCAGAATTACAGATTTGTACCCTACATTTCAGGTGCATCATCTGATCAGACAGGGGTCTGACCATGTACCTTTGCATATGACTTGTAGTTCAAGAGAGGAGACGTTCATAAAACTCTTTAGATTCTTGAATTTTTTTGAGCAAGCACAAACAGTTTAACCAAATTGTGGATTTTGTTAGGAACCCTTCTTATAGAGTTCCATGATAAAATGAAGAGAGTTATGAAAGCACTGTCAGCTTGAATTAGATCTGCCTATGGAAATGTTTTTCAACAAATTGCCACCATGGAAGATGTGATAAAGGTCAAGGAAATACAATTGAAAAGACAACCACATCCCAGCAACCAGGCAGAATTGAGCAGAAGAGAAGCAGAATTGAAGAAATATTTGCAAGTTGAAGAAGATTTTTGTAGTCTAAAGGCTAGGATTAAAATGTTTTAAGATGAGGATAGAACTACGATATTTTTCCATTGTATATTAAAGGGACATGGAAGAAGTTTCATATTGGTCAAATATTGAGTAACCAAGAAATTACGTTGCAGACAAATAACCAGATTGATCAAGTGGTTGTGGGATTTTATGGATAGCAATTTCATGCAGAAATGTTGGAAACGGACATTGTCCAGAATTACAAGATTCCACACAGTATATCAGATGACGAAAATGAGGCAATGAGTTGGCTTCTAGATCAGGATCAAGTGAATAAAGTGTTCTTTTCATTGAATGGGAGCATTGCATGTGGGCCGGATGGATTTACAGGGCATTTATTTAAATATTGTTGGAGATCATAGGGAATGATGTTACTAAATTAGTAAGAGCTTTTTTTCTATGGGCAGGAGATTTCAAAATTTGTTACTCTTACAAACTTAGTATTTCTACCGAAGAAACAATCAGTACTAAGCTTCTCAGATCTAAGATCAATAACTCTTATTAATTTTCTGAATAAGACCATTTCACGAGTGGTTCATGAAAAAATTCTGTCGGTCTTACCCAAGATAATTTCTCCAACCCTGTTAGGTTTTGCGAAGTGCAGAAGTATCACTGAGTATGCATTGTTAGGCACAAGAAATTATTAGATATATGGATATGAGGGGGAAAATGTTAACGTGGATGTGAAACTGGATATGACCAAGGCATATGAAGTGTTTAATGGATATTCTCAACAAAAGTTATGAGAAGATTGTGTTTCTCTGAAATGATTTTTGATATGATATGGAGGATTATGTCCAAAAACTGGTATTTAATTCTGATTAATGGTAGGGAAGATGGTTTTTTGAGATCTTCAAGAGGATTGAGGCAGCGAGATCCTCTATCCCCTACTATTTTAATTAATGCAGTAGAGGTCCTAGAAACAACATACATGGGGATGCATATTTTAAGGGATATAATCTGCCACGGTGGAGTCCTGAGATTAATCATTTATCCTAGTAGATGATACAATCCTTTTTCCCTGTGGGAAAGAAGTTTAGCGATCAAAATAATGCAGGTTCTAAAAGAGTATTCAAATACTTCTGGTCAACTGATTAATAAATATAAGAGTTGCTTTTATCTTCATGAGAAAACACCTCTTATTGTGGAAATTAGACTAAGGAAGTTAGATGGGATAAGACAAAGAACTTTTCCTTTTCTGTATTGGGGATGTCCAATATTTTATGGGAGGAGCATCATTTGGTATTTTGAACACTTAATTAGGAAAGTTGCTACGATAACCTTCTCATGGCATAATAAATGTCTATCAGTTGGAGGTAAGCATGTTCTTGTAAATGATGTTCTTCAATCTATGCCTGATTACTTTTTATCAACTATGAATCCAACAAAGATAAGTCATGGACCAAAATCATCAAATTTTTACTAAATTCTTTTGGGAAATGTGGGGAGAGTTAGAGGTAAACACTTGGTGCTATGGGGGGATATGTTACTTCCAAAAGAGGATATATGTAGATTGAAGATATAAATAAAGCCTTGTTTTCCTAGCTATGGTGGAACTCTAGAGTATCCATAAACTCTTTATGGGCTGAATAAATGTGGAATAAGTACTGCAAAAAAATTCATCTGTTAATTGTAAAAAGCTTAGGAGCATCACAGGTTTGGAAGAAGATAATTAAGATTAGAGTGGAGGTAGAACATGATATATAGTGGCAAATCAAGACTTGAAAGTCTAGTTTTTGATTTGATAATTGGAACAGGCAAGGATCATTATACTTTACTGATGAAGAGTTGGCACAAGATGAAGAAGTGGAGGTCAATTAGTTTACCATAAACAGAAAAGGGCCTAAAATACCCTCGAAGTATTGAAAATGGTACACAATTACCCCCCATCCACCTAATAGCCCCCAAATACCCTTCACATCCACCTTTGGGTCCAAATTTACCCCTTCATTAACGGATCAAAGTTAAAAAAAATAATAATTTTTATTTACGTGGCACTCCACCATTGGATGTAATTTAATTAATTAAAATAATTTTAAACCCACCCATTATCCACCCATTTTAACTAAACCAGCCCCACTTGACTCAATTTAAAAAAAACTATCTACCTGAGTTCAAGAACACAACAATGTTTCATCAATTTCAGCCCATAAATCTAAAGATTTCTCCGTGGATTTCATTATGAGATATGTGTGATTTCACTAGTGGGTTCCTATCACCCATTGGGTCCTTAGTTTTCAATCAGATTCTTTATTCCCTTATCATAATTAGACATAGGGTTTCTACAACTTCAGCAAATTATGATGAATTAGTTTGTTATATGTTCCAAGTCAGATTACCATATTATTATACAGATTATTGCATGAATTTCAGAACACTAGCTTCATATTTCTTTAGTTCTTGAATTACACATGCTAGGTCAGATATTTCAGTTACTTTAAACATACATGTCTTATTTATTACTGCATCATTATAAGATTAATTGTTGCATTCTCAGTTTCCATGCAAAGTTTTATGTTATCCAGTATTTACAAAAAATCAGTCATAATTTGTTAATCACTTAATTCATTGGGTCTAGCGTAATAACTAGTTGTACTAGGGTTCAACCTACCAAATAGTCCAAAAACTACTAGCTTAATAGGTTGTAAGTCTCCTTTAAGGGCATCAGGATGAAGTGAATAAAGTGTTCTTTGCATTGAATGGGAGCATTGCATGTGGGCCGGATGGATTTACAGGGCATTTCTTTAAGTGTTGTTGGAGATCATAGGGAATGATGTTACTAAATTAGTAAGAGCTTTTTTTCTATGGGCAGGATATTTCAAAATTTGTTACTCTTACCAACTTAGTATTTCTACCGAAGAAACAATCAGTACTAAGCTTCTCAGATCTAAGATCAATAACTCTTATTAATTTTCTGAATAAGATCATTTCACGAGTGGTTCATGAAAAAATTCTGTTGGTCTTGCCCAAGATAATTTCTCCAACCCTGTTAGGTTTTGTGAAGTGCAGAAGTATCACTGAGTATGTATTGTTAGGCACAAGAAATTATTAGATATATGGATATGAGGGGGAAAATGTTAACGTGGATGTGAAACTGGATATGACCAAGGCATATGAAGTGTTTAATGGATATTCTCAACAAAAGTTATGAGAAGATTGTGTTTCTCTGAAATGATTTTTGATATGATATGGAGGATTATGTCCAAAATATGGTATTTAATTCTGATTAATGGTAGGGAACATGGTTTTTTCAGATCTTCAAGAGGATTGAGGCAGCGAGATCCTCTATCCCCTACTATTTTAATTAATGCAGCAGAGGTCCTAGAAACAACATACATGGGGATGCATATTTTAAGGGATATAATCTGCCACGGTGGAGTCCTGAGATTAATAATTTATCCTAGTAGATGATACAATCCTTTTTCCCTGTGGGAAAGAAGTTTAGCGATCAAAATAATGTAGGTGCTAAAAGAGTATTCAAATACTTCTGGTCAAATGATTAATAAATATAAGAGTTGCTTTTATCTTCATGAGAAAACACCTCTTATTGTGGAAATTAGACTGAGGAAGTTAGATGGGATAAGACAAAGAACTTTTCTTTTTCTGTATTGGGGATGTCCAATATTTTATGGGAGGAGCATCATTTGGTATTTTGAACACTTAATTAGGAAAGTTGCTACGATAATCTTCTCAAGGCATAATAAATGTCTATCAGTTGGAGGTAAGCATGTTCTGGTAAATGATGTTCTTCAATCTATGCCTGATTACTTTTTATCAACTATGAATCCAACAAAGATAAGTCATGGACCAAAATCATCAAATTTTTACTAAATTCTTTTGGGAAATGTTGGGAGAGTTAAAGGTAAACACTTGGTGCTATGGGGGGATATGTTACTTCCAAAAGAGGAAGGTGGAATTAGATATATGTAGATTGAAGATATAAATAAAGCCTTGTTTTCCTAGTATGGTGGAACTCTAGAGTATCCATAAACTCTTTATGGGCTGAATAAATGTGGAATAAGTACAGCAAAAAAATTCATCTGTTAATTGTAAAAAGCTTAGGAGCATCAGAGGTTTGGGAGAAGATGATTAAGATCAGAGTGGAGGTAGAACATGATATATAGTGGCAAATCAAGACTGGAAAATCTAGTTTTTGATTTGTTAATTGGAACAGGCAAGGATCATTATACTTTACTGATGAAAAGTTGGCACAAGATGAAGAATTGGAGGTCAATTAGTTTATCATAAACAGAAAAGGTCCTAAAATACCCTCGAAGTATTGAAAATGGTACACAATTACCCCCATCCACCTATTAGCCCCCCAAAACCCTTCACATCCACCTTTGGGTCCAAATTTACCCCTTCATTAACAGATCAAAGTTAAAAAAAATAAATAATAATTTTTATTTACGTGGCACTCCACCATGGGATGTAATTTTAATTATTTAAAATAATTTTAAACCCACCCATTATCCACCCATTTTAACTAAACCCGCCCCACTTGACCCAATTTAAAAAAAACTATCTACCTGAGTTCAAGAACACAACAATGTTTCATCAATTTCAGCCCAGAAATCTAAAGATTTCTCCGTGGATTTCATTATGAGATATGTGTGATTTCACTAGTGGGTTCCTATCACCCATTGGGTCCTTAGTTTTCAATCAGATTCTTGATTCCCTTATCATAATTAGACATAGGGTTTCTACAACTTCAGCAAATTATGATGAATTAGTTTGTTATATGTTCCAAGTCAGATTACCATATTATTATACAGATTATTGCATGAATTTCAGAACTCTAGCTTTATATTTCTTTAGTTCTTGAATTACACATGCTAGGTAAGATGTTTCAGTTACTTTAGATATACATGTCTTATTTATTACTGCATCATTATAAGATTAATTGTTGTATTCTCAGTTTCCATGTTAAGTTGTATGTTATCCAGTATTTACAAAAAAACAGTCATAATTTGTTAATCACTTAATTCATTGGGTCTAGCATAATAACTAGTTGTACTAGGGTTCAACCTACCAAATAGTCCAAAAACTACTAGCTAAATAGGTTGTAAGTCTCCTTTAAGGGCATCAATTTAGTGATTACGTCAGCATTCCTTTTTTCCTCTTGTAGGGTATATTGGGTCCTCCCGATGGGGTGTATACATTGGACTCCACATTTAGATCATGTGGTTTTACTATCAGTTATTAGTGGCTCTCACGGTTAAGTAGGACTCTATTGTAGTGACCATATTTAGAGTTAAGTTAGTTTCAGTCTCAGCATGTTATAAATTTGTGTCATTGCATCTAGTTAGCTCAGAATTTAGTATATCATGTTTAGAAATATTATATTTCCTTTTATGTTTGTTAAGTTATGTATTATTTAAGCTTTACTCTATCATACATGCTCAATACCTTTTAAGTACTGTCGCATATGTGCGCTACATCTTATCATGATGTAGGTTCAAGTTCTCAGCATCCAGATAACACATAGGTCGATTTCCGATCTCTAGTTTTGAAGAATCAGCGGTGAATCCTTATTCTTCGAGGACTATATTCCTGATTTATTCCTAATATTTTAGTCTTTTAGTTTCAGTTTTTGCTAGCCTTTGTTGGGGCCTATTCCAGGATTTGTAGTCAGTTAGAGGCTATTTTCAAACCTACTTAGTTTAAGCTTAGTTTTGAGTTAATAACTTCTCTATATTAAACGCATTAGTTTTCATATATCTCAATTTTAGAATATTGGTATTCCCCATCTTTTTATATTAAATTACGATTTAGCTTCCGTGCTCAGTTTATTTTCTTTAGTATACTCATGATCATGCCAGTAGGGTTAAATTGGGATCAGTTGTGGTCCTTGGTCCCATTTCCATGTTTCGGGGGTAGCTCGGGATGTGAAAAACATGGTATCAGAGCACTACGTTTATGTTTCATAGGATGTTTGAAATGCCGCACTATGTAGAGACTTTTTCATGGGTGTGAAGTGCACTACATTTAATGAGAAGAAGGCTATGAAGTGTTTTAGGGAAAACATCACTTTCTTGTTACTCTTATCATGCGTAAGGTATGATATAATTCCATTATAACTCAACATTCTACATTTCAAATCATGCCTTATCGTAGACCTAACGCTAGGAATGTGAATGCCAGAAATGCAAACGTAAATCCTCCAATCCCAAATTAGAAAGTCTCCAATGCTGAGTTTAGGAATGCCATTTTGATGTTGTCTATGAATGTGGCCAACCATAACAATCAGGTTCAAGCTCATGTGAAAGAAAATGGTGGATCCATAACATATAGGGTCCATGACTTTGTTAGGATTAATCCGCCTGAGTTCTTAGAATCGTAGACTACTGAGGATCTCCATAACTTCTTAGATGAGATCAAGAATATCTTTGAGGTGATGCAGGTCAATAGGAATGATCGGGTTGAGTTGACATCATACCAGCCAAAAGATGTTGCTCATATCTGGTATACTCAGTGGAAAGAAAATAAGGTTACAGATGCAGCTCCTATTACCTGGGATTGCTTAAGTTAAACCTTCCAGGACAGGTTTTTCCCAATAGATTTGAGAGAAGCAAAGTCTCATGAATTCATGAATTTAAGGCAAGGAAACATGACGGTCCCAGAGTATGGGCTCAAGTTTAACCAAATCTGCTGGCGTACTGCTCCCATGGTTGCTAACTCAAGGTCTTAGATGAATAAGTTCTTGTATGAAGTGTCAGATTCTGTGAAAACATAGTGCAGAAATGCTATGTTACTATGAGATACGAACATGTCTAGGCTTATGACTCCTACTTAGCAGGTTGAGGATGATAAGCTTAGGGAATTGGCCAAGGAGAATAAGAAGGCTAGGAATGTGAACTATGTCTATTCTCAATAGAAATCGGGTGGTGGAAATCGTTCGTAGAGTCAGCAGAAATTTTGAAAACCAGCATCTTCATCAGCTAGTGTTTTATCCTCTAAAAACAAGTATGATCCAGAGGTTAGGGCACTAGGTTCTATGCCTCAGGGTTGTTTTTGAGGGACCGAGACTTACCCCACTTGCCCTAAGTGTAGTAAGAACCATCCATGTGAGTGCCTCGCAGGAAAGGAATTATGATTTGGGTGCGGTCAGTCTGTTCACAGGTTTAGGGATTGTCCTTCTACACAGGGTCAACGAGGTGGTAATGGTAGATCTCACTCTAAAACTTCAGCATCACAAGCAAGTCACGCAACTCAGCAGGCTATCTCATATTGTACGGGTGGCGGTCAGTGCCATTACAGGTTGTATGCTCTTAAGGATCGACATGATCTGGAAGGTTCTCTTGATGTACGCACTAGTATTTTACGAGTCTTTGACCTTGCTGTTTATGCATTGTTTTATCAAAGGGCTACTGTTTATTTTGTAACTCCTTACATAGCATTCCAATATAATGTTAGTCCAGAAACAATCTCAAAACCTTTCTAAGTCTCAACTCCAGTTGGCGACCTAGTTATACCTAGATAGGTATATAGAAATTGATCTGTCACAGTCTCTCAGAAAAGTCACCTCAGCAGAACTTGTAGAGTTAGAAATAGTATAATTCGACGTCATTCTAGGCAAAGATTTGTTACATTCATGTTATGCCTCAATCGATTGTTGAAATAAGATTATTTGTTATCAATTTCCAAACGAACCAATATTAGAATGGAAAGGTAGTAGCTTATATCCTATGGGTCTATTCATTTCTTATCTTAAGGCAAGAAAGATGATCTCTAAGGGTTATCTCTATCATCTAGTTTGGCTTAACGATTCTAGCTCTGAAACACCAACTCTTGAGTAAGTTCAAGTGGTAAGTAAGTTTCCAGAAATTTTTCACAATATCTTACCGGAGTCCCTCCCGAATGGGAAACCGACTTTGGAATTGATATCCTTCAAGATACCCAGCATATTTCTATTCCTCTTTACAGAATGGCTCCAGCAGAGCTTAAGGAATTGAGAGATTAGTTGAAAGACCTTTTAGACAAGGGCTTCATCAGACCTAGTATTTCGTCATGGGGTGGACCAGTATTGTTCGTAAAAAAAAAGAAAGATGGTTCTCTTAGAATATGCATTGATATATCAGACATTAATAACTTCTTTTGATTAAACTCATCAGTTTTCATATATACCTTTTTTAGCATATGGGTATTCCCCATATTTTCATTTTAAAATATTATTTAGCTTCCGCATTCAGTTTATTATATTTAGTATACTCATGATCATGCAAGCAGGGTTAGCTTGGGATAACTTTTTTTCCTAGGTGTCGTGTCCACGTCTCGTGGCGTGAAAAAATCAAATTACTAGAGACCTACTTCCCTATAATCAAAAAATTTCTCATGTTTAGTTTAGATGATAAAAACTAAAATGAAGATATGACAATTGTTAGTGTAATTTTTTCCTTTCTAGAAAAAATAGAATAAAAATATATACATTAACAAATAAACAAAATCACAACTTGATGATCAGCCCGGAGAATGCAATACGCATTAACAAAACACAAAAAAAAAGGCAGGTTCTCTTAATACAAAATTTTGAAGAAATACCGAGAATCATAACAAAGTTATAGATTTTCACACTTCTAGCACTGACCTAAAAATAGGAATGCCATTTAGATCAATCCAAAGATTTAATGAAAATCAAAAAGAGAAAAAAACTTCCAGCATTACTGGTCCAACATAGATGGAAATCTCTACCTTATTCAATAAAAAAAAAATTTTGTTCACCGATAACATCAACCATAGAAGAAAAATTGGGGGTAAAGAAAAAAATATATGATTGAGGGTAACGAAAACAAAAAGATTTTTCTACGAAGGTTTCTTTTAATCGAAGAGTCTAATATAACAAAATTATACTTCTTGGATTGGATGAATTTTCTCTTGGATACAACAATCAATTACTTATGAATTGATGACATG
Organism: Solanum pennellii; assembly: GCF_001406875.1. Lineage (NCBI taxonomy): Eukaryota > Viridiplantae > Streptophyta > Magnoliopsida > Solanales > Solanaceae > Solanum > Solanum pennellii. Next base: position 10,603,028 of record NC_028640.1, read on the forward strand.
TACTCTACAAATAGACAGAAGAATGAAATATTTGTCAATTTTGAACTATGACGATCAAATTAATGTATAGTAGTAATTACTTAAAAAATGTTTTACTTCAAAGAAAAATATACTTCTTGGTGTGGAACAATCTATTACTTATGAATTATTGAAACGTAGTCATCAACTATATAGAAGAATGAAGCACTTGTCCGCTTGGAACTATGAAGGTAAAAACAATGTCGAGTAGGAATTGCTTAAGAAAAATTACACTTCAAGAAAGTTATCATACTTGGATTGGAGTAATCACCCTTTTATTACAACACTCAATTACTTATGAATTTCTGAAACACAATGACCTATAAACAACTAGACAAATATATCACCTCAGAAATCTTGAAACTTGGAATGGAAAAAGAGTAAAGGCTCTAGTTTAGTACAAGTGCATGCGTACAGAAGGTTGTAAAGTTCGTAGAGAATGTAAATAGTCGTACAACCAATAGTGGTAAAATTTAAACTTGAAGGTTTTGTTACGAAGGGTTTCACAGGCAGGTTAGAGTTGCACGAGTCATGGACCAGGTCATGAAACTTTTGCACTGACCATGACGTTGTCTGCTAGACCCCTAATCTCAGTCACTCTATTAAATGGAATCATGTATAAGGTATTAAGCATGTTAACCTTGTAACTTGCATATGCCAAGGAAACAAACATGCAAGGGTAAGTTGGTGACTGATTGTTGACAAAGATAAGGTGTGCACAATGGCACAATGGCCTGATTGCAAAAAAACAACTAAGGACCAAGGACTTGAAGGCAAGGAATACTGGTGAGGACTTGACTATACGAAATCTTAACAAGGTTATGTGGGCATAGCATTGATATTCAAATAAAGAACAAGGGCAAATGGCCAGCAAGGCTAATACAACAATGAAAGGACATTGATGCCAACGTGAGATGAAGCTATGGCATAGATTTATGATAGTGACGTGGCAACATTAAGTGGGAGCAATGCAAGGCTGAAAATTATAAGTATGATAGTGTTAAAGATGGTAGAAGCTTGTCCAAAAGGAAAGCAAAGTCAAAGATGACCAGTGGTTACAAAATACATGCCAAGCACATGACAGACGGTTACAAAAAGTCCAGCATTATCTCATTTCGTGTGGAACTTATTTTTTGTGCCTTGTTTAAATTATTTTTAATATATGGGGTATCAACTACATAGGATAAGATCATTCTAAAGCCAACAGGTGTTTTATTCTTATTACGCCACTTGTCGGTAGTTGGCTGCACATAGTATTATATATGTGCAGGTTGCCCTATGGTGTAATTCGAGTTTGATTGTTCTAAGAATTAGAGAATAATAATTAGAGTGTCAAATCTAAGTTAAGTTCTAGGGTGATCTTATAGTGCCAAGGTTAAAACGATTTGGGAGTGTTCTTGTATTTATTTTATTAAAACAAGTTGGAAATTATGTTTCTATTAAGTTGGTTGTCTTTGTCGCATTTTATATTTTGTTGGCTTAATCATATTTTTGGCTACTGTTTTATGTTGCTTAAAATGTCCAAGATTTAGTGTCAAAAAATTTGCTTCCTATCTTTTGAGTTAACACCAAAACAATCCTAAATTTAGCTAACTGAGTAAAGGCTGAAATTGACAAGGTTGTTGGCTGCCAAAGTGGGTTAAATCGGTGAAATCTTTATGTTACTAGATCAGCCCCCTTACAGTTCGTGTGAAAGGGACTTCTTCAGTTTTATGTTTTGGGTCAACTTCAAGCAATCCTATATCACATCACATAATGAAGTAGCTGGTCTATTGCCTATCATATTTGAAGTCGTTGACTCATCTTTCCAACGCTATCAAGTTTGCCTCATTTTGAATTTGGAGTAAAAAGTTATGTTTGTGTTAGTGAAGTCATGTTATGAAGGTCAAATTTTACTAGCTATAAATCCCGTGAATTGTTTCACGGACCATGATGCCTTAGACGGTCCGTGATGTTTTTCATAGACCAAACCTTACACTTCACCATGAAATTTTGGGGGAAATTCTCATAGGGTGAGGGGTGTCGAGGGATATTTCACCTGGTATAGTTATGTAACAACTCTAAAAATGGTTGTGCTAAGTAATGCTTAATGTGTCTAGAATGCCAACGATTAGACAAGGTTAACACGAATTGATGCGCGTAGAACCAGATCTCTAAACGCTTGCTACATCAAAGAGAACTAACTTGGGGAGATACTTGAGATAGGAAAGGTTGGGTTTAACCATGTAGGGTTCTCGAATACGAAGATTTACTTAAAGGAGTCATTATCGGACCTAAAAAGGGAAAATCTTAGATTTGGAGGGTCTAGGGGTAAAATGGTCTTTTTCAAGGTTAAGGGTAGTATCATAATTATTCTAAATATATAATTAATTATTTAATTAATAAGGTGGAGGGGTATTTTTTGGAGAGAGGTCCAAAGTTTGGCTTTTGAAGTGACGTCTTGCTCCATCTTTGTTCGAACCTTGGTGGAGCAATAAATAGAATTATTTTTAATTTAAGTTGGTAAATTGATGTTATTAATTAATATTTATTATTTATTAGCTGATTTAAAATAAAAGTAAATCAGATTTTTAATAATTAAATAAAAACCTTTGACTAAATCCTAAACTAGACTCCTAATCCTAAGAAAACTCTTCTCTCCCACGCTTATCTCTCTCTCACGTCTATATCACTCTTACTCACGATTCTATCTGCCAAATAACTTCAAAAAACAGTAGGTAAACCAAAGTTCTTCAAACTTGAAGAACTCACAACGAAATCAATCACGTAGGCAAAGAGAAGTGTGTTCGTCGAGTTGGTGTTGACTTTAAGGGGATTTGGACGTGATTTTTGGAGAAAATTTTGGGCAGCAAGTCTATGTTTGAACGTCATAAAAGGTATGGGTTTTCTTACTCTTGGTACCTTTCCCAAGAGACCCTTAAGGCTTAGATGAATCTACATGAAAACTAGGGTCGTTCCCGTTCTTGTCGATATCCTTGTCCCTAGTATCCCTTTGATCTCAATCTGAAATAGGTTAGAGATCGGGTTGTTGGTATGTTTGCTGGTAGTTTAAGTATGATTTTTGATTTTCGTGATAATTTGTTCTTCATTATGTGTTTGTAATTGTAAGCATGTTAAGTTATGTCAATCTAAAGTATGTGAAAAATGATATGTTTTTACGGTGGAATTTTACGTGCGAATGTTTGTGTAAACCATGAGGTGTAAAAGTGGTGTAATGTTGCTGAATGAAATGGAAATTCTTGGTTGAATATAATCATAAAAATATTAAACTAAAAGATGCATGAAATTATCCACGAAATGCCTTAAGAACTAACGTATGAATGAATATAAAAAGAAGCAGAAAATAGTGAACAAATTTCCAGCATTTTGTAGGTTGGGTTCATCCAAACAAAATGGTACAAAATTTAATGAAAAATTAATATAAAATAAATTAGATCACTTAATATTGAACCCAAAACATCATTACATGAAACCTATAAAAAAATCAACAAAAGATTAAGACAAAAATTGATTGGAAGAGACTACAATTTCCAGCCAGCTAACTTTTTAAAAAATGAGCTTCGTTTATTTTTTTTAAATGTGAGGTCATTGGGGATTGAACCCATCACATCACTAAATGAAAATTTCATAAAAATTTCTTGAGTAAAATGCAAGGAAAAATTAGATGTGGTGAGTGGAGATTGAACCCACAACCTCTTGAATGGATGAGATAGTTAGGAGAAAAATAAAGGAGAAAATAAATGTGGAGAGTGGGATTGAACCCACAACCTCTTGGATAGGTGAGAAAGCTAAGACATAAATTAAAAGAAACATATTGAGAGTGTGGGGTATTGAACCCACAACCTCATTGACTTAAACCAAATAGGAGAGGAGAAAAAGAGAGAAAATATTTTGGGGTTGATGTGAATCGAACTAGGGTCCCCCAAATCTGAAAATGTGAGTATCAAGTTTAAAATAAGATTAAGTGTTGTCCAACGAATTCGAAATCGGGTTTCCTTGCCCAATTCCGTATTGACACAGAAGTCATACGTAAGTATTTAATGAATGCTGCCTCTAAAGATCAATAACAATATCTTGGCATATCTACAAGATGCATAAGTCTTGTACCACATAATATTGTAAATATGAATCACTTAGACAAACTATGAATGAAGCCCCATGGCTTGTACGTATAGACTAATAAGTCTAGCATACGTTTAAAAGTAAGTGAATCTAAGATGTATGTGATGAAATGATGTAACCCTAAAAGGGTTAAGTAAGAGTGTGAAACACACTAAATGGCCAAGGACATTGACGTATATGATGAAATGAACAATTAAATGATGAAATGCACAAAGAAATGATGAAATGAACAATGAAATGATGAAACCCAAGAAGATTTAAGTAAGAGTGTGAAACACACTAAATGGCCAAGTGCATAGGCATATGATGAAATAAACATTCACGCAAAATGATGTGAGCAATTATAAAGAGAAAATGTTCTAATGTTAATAAATATGGTGACTACAAGATATGAGGCTAATTTAAAATATGAGAGCAATATCAAATGTGCCTAATTAAATATTACCAAAACGTAATCACTTATGAGAGTTTAAAGTTAATGAAAAGACCACTATCTATGAACACTCTAATGAAAGTATTGAGATTAACACACTTAATACTAATGATGATATGTTTAATCATCTATTGAGCTATGATGTCCTCATACAACAAGCCAGCTTCCATGACGTATGAGTTGAATGTAATGGAACTTTATACTGATCAGCGATAGACTAGATATGAGTGGTGATGCCTTTTTAGGGAAAGGCAGAGGTTCACGTAACTCTCATGAGATGAGACTGTCTGGCATGCCGGGTATGTGTCTCCTTATATCTCCTAGTCTTCGAACCTATACTGCCAATATAGGGATCTGGCGGGGTTCAATTCCCATCTACGCTAGCATGTTTTGGGTCACTTTGGCCGGCGATTCCACATCTTTTTTGTGTGGGGTTTCATGACACTGGATTTCATGATGCTCATATGATCTGTGTCGGTTAAAGTTAAAGTTCCCAATGAATGAAGGAGGTCAACCTCAAATGATGCACATAATGAAATGAATGATACCAAATTTCTTAGGATAGGATAATCAAAAGGTGAGTTAGATTCAAGTGATGACATTAGGTCATTCTTGGTCATTTCACCAAAAATCGATGAATGTCTTAAACTACATCCTAGGCATAACTTGTGTTTACACTGGCCCATGGATGAAATGAAATGGAGTATGTATGAATGAACGAAGCAGGCTCTGTGTTTGCTAAATCACACTCCCTAGTTTAGGTCCCATATGTTGAGCCCTCATTTCTGGAAAGTCTTAATGTAAAGTCCATGATTCCAAGGTCTCATGGCATATGAATTAATGATATGAAAGATGTTATGTTCTATATGCAATATGATATGTGTTGTTTGCAAAATGATAAGTTTGATGATGAAGGTTACATCATGGCATGAATTTCCAAATCCAAATTTGGCAGGTCCACTGATTTTCCTAATCCAAATTTGGCACGTCCACTGACTTGACTTTCAATAAATCATGTTGTTAGAAAAGAGCTATTCTTTCTCATGCATGTCCTTGGTGTGTGCTTCCATATACCCATATTTAGTGAAAGTGTGTACTAATCCCATACAACTCTATATTTTTAGGTGCAGGCACAGGTGGACGCTAGAGCTTACAGTTTGACGTTGCAGCAATCCGGACGTAGAGCTTTCATCCAGACTTGGTAGGCCCTCATGCCATCGAGGATTTGTACCGTTATTATCTAGCTTAGATGTAGGCTTTAGCTAGTGGAACATGTTAAAATAGTGTTTCTTTCCACTTTCATTTAATACTTTGTATTGGTTCAGTTTCGGCAAAAGTACATTTATGTTTATTATGAAACTTTGTATTGGTGCAGTTGATTTTGAACACCTATGATGTTAAGATTAAAATGTTTAGCATGAAGTAAGAAGACTAAAATTTCAAATTTTCTAATAAAAAATTAACCTAGATAAAGTAAGAATGACGTATGTAGGCTTTTCTGCGACCTATGAGAGGTCAAAAATGTCGGTCTCGTCTGGGTCTAAATTCCAGTCGTGACAAAGTTGGTATCAGAGCACTAGGTTAAATTTCGAGGATAATAAGTTCACATCAGCCACATTGAGTAGTTTCTAAGTCATGGTAGTTAAGTGCACCACTATCCTGCATTAAAGACTGCATGATGCGTAGGAAAATTTCCCTTCTTCTAATATTATTGTGACTTCTCTAATTTTGGTTTTCTTGGTGTTATGACCGTCACTAACATAAACCCTTGATGTTTCCAAAAGATGAATACAATGAGAAAAGAAGCTGGAGATATTGGAGAAAAAGCTGCTGGAGTAATTTAGGTTCCTTCCCAGGTTCCAGCTGTTGGAATAAAGATTCCTGCTAACCCAGCTGGGTTGACAGATGGAGAAGTAAGGACAACTTTGGTACAGATTGCTCTAGCTAGAACTTTACAAGCTCAGGTTATTGGGTTTGATTGATGTGGAAAGTCTGAGTTGGCATCCTACCAGCTAAAGGATGTAGCTCAATCCTGGTATAAGGTGTGGCAGGATAGCAGAGCCTTAGGAGGGGGTCCTATTATTTGGGATCTTTTCAAGATGGATTTTCTAGGGCAGTTTTTTCCCAGATAAATGAAGGAGGGTAGGGCTGAGGAATTCATCAACATTTAGCAGGGCTCGATGTCAGTCAGGGATTACTCCCTGAGGTTCGTAAGACTTTCAAGCCCAGGAGAGGCCACCTTGTAGGAATTTAGGTGTCATGACCACAATCTAGACGCCAGACGAGACCGGCATCGTTAACCTCTCAAAGGTCACAGACAAGCCTACATGCGTTATTCATACCTCACCTAGATTAATTTTAGTGGAAAATTTGAAACTTGTTGATCTTTAACATACTTGCTAAATACTCTTAACATTTCATAATTGTTCATGATCAACCATTTAACATTAAATAGATAAGCAACTGAAAGAAATAGTTCATTAAGTATTAATTGTATAATGGCAAAAATTGCACCAATACAAAGCCTAAACCAAAAACAGGAAAGAAACGCTAGTGGAACATGCTCCACTAGCTCAACTCTAAAACTATGCTAGAACGTAAAACAGTAGCATCCTCAAAGGCATGAGGACCAACCAAACTCTGGATGAATGCTGACGCCCGGATAGCTGCAACAATGAACATGTAGATCTATCGCCCACCTCTGCCTGCATCTAAAATAGTATAGTTGTATGGGGTTAGTACACAATTGTACTAAGTATGGGTATATGTAAGCACACACCAAGTACATGCATGAGAAAGAACATTTCTTTCCCAAGGACATGTTTTTTTGGAAGTCAAGTCAGTAGACTTGCCAAATTGAGATTAGGAAACTTAGTGAACTTTACAAATTGAGTTAGGAAGGTCATTACCTGAGAGTAACATGCATCATTATAAATATCGTATTTCACACAACAAATAACATCTTCATATAAGACATATCATAACACATAACATATGACACATAAATTCTTTCATATCATTCATTAATATGCTATGAGACCTTGGAATCATGGACTTGACATTAAGACTTACCAAAATGAGGGCTCAACACATGGGACCTTAACTAGGGAGTCTTCATTCGCAAACACAGAGATTGCTTCATTCGTTCATACATATTTCATTTCATTTCATTCATAGGCTAGTGTGAACACCAACTATACCTAAGATGTAGTTTAAGACTTTCAACGGTATTGTTGTTCAATGATCAGGAATAAGCTAATGTCATTTCCTGAGTCTAGCTCACCTCTTGATTATCATATCCAAACACCTTCGGTATCATTAATTTCTTTATATGCTTTATTTGAGGCTGGCCTCATTCATTCATTTAGAGCTTTAACTTTAACCGACATAGATCATGTGAGCATAATGAAATCCAGTGTCTCCCCCACACTGAAAAGAGGTGGAATCACCGGCCAAAGTGACTCAATAACATGCTAGCGTATATGGGAATTTAATACCGCCAGATCCCTATATGTGTAGTATAGGTTCGAAGACTAGGAGATGTATGGAGACCCATACCAAGAAAGATGGACAATCTCATCTCATGAGAGTTACGTCAACCGCCGCCCTTCCCGATAGAAGGCATCATCGCTCATAGCTAGACTATCGGTGCTCAGTATAGAGTTCCATTACGTTCAAACTTATACGTCACGGAAGCTACCTTATAGTATGAGGACATCATATCTCTTTTGGATGATTTCTAATCTCATCATTAGCATTAAGTGTGTTAAACTCAATACTTTCATTAGAGTGTTCATAGAGACTGGTCTCTTCGTAATCTTACACTCTCATTGGTGAGTACATATTGGTAACATTTACTTAGGATCATTTAGGATTGCTCTCATCATATACATTAGACTCATATTATGTTGTCACCACATTCTTCATTATTAATACCTTTGCTTTTCATAGTTACTCACCTCTTATTACGTAAATGTTCATTTCTTCATTTCATAGTGCATCTCATAATATTCCAAGGCACTTGGCCATTTAGTGTATCTTACACTCATACTTAACTCTCCTAGGGTTCATCATTTAATTACATACTTCTTAGGTTCACTTACTTTTGAACATATGTTAGACATATGTGTCTATACATACAAACCATGGGGCTTCATTCATAGTTCGTTAAGTGATTCTTACTTTCCTAAGATTATGTAGTACAAGACTTATGTATCTTGTATATATGCAAAGATCTTGATTTTTTTTATCTAAGTAGATGGCATTACTCTTGGATATTTTACTCACGTATGACTTGTGCATCAATACGGAAGTTTGGGCAAGGGAACCCAAATCTTGAATCACTTGGATATCATTTATATTTTTTCATTGATTTCATTTCTAATATTCATAACATAAGAACTCTAAATAAAATCTCAACATTTACATGGAAGTATTAATTTTCTATTTTAATTTTACTCTTAGTTAATCGAAGGGTTGGGGGTTCGAACCCCCACAATCCCTTTTAAATTTTTAATAGTCTCTTATTGCCCATTCTTACCTAAATCAAGAGATTGTGGGTTAAAAATACCACAGCCTCTTTGATTTTTTTCCTTTAATTTTTGCTGTGATAGGGAGGTTATGGGTTCGAACCCCCACATCCCCCTTATTTATTTATTTTTTTAAATTCGCTCATGCTTTCTCGCTGAAATAGGGAGGTTGTAGGTTCGAACCCACACAGCCTCTCTATCTTTATTTTATTAAACTGGGCGAGTGGCAGTGAGGTTGTGGGATCGAACCCCCACAATCTCACTTCATTTTCTAATTTATTTCGCTCCTTCCTTCAGCCTTGAGGTCGTGGGTTCGATTCCCTCTTCTCGCGTTTTCTTTTCCTTATTTTTCTTTTCCTTCGTTTGTACCTGGTGGTAGTGGGTTTGAATCCCACGCTTCCCATTTATTTGCTTAATGAATTTTCTCCTCGTTCTCCCTAGAGATCACGAGTTCGATCACCCTCTAGTCCCATTCTTTTTTTTTCTTTGAGGCAAGATCAGTAGCTAAGGGGGTTCGATTCCGTTTAGCCCCATTCCTTTTTTTTTCTTTTTAAGTCATCTCAACATGGGAGGTCTTGGGTTCAATTCCCATTGACCTCACTAATTTAATTTTCCCTTTTAAAACCCAGATTTCAACCTTATGATAGAGTACCCAAATGTGGAAAATTCTTGTCATTATTCAACTCATTTTTAGTCACATTGTTCATAAGTTTAGTTTGAAAAAAGATGGTTATTTCAATACACTATATTTAATGGTGATGAACATCATATTGTACACATTAAATACACAAGAAATACATGATTTATAAACCCCAAGATAGTGGCCAAAGCCACTGTCCACGTGCACGCACACACACACCAACATTTTGATCACACTTTGAATATCGATTTTGTAATTTCTCTCACATAAACATGTTCACTATTAATATAAATACATCATTCATGACTAAATGTAGCAGCACAACATAGCGATCCTACGAATTCGTTTGGAAACTAAGGATAAGGACATACAAAAGGGAAAAGCCTTAATTTTCAAGACCTTGAGAATAGTTCGAAGGAAAATACTCTTGGAGAAAGAATTTTAGGAGAAAAACCCATACCTTCTGATGTTGTTCAAGTGTGAAGCTGCTGCCCAGAAACTCCTCCAAACCACGCCCAATTCTCCTCAACGTACACTCCACTCGACGAACAACCTCCCTTTGCCTTTACGTTTTTGATTACCTTGCTTTTCTTAAAACTTTTCGTGTGTTTTTCAAGTGTGAAGAACAATTGCTATTAAACTGTTCTTGAGATTTCTTGTTAGTCAGAGCGTGAGACAATGAGAGTTGAAAGACGTGGAAGAGAGTTGAGAAACGTGAGGGAGAGATTTATTAGGATTAGGACACTAAATTCAAGACTTAGACAAAATAGGATTTAATTAAATTAATACAAAATCTGATTATTTTAATTAATACATGAAAGGACCATTATGACCTAAAAATTTCAGATTTTTAGTATAATAATTAAATCACCTTAAGTATTTATCTATTCGATTTCTTAGGGTTTTTACATAACCCCCCCCCCCTAGGAATATTCGTCCCCAAATGACACTACCACTACACATTGTAATGCAAATCAGATCATAACATAATCGGTATGCACAGTCAACCAATAGAAACAAAATACGAAGAGATAAGAAAACATAAGCTTAAGAGTAGGAAGACTAACCTCAAGTGCTGAAAAAATGAAGATAGCGGGATCTCATGTCGGCCTCAGCCTCCCACGTAGCAACCTCAACAAGATGTATGAAGATGTTATAGTCTTTTGTGCATACTTGCTGTTAATATGACCTTATGAAGATGTTAAATTCATCAAATGTCAATATGATGCGGTCCATTACAACTTAAAAATGTTACTCTAAAGTCATGAACTACAATTGGTTTAACAAGGCCACTATGAAATCATATCCTCAATGAATTGGCTATCTCATTCGAATAAAATGGCTAACAATTCATTGTCTAAAAGTGATGTATGTAAATGGAAATAATATTATGTTAAAAAATTTAAAGATTGGCTAATGTATAATGTATAAAAACATAAGCATGTTGCACATGAAAATTGGCTTATGCAAACAAATATTGTTATGTAATCTATGCCCAATTGTTAAGGCCAATACTAATCGTATGCCAATAAAATGGCTAACAATACATTGTCTAAAAGTGATGTATGTAAATGGATATAATATTATGTTAAATAATTAAAAGATTGGCTAATGTATAATGTATAAAAACATAAGCATGTTGCACATGAAAATTGGCTTGTGCAAACAAATATGGTTGTGAAATCTATGCCCAATTGTTTATGACAATACCAATCGTATGCCAATAAAATGGCTAACAATACATTGTCTAAAACTGATGTATGTAAATTTCTATTATATTATGTTAAATACTTAATAGATTGGCTAATGTATAATGTAAAAAATTTAAGCATGTTGCACATGAAAATTGGCTTATGCTAACAAATATGGTTATGAAACTATGCCCAATTTTTTATGTCAATAAAATGGCTAACGATACATTGTCTAAATGTGATGCATGTAAATGTCTATAATATTATGTTAAATAATTAAAACATTGGCTAATGGTTCATACATATTAATATGAACATACGTAAAATTGACACATGCCAACAAAAATTGTTATGTAGTTTAAAATTAAAAGGTTGATGCCAATACTAATCATATGCCAACCTTGTGTAGTTAGAATATCAAATGATAATATAAGCACATATAAATTAACTTAATGAACCCATAATCAAGGGTATGCAACACATTGGTACAACTCCCAACATGCTTTTAAAGAAGGACATAGGAACACATGAAACTCATTGAATGAAGTTTTCATCGTCCATAAACGGTGATATGAAGCTACTAAACTAAAGTAAGTAAGTAATGTGAGTTATTACAAAATTAAAGGGGTCTAGATTAAGTATGTGACCAGAATGGGGTGTTAAAGGAAGTTATATAAGTCTTACTTACACCTAAGCTACTATGTTAAAAGAATATTCACGAATAAAGGTGTTAGAATGTGTGAGACTAGTCATATTAACACCAAAGGATGATATGTAAGGAAAATTCACATTTCATCAATTAAAGTAAGGATGATATGTAAGGACAATTAAAATTTCATCAAAGTAAAGTAAGGATGTTATTTAAGGACAATTCACATTTCATAAATGTAAAGTAAGTATTATAAGTCATCAAAAGAGTTGTTAATCTCAATCTAGAAGCAAGCCTCCATAATGCTTGAGTCAACACTAGAAGATAAAGAAGAAATGAACTTTCACATAATGAGGTGAGTAATTATGTTAACCTATAATGCTAATGAAAATGGTGACAACATGATAAGAGGCTAATGTGAAAGATGAGAGCAATATCGAATGAGCCTTAGTAAATGTTACCAAAACGTACTCACATATGAGAGTGTAAAGTTAATGAAGAGACCAGTCTCTATGTACACTCTAATGAAAGTATTGAGACTGATGTATACTTAATACTAATGATGAGATGATAAATCATCTATTCATATATGATGTCCTTATCCTAAAAGCCAGCTTCCATGACGCATGAGTTGAATGAAAATGAACTTTATACTGAGCACCGATAGGCTAGCAATTATCGGTGATGCCTTCTTTCGTGAAGGGCAGAGGTTCACGTAACCCTTTAGTGATCAAGTATGCAGTGTCACGTCTAGGGGGTTGTCTCGGGGCGTGACATATATATATTGTCACGTCTAGGGTATACTTTGGGTCATTAAAAACTTTGTATTCAGAGCACAAGGTTTAGAAAAGTCTTGGGATGTTTCATAAGGCACTTCGAGTAGAGTCGTGTACTTGTGTTTCAAGCGCGCCATATTTACGAATAGGTAGCTATAACGTTTTTACGAGATTCCACTTCATTAATTACTCTAAAGTCGTGCCATAGATTTGATCTCTATAAAAGTCCTCCTCTCCTAACCTCGATTTATGCTTTAACAGAATATGCCTCCACGTTGGTATCATGTGACAAAGAATCTTTTTGAAAATGTGAGCCAGGAGGTTCCCCAAGTGCCAATCAACCCTTTGGCTGTGCAAGTTTCTAATGATGAGTTTGGAGCCGCAATACATGCATTATCCTATGTTATGATGGCTCAAGAAAATAGAAAGGTTATGTCTCCCATGAAACCAAATGTGGGTATGACAACAACTAGAGTGAGGGTCTTTACTAGGATGAATTCTCCAAAATTTCTTAAGTCTAACGTTCAGGAAAATCCTCAAGATTTTTATTGACGAGAATTATGGATGTGACTTTGGTTGAGGAGTAGAGTTGGCCGCTTGTCAACTTAAGGGATTTTTTTCAAATTTGATTTGAACAATGGAAGGAAGAGAACGAGGTTTATACGGGTCATTTTGATTGGGAGATATTTAGGGTTGTTTTTGTTAATATATGTTCTATAACACCTCGGATCCCAGGATATGAGACCTATAACTATAGTTCGCTGTTTGTTTATGGACCCACGGTCCATAGGTGGGTTTTCGTCATTGGGGTCCATTATTTAGGAGTCTCTGATTGCACCCTAAATTGACGAGCACGATGTGTTGTTTGACATGCGGACCGTAGGTCTGGTGGTTGGTGAGGGTCGACAGTTATTCGGAAATGAAGGATGTCGGGTCAACTTCAAATGTTCATATCTTTTTGCACAAAATGAATTATGTGGTCTATGACTTTTCGAATTAAAGATAATTGAATTCTCTCTCCAATGCCACCGAGTTTGCTAAAATCCAAGCTTAGAGTAAAAGTTTATGCTCGTTTCAATAGAGCCATGTTGCGAAGGGCCACAATCACGACCTAGTTGACGGGTATTGATTCAAATGACAATCTCTCAATCCCCTCGTGAGTGGCACCTCTTAAAATGTAAGGCTTAGTTGTTTTTATCTTTTCCCCTATGCATTGGGCACTGAAAATACGTCGTTTGAAACCTATACTAAGTCGTTTAACTTAGTATAATCCTAATACCCTAGTCAAATATACCCATAACCTTCATTCTCCAAACATTAACCCAACTTAGAGCAAAAAGAAACAGGAAAAGTCACCAGTTTCTTCAAAAAACAAGTAGAGGTTTTCTTTAAAGTTCAACCTCGAAATCCAAAGGATCTCTCCATTGATTTCATCCCTTGGTATATATGATTTCATTCGTTTGTTCTTATCACCCATTTGATCACTAGAATTCAGTTAGTTACTCATAAACTATTCAATCACACGGTTTCTAAATTTATAAAATATATTTTTATTTTGGTTCCTTTGATCTATATTACTTATTTCTTGATAATTTAGTATAATTCCTTGCATAGAAATCAAAACTAAGCTTGTGTGAACTTATCCAAGTTCACGAATAATACTTGCTAGATCAGTTAGAAAAAAATTCATGCTTCAGACTTTGACTGTTTTATTGACAGTACATAAATGTTGCGTTCTCAGTTAGCATGTCCGTTTTGAGCTATTGAGTTGTGCATTTTAACTTCATGAATATTCAATTGGAAGTATACTTAGTACCAAGATTGACTAGGATTTAACATACCTTCAATGTCGCACAACTATGTGGCCGCGTATGTTTATAAGTGTCCCCTCTATTGGGCATCATTTTTAGTGATCACGCAACATTTATGCCTTTATACCCCTAATAAGGCATATTGGGTCCCCTGGATGGGGCATATACATCTAACTTTATGTTTCGCCCATGTGGTTTATGTCGGTTAATAATAGCTCCCACAATGGGACTTTTAGTGCATTGACTAGGTTTTGAACATTAACATTAGTGTACAGTTAAACAATGTTACCTTTTACGATTATTATTTTTGGTCCCTGCATTGTTTACTTTTCAGTTATACTTCCATACATTTTTATCCTTGCTTAGATTATATCATTTCTCAGTTATGCATTGTTCAACTATTATACTTTGTTCAACTTAACAAATCTATATCATGCAGGATCAGTAAATTCCAAAAACTGACACATACTTTGTGCTACATCGTTTCACGATGTAGGTTAAAGCACTTAGCATCCAAATCATGCTTAGATAAATTCTCTATTCTACTTCAGTAGTATCATTTGTGAGTCCTCATACTTCCTGGTATATAGACATGCTTTCTTTCGTAGTCTTTATTTCTAGTTTTGAGTTTGTTAGAGTTAGCTGGGGGCATGTCCCAATAACTCAACTCAATAATTTTTTTAGGCATAGTGGTAGATTCAACTCAAGTTGTTAAGTGTTGTTTAAGTCATCCTACACTGTTATTATTATATCATATATATTCAGACTAGTTGGGTTTTCCCCAATTCAAATTTTCATTGTTTTTAGACGCATAGTACATGTCTTACTTGATAATTTTCAGTATGCTTGATATATGCCATGCTCAGGGTTAGCTTGGGGTCATTTGTGATCTTAGGTTTTGTGTTACATCTAAGGGGTAACCTCAGGGCATGACATGTTCTTTCCCCTTAAGATGGGGATTCAAAGGTACTTGATTTTCTTGACCTTCGTCAAGGAAATATGAGGGTGAAGGAGCATGATTTGAAATTCATACAGTTACCCAAGTACGCTCAAACTATGGTTGGCGAGGATGAGTAAGTTTGTGTTGGGTGCTTACCAGTTGGATGTCAAAGAATGACTAATCATCATGCTTATTTAGGAGATTGATGTAGCCTATTTGATAGTTCATTCACAATAAAATTGAAGAAAAGAAATTTAATGATAAAAATAGGGATTCAAAGATGGAAAGAAAGGATAATCGTAATTTCTCACATTGAAGGTCCAGTGACTAATTGTTCCTAAAGAAATGGTTCTAGTGTGAAAATGGTAACTGAATTTCAAAGTTGTGGAAAAAGTAATAGAAGTGAGTGTCTAGCCGATACAAATTCATGTTTTAGTTGTGGAAAAATGGATCATGAGATAATAGATTTTGTATTTCGATTTCTATGAATGAGAAAGATATTCATGATGGCTAAACTTTGGGATCGACAAGACTATGACGGTTCCCCTAATCAAATGATTCATAATTCATGACATTTTAGCTAGTAGTTATAAATTACTTGCTTATAGGTGTATCACTTGAAATTTTAGGACCCTTAATGCCACTAAGGCAAGTCATTGATTCATAGTTAAAAGATGATTGTTTCTCGAAACGATAACCTTTATTTAAGGTGGTC
Source organism: Solanum pennellii (assembly GCF_001406875.1). NCBI lineage: Eukaryota > Viridiplantae > Streptophyta > Magnoliopsida > Solanales > Solanaceae > Solanum > Solanum pennellii. Next base: position 10,619,352 of record NC_028640.1, read on the forward strand.
CCTACTTTCATTATTTGGTTCATTTGTAAGAGAAGAAATGTTATTCGAAATGGTTGTTTTATGTATAAACATACTTTGGTCGTAGGTTCGAGTAGAATGATATTCTTGTTCGCCTAAGTTAGATATCCATGGTTGAATGATATACTCAATACTTGGCCACTAATTATTAAACAATTGGTTGAATGTGCTCATTTAAACAGCTTAAAGGTGGTGACTTTAAAAATACATTTCTTGGGGTATCTCAAATGTAATACTGATGGATGTACCAAAGAAAATGTTGGTCTTAGTGCATTGGTATTTTGTATTAGGAATAATGAAGGTGATTTGGTATATGCCGAAATACAGAAAATAGGAGAAGTTTCAGCAATTGCAGCTGAAATAAGAGCAGTTAAACAAGGTCTGGATGACTGCGTTCAAAAGGGTTGTCTAGCATTAACAATAGAAACTGATTCATTGATTACAAAGGAGATCCTGGATTGGGTTTGGGAGGTTCCTTGGATTGTTTCTAATGATGTGAGGAACATAAAGTTTTCAATGCATAATAGGGATGTGGAGGTGGTTCATACATTCAAAGAAGGGAATAAACTAGTTTTTTTATTAAACTAATAATGTTATCTATCTAGTAGGTATAGATATACAGGGATATTTACATGTACATAAGTTACCATAACCAGAATAAGCCATCATTCAATTGGAAAACAATCAAATACCTAATTTGTGAATGAAAAAAAATGCAAAATAGGGGATTTACCACAGATGCACATATCAAAAATTGATACGTAGGTCTATGACAGGAACAATTACAAGGGAATAATATCCAGGCAATGATAATACACTGCAAATAGAATGAAATAAAGTCACCATCAAAAGTATTGTGTATTTTAAATTCTGATATGATATGAATGTTAAAATGGTTACCTCTCTATATCATAAATCATACATGATGGTATTAGCTTTGATGAATCTCATCCCGTGTAATGTTGATTATTTACGGAGAATAATGTTCTAATATTGGTATGAATTGAAATGGAAGTCCAACTGTTTCCTTACAAAGAGTGAATTGTGTGTGTTAACATCCATCTACATCTTGATCCAAGCTAAAATGTTCACTCATCATGTCAAAGAAGTGTTCTTGGGTGCTGAATAATAGCGTCAGTGAGAGCCTTTTGACGTATAAGTGATTACACTCCGAAATTGGGTGCATTCATGATTTTAGCTAGTTTTTTAAAGCCGATGCTAGTGAAGGCAGACATTAGGCCGACATTCCATTAGAAAAATGAGCCTCATTTGGTGTGATTTTTGAGGAATATCGGACAGACCAATTTTGGGAAACATTTTTTAAATTGGTTACTTACTACTTCTTTAATTTTTATATTTTTTTGTTATTTCTTTACTGTGAGCCACTTTTGGGTCTTAATTAAGTAATAAGACATATGTTTGAATTAAAAAAGAGTAATGATGTTATTATAAATTGTATTCATGTATATATAAATGTGGGGTTGTTTTAACAAAATATAAACATGTCGGTCAATATTTGTACGAAGGTTCAACGTACCCTCAAAGTCCTAGATCTATGTGCCCACAATGGTTTATAAGTCCCCTATGTTGTGCATCAGTTTTAGTGATCACGCCACAATCGTGCCTCTATACTCCTGGCAAGGCATATTGGATCCTCTACATGGGGGCGTATACATCGGACTGCACGTTTAACTCATATTATTTATGTCAGTTAATAGTATCTCCCATAGTGAAACTCTTAGTGTATTGACAATGTTTTTAACATTTAAATTAGGATATAGTACAGCTTGTTACCGTCATGATTAGTATTCAGCCATTGCAATGTTTAGTTTTCAGTTATACTTCTGTACATATTATATCCTTGTTTATATTATATTATTGCTAAGTTATATATTGTTCAACTTATATATTTATTTTATTCAACTTAGCATAACTATATCCTGCATGCTCACTACATTTCTATTACTGACTCATACTTTATGCTACATCATTTCATGATGTAGGTTTAGGCACTCAACATCCAGATCACGCTTAGATATATTCTTGATTAGACTTTAGCAGCTTCAATTGTGAGTCCTCGTACTTCAAGGTTAATTTAAATGCTTTCTCTCTTAGTCTTTATTTCTACTTTTTAGTTTTGTTATTGTCACTCCTCGAAGCTACCTCCTGGACACGGACATGAGACCCAGGATTACGAGTGACCCCAAGCTAACCCTGTTGGCATATCATGATCGAACAAAAGTAAACAGAAGCACTAAATAATGAGCGGAAGCCAATCATGATTTAATCCGAAATGATGGGGAATACCCATATCCTACATCTGAATATATATGAAAACTCAGAGTTTGAAATACAATAGAAAAGTCATAGCATTAGAGCTGAAACTAACTCTGTCTGAAATAAGTCTCTTAACTTACTAAAAGTGTTGGGACATGCCCCTAGCTAAATCTAAAAAAAATTGAAACCAAAACTAAAAGTAAAAGCAAGAAAATAATCATGTCAGTAGTCCTGGAAGAATGAGGACTCATCATTGCTTAATATAAATGCTTTCTATCTTATTCTTTATTTCTAATTCTTAGTTTTGTTAGTGTCACTCCCCAAAGCTACCCCATAGACACATACATGGGGCCTAGGATTACAAGTGACCTCAAACTAACCATGTTGGCATATCATGAGCAAACTAATGTAAATTGAAGCAATAAATTTTGAGCGGAAGCCAATCATGAGATAATCTGAAATTATGGGGAATACCCATATACTAAATCTGAATATATGAAAACGGAGAGTTTGAAATACAATTGAAAATTCAAACTCTAACACTAAAGCTGTAACTAAGTATGTCTGATATGAGCCTCTAAATTTACTAGAAGTGCTGGGACATGGCCGAAGCTCAATATAAAAAAAATTGAACCTAAAACTAAAACTAAAAGCAAGAAAACAATCATGTAACTATTATTGTAAGAATGAGGACTCCTAGCTGCTACTGAACTAAAGATGTGGAACCGATCTATGCGTGATATGAGTGCTGAGGACCTGAAACCACATTACGGGAAGATGTACCGCAGAGTATGCATCAATACTTCAAAGATACTAAGCATGTAGGATAGGTACAACCGAATAATAATTATAACTGAACAAGAAATAAAGCAATAACATAATCTGAACATGATAAAGTTATTGAAACTACTGTACATGACTAAACTGAATGGAGTGACCAAGTTTATAACATGATGAGACTGAATGTTGAACTACACTTATAACATGGTCTATAAAATGGAATTTGAATGAACTGTAAGGAATCTAATAATAACTGACATAAAACCACAGAAGCTAAATGTGGAGTCCGATGTATATGCCTCAACAAGAGGACCCAATATAACTTGCCAAAAGCTATAGAGGCATGCTGGCGTGATAACTAAAATGATACGCACAAAGGAGACCTACCACCTATGGGGCACGTATTTCTGAGATTAAGGTATCAGACCGTAGTCCCCTCAGTATTAAGCTTCCCATATGATTAAGTAATAAATACTTTAAGAATGAAATGTTGTAATATTAGATAGCTCAAAACTGACATGCAAACTGAGAATGCAACATTTATGTAGTCATAATAATGCATTTGAAACTAGTATGCAACTCATAATAACTTACATTGCATGTGTAATTCAGGAACTACAAGAACTACATAGCTAGGGTTCTGAGTTTATGCATGAAACCGACAATAACGATACTAAATTCATAATAATATGATTTAGATCATTCTAACAGCGAAACCCAGCAATTTTTATATTAAAAAAACCCTAGGTCTAGATAACCTTAAGGGAATCAATATTTTGACTGAAATCTAGGACCCAATGGGTAAAAGAAACCCACTACTTTGAACTAGCGTTGCTCAACCTCTTTCTCCTCTTACACTCAAATTTTCTATGTTTTGATGAATAATCTAACTTAGGTAAATTCTATTATATTTCAAGGACAAAATTGACCAAAAATATGTAGTTTATAATTTAACTAACATAGTTTAAGGGTTTAACCTATCAGGAAATTACCAAAAAACCCTAACTTAACTACTATCGGGGTGACTAATGGATGGACATACGGACCTTCGATTGATTGATAGTCCTAGCTGTTTAATCGTCAGTCGTGACTGGGGGCTAACTAAGGGTGTTGATCCATGGACAGGGGACATGGTCCATGGGTCAAACCCTGGGTCGAAAATTCAATAATTTCCTAGGGGGTTTTATGGGAAGGTTGCAGATGCGAGTCACAGACCACCAGCATGGGCCATGGGTCACCCTACAATCTATGGATGGAAACCATGGGTTGCCCCTGCAACTTCTGAAAATCCACATTGAGTCTATTTTTGATTACGTGGTTACAATTAGGATTAGCTGGGGGCATGTCCCAATATCTCAATTCAGTAGAGACTTTTCAGACATAGTAGTAGATTCAACTCGAGTTCTAAAGTGTTGTTTAAGTCATCACTAAAGTCTTATTATTATATCATATATATTCAGACTAGTTGGGTTTTTCCCTAGTTCAGATATCCACTGTTTTTAGCTTCCACATAGTACATGTCTTACTTAGTCATTTTCATGATCCTTGATTTATTCAAGACTCAAGTTCATCTTGGGGTCACTCGTGATATCGTGTTATGTCTAGGGGTGTTATCTTAGGTGTATTTATCTGCCTAAGTTTTCAATATTTTACCATAAACTTGTTTAAGTAATGAATCATCTTGAGTCTATTCAAAAATTCAAAATGATGGATTGCAAGTTTTCTTTTATCGAGAAAAAGGAAAAATATTATTTTTTAGTTTTTGAGGCCTTTTAGAGAGTCTCCACTTAATTTTTGAATAAAAATTAAGAAAACTATGTTTTCAAAAGACATAACACAAAAATCAATTGAAAAAAATTAAAAGGGTTCGGGGATTCCTATTTATATTTTATGAAGTTTTTAAGAACCTAAATACACCAACTTGCGGTTTTCCGGCAATTAACTATGTCGATAACATGTCAACTTTTTATTTTGGAAATAACATCTATTGAAACTGTTTGAAAAATGAATTCTTAGCACTTTATCTAAGTAAACGTCGAATTAAAAAATTTATTATGTTAAACATATTCGAACTTGGTCCAATTTTATGTTGTTAAAAACATTACGGCGTTTTACAGGGATTTGGATTTTTCGAACTTTAAAACAACCGACAAATAAAACAAGTAAATAAACAATAAACAGGAGAGAGGGAAAGAGAATCGAGTCCAAATTCGAGTTTCCCGTACGCCTTGACCAAAAATTTGGACCCTCCTGTTTTGGGTTTTCAACCCATTTAACTTTTTGGGCCTTCAACACAATTCATTTTTAGGTCTTAGGCCCATTGTATCTGTCCTAATATTCTAGCAAAAATAATAAGCGATACAAAAAGGGCTTAAGCCCAAAGATAACCAAATCCAAAATACGAATAAAAGGGGCCTTCTAATCCAACCTCTTCGATCATCTTCAATTCTTTAAACTTCGGACCTGTACGCCAATTTTTGGGTTGACTCGATGGAAGGATTGAGCCCTTGGCTCAAATTAAGGTGGGAGAGATGGCCAAGGCAGTCCACAATGCACTCGAGGGGGAGTTTTACATGGGATTAAAAAAGAGAAATTAATACCTCATCCGATTCGACCAAATAAAAGACAAAATAATAATAAATAATAATAACAACAATAATAATAAAAAACAACCAAAATTAAATAAATATAAATTATAATATAAATGAAATAATCCACATGTAGACATATTGCATGAAAGCAGATAACTGTTCATATACATATACTAAAAGAAATCACATGCTAAAAAAGTGATACAATAATGTATACAAAAAAAAAACACCAACTCAACATAACAAGATGCAGACCCTTTGAATATCGATTATCAAGCCAAGGAGGCGTGAGCATATTAAATCTAAAGTAAAAGAGCTATCATTAACCAAACAGTAACCATATTACTAAAACAAAACTACCACGTAATTATTAAATGAGAAATCTCTTGTCACAATCCAAATCTAACCTTAACCATGGGAAACCATGGTCAACTAGTTTCTCATCCTAAAGGAAAGAACATTATTAACTGTAGGTTAAATTATTTTGAAGAGGATTATTATTGTATTCAAACAATCAACACATAACAGACACTTTTACTAAGTTAACATGCTTGCGAATACGCACAAGAGAAAGTAAACACAACTTTTTTGGCGGCTTACTTGGTTTATCAATAACATCAAAAGAATAAAGACTAACAAATCATTTTTGAAACCCAATTTTTACCATCCACAATATAAATCAATCATCGAGCTTCTTAATTTCATAACGATTTAGAATAATTAGTTCAATAAAATTCAAAATATTTTTCAAATTTATTTTAATTAGTTGCAACTTTTTATAAGTTTTATATAATGTATATATATTTTACATATTATGTATATAATTAATATAGTTATGATTATTCAAAAATCATCTAAAAAAGATTATAATTTTAGTAAAATAATAACTTGAATCATAACATGTATTTTAGGTTAATTAGTTTCTAATTAAAATAATTATTTTATTTTGTTAAGATTAAGAAGCTTATTAATTAATTTATATTTCCTATTATTTATTTATTAATGAAATTCCTAAACCCATTTGTGATAAGACCAAATTTGGGCCTTTCTTCAGCTTCATTTTGACATTCCTCAAGCCCAATATTATTTCTATCCATCCAATTAAAATGACCAATACCTAGCATTACTATGCAACAATAATTAACAACACATCAGCCCATACCCATGAATACCATACCAAAGACACCACAACAGACCCCTGTTTGTTCTTCTTCCTCGATTAAACCCAGAAACGAACAACGAACAAGGCCTCCAGCCCAGTTCAGCAGCCCAAAAACTCAACCGAAACGCTCCACGCAATCGCAACAGCAAAAAATAGGGCACGCGAATTGTCCTACTCGTGTGAGATAGCGCCACGTCAGGATGCAAGGACGGATATCGATCAAGATCGTCCATCCCCCTTTCCTCATCCGGAATAGGGTTGAAAGCTTAAAAAAAGGGTTTCGTCCCAAAATAGTAAAAGTTTTGGGATTTCAAAATTCAAAAAGGGCATCTTGTCATTCAATTCTAGATAGGGTCCCCCCCCCCCCCCCCCAAAAAAAAAAAAAAACCTAGTACCCATTTTAATGTATAGTCCTCATGGTTCACTGTTGAAGTAGTGATTTTTTGGGAGAAATTTCTTGTGAAAAGCGTTAAAAAAATTAATAAGAATTTTTTATAGAAACAGTGCGCTACTAAAGTTGGATGAAGTATAGAGAAAAATCTTGAGATTTAGCTATTAAGAAGAAGAAATCATTGAAATCCGAAGTGCTTGGATATGTTCCTTTTGTCTTGGCTTTGGTTCACTCAATTTCATTCATCCAAGTCTCCTTAGAGTCTCTCATTCAGCGTGGAAACTCCTGCTCTTTCAAGCTCGTTTTGCTCTTTGTTCGCTGCCCGGGAGAAGGTAATTTTTCTCCTGTTATAATAATTCTCATCGCCTTCTGTTTAGTTTCAAGAAGTTACATTACTTGTGTAGTAAAAGCTTTATTATGTGGCTTTCTGTTGCTAGTCATTTCTGACCTTTTGATGTTCCCATACGATATACTCGTCCCTTTGTGATTTCTTGATTTATGTCGCAACCAAAGTTTGTGAATTTGCATCCAGTGTTGATATTCTAGATTTTTCTTCGAATTTCTGTGTGTTATTTCTCTGGTTTGGTCTATTGCTTAATGACATGGGGGGTATGATATTTTCCATTTATAAGTATGCTAGCATTGTGTGAAGTTTGATGACTGTTTAACTTTCGTATCCATGTAGGCATGAACTCTCAAATCAACTTATATGGTTAGCATGCAAATATATTTTTATGTTTGTTCTAATCCTTTAATTTTATCCAGTTCTTGAATTATTTTTCGTACTTGTTTTGTTTACTGATAAGATTCACCCATAGCAAGCTTGTCTCCCCGATATTTTAACTTCAATAAAAAATGCCTACACTTTCAAGTCCAGTAAGTTTAATTATGAGTTCCCTTAGTCTTGGTTTTATCGGGGATTATTCCTTAAGATCGTTAGAAACATGATTTTTACTAAGTATTATCGTTTCATGTGTGTAGTCGGAGCTACGCCGACTTGATTATTGCAGTAGAGGTCCTACCAACAACTTACATGCGAATGCATATTTTAAGGGATATAATTTTCCAAAGTGGAGTCCTTGATGATACCATAGTTTTTTGCTATGGGAAAGAAATTCAGTGATCCAAATAATGCCGGTGCTAAAAGAGTATGGAAATACTTCAGGTTAAATGATTTAATAAATATACGAGAGTATTTTATTTTCATGAGAAAACACCTCTTATTGTGGAAATCAGACTGATGAGGTTAGCTGGGATAAGACAAAGAACTTTTCCTTTTCTTTATTTGGGATGTCCAATATTTTATGAGAGGAGCATCTCTGGGTATTTTGAAGACTTGATTAGGAAAGTTGCTATGATAATCTTCTCATGACATAATAAATTCCTATCATTTGGAGGTTAAGTATGTTTATGTCAATCATGTACTTCAGTCAATGCTAGTTTACTTGTCATCAACTATTAATCTAGCAAAGAAAGTCATGGACCAAAATCATCAAATTTTTACTAAATTCTTTTGGGAAATGTGGGGGGAGTTAAAGGTAAACACTAGGTGGCATGGGTGGATTTGTCTCTTCAAAAAGATGAAGGTGGAATTGGAGTTAGGTAGATTCAGGATATAAATAAAGCCTTGTTTACTTTGCTATGATGGAACCCTAGAGTATCCATAAACTCTTTAAGGGTTGAATACATCTAGAATAAGTACTGCAAGAAAATGCATCAGTTAATTGTGAACATTTCAGAGCCTCACATGTTTGGAAGAAGATTATTAAGATCAGGGTGGAGGTAGAACATGATATATTGTGGCAAATCAAAACTGGATATTCTAGTTTTTGAATTCATAATTGGACCAGGCAAGGAGCATTATACTTTACTGAAGGAGAGTTGGGACAAGATGAGGAATTGGAGGTAAATTATTTTATCATAAATTATGAGTGGAATGAAGAAAAGATGAGATCAGTGACTTTGGAGGAAATGGTATAACATGCAACAATGAAAATCAGGCCCATTTTGAAGGAAAATAGCACTGACAAAGCATGGTGATGCATAACATTAAAGGGGATTTCATTGTCAAATCAACCTATAACAACATGAAAAGAAAACTGTCAGTGAATGAATGGATTAATTATATGAAGTTTAAGTTTTCTATTCAAGATTAGTTTTTTCCTATGGAGGGTTTAAAGGAGGATAATAGCCACATATGATAATTTAAATAAATTGAGGATATATGTGGTCTCAAAATGTTACTTTTGTGAGGAAGGTCAATTGGATACATGTCTTATCTATTACTAGCAGCTCCCATAGAACAAAATCTATGCAAGCATTTTTCTTCTTGTGTAAGTCTCAGCCTTACTAGAAACTAAAACAAACCAGTTATAGATAATGGGAGCACAAGATGTCACAAAAATAAGATCAAATACTAAAGGTAGTCCCTGCAATCATAATGTGGGAACTAGGGAAGAGAATAAATTTTATAAAACATGGGAAGGTGATAACTTGTAGGTCTATGTATTAACAATGCCAATTGGGAATACATCAACTAATAAGGATCAAATTCCCATGGATCGAAAGGATGTCAAAACATTGGTCAGAAATGGTGGATACACTTCAGAGATATTAGTCCAACATACATTATCTACTCGTGAGGTGGAATATACCAATACAAGGTTAATTTACTTGCAACACGAATGGATCTAGTGAAGGAAACCCGATAAGAGTGTTTATAGTTTTTGTATGCGAAATCAGAGAGGAGATATCATATATGCAGAGGCACAGAGCATAGGGGAGGCAACCCATATACATGGATGCATAGATTAGAGCCGTGTGGGATTATTAAAAGTATTGCATCAGTCTGTAACACCAAGTATACAAAACAAATAAAAATCAGTTTTTCAAAATTCTACAGGTGCAATCAACTATAACTATCGACGGACTGTAGTATGATCTATGGTTCGTACTGTGCATCCGTCGTTTTCCACTAAAGCTCTCCCATAACATATCCTAGAAAAATTGACGAAGTGTTGATCCACGGACAGATCTACGATCCTTAAGTCAGACTATGTTTCATCGTCTTTGTCGGTTCATTGAGACTCAAGTTACCCAGCCTCTGACATGAACTACGGATGACCAGAACCGACCGTTGTTCGATCTACAGTTTATAGGTCTGACCTTAAGTGAAGTTTAGCAGTTAGTTAAGGGGAATTACTTATAGGATCAACTTCAAATGGTCATAACCTTTAGCACAAAATGAATTAGGTGTCCCATGATCTATGATATGAAGATAATTAAATTATCTTTCCATAGCCATCGAGTTTGCTGAACTCTAGCCTTTGAGTAAAAATTTATGCCCGTTTTAGTGAAGTCTTGTCAAGCAGATCAAAAGGACGGACCGTCCATTGAGTGGCGTCCTTTCAGACAAGGTCGCCGATTAACTTGACAATAATTAGTTTAGGGGTCTTTTGGTCTTTTTCCAGTTCGTTTAACCCCTAAGATACGTCATTTAAGCCGTAAATCATCAAATTTTAGTAATTTTAAGCCTAGAAACATAACAAAAACTTACCTAAGTAAAATTATTAATTAAAGCAATAAAAATTAGAAGCAAGAAAAGATAAAAAAGTTCAAGAACCCTAGTTTAAAAACACAACAAGGTTTCATCGGTTTCAGCCCCGTAATCTAAAGATTTCTCCGTGGATTTCATCACCCGGTATGTGAGATTTAACTAGTGGGTTCCTTTCACCCATTGGGTCCTTGGTTTTCAGTGAAATTCTTGATTCCCTTATCATGATTAGATCTAGGGTTTCTAGGACTTCAACAAATTATCATGAATTAGTTATTTATATGTTCCAAGTCAGATTACCATATTATTACTCAGTTTATTGCATGAATTTTAGAACCCTAGCTATGTATTTCTTTAAGTAATGAATTACACATGCTAGGTCAGATATTTCAGTTACTTCATATATACATGTCTCATTTATTACTACATCATTGTCAAATAAATTTTTGCATTCTCAGTTTCCATGTTCAGTGTTGAGCTATCCAATATTTATAGAAATTCAGTCATAATGTGTTAATCACTTAATTAATTGGGACTAGCATAATACCGAGTTGGACTAGGGTTCAGCATTAACCGAATAGTCCCAAGTTAATAGCCAAGTAGGTTGTAAGTCCCCTATGTAGGTATCATTTTAGTGATTACACCATCATGCCTTTTTTCCTCTAGTAGGTATATTGGGTATCTCGATGGGGTTTATATATCGGACTCCAAATTTAGCTCATGTGGTTTCACTATCGTTTATTAGTAATTTCCACGGTTCAATCAGACTCTATTGCAGTGATTGTATTTACAGTTAAGTTAGTATTCAGTCTCAACATGTTATTAGTTTTGTCATTGCATCCAATTAGCTTAGAATTTATTATATTATTTTCAGGATATTACATATGCTTTTGTGCTTGTTCAGTTATGAATTATTTCATCTTTATTCTATCTTACATGCTCAGTACCTTTTATGTACTGATGCATACGTGGGCTACATCTTCTCATGATGTAGGATGAGGTTCATAGCATCCAGATCAAGCTTAGGTCAATTTCCGATCTCTAGTTCAACAAAATCTGTGGTGAGTCCTTATTCTCCGAGGACAATATTCATGAGTTATTTCTAGCATTTTTGTCCTTTAGTTTAAGTTATTCCTAGACTTAGTTAGGACCTGTCCCAGCATTTTTAGTCAGTTAGAGGATATTTTAAAATATACTTAGTTTTAGCTTATTATTGAGTTGACAACTTCTTTGTATTAAATTCATCAGTTTTCATATATGTCAATTTTAGCATATGGGTATTCCCATATTTTCATTTTAGATTATGATTTAGCATCGCATTCAGGTTATTATCTTTAGTATGCTCGTGATAATGGTAGCAGGGTTAGTTTAGGATCACTTGTGGTTCTAGGTCTCGTGCCCATGGCTCAGGGGTAGCTTGGGGCTTGAAAACTTTGCATCAGAGCACTAGATTTAACTGTCCTAGGATTTCTGAAAAGTCGCACTAAGTAAGGTCTTTTTCATGGGTGTGAAGTGGACCACATATAATGAGAGAGAGGTGATGAAGTGTTTTAGGAAAAACATCACTTTCTTAAAACTCTTATCGTGCGTAAGGTATGATCTAATTCTATTATAACTCAATGTTGTATGTTTTAGATCATGCCTGCTCGTAAAGCTAACGCCACGAATGCGAATGCCAGAAATGCAATCGCAGCTCCTCCAATCCCATATCAGGATGTCTCCAATGCTGAGTTCAAGAACACCACTCAGATGTTGGCTCTAAGTGTGGCCACCCAGAACAATCTGGTTCAAGCTCATGTGAATGAAAATGGTGGATCCACTACAGCTAGGGTCCATGACTTTGTTCGAATGAAACCATATGAGTTCTTAGGATCTCAGACTAGTGTGGATCCCCAGAACTTCTTAAATGAGATCAAAAAGATCTTTGAAGTGGTGTAGGTCACTAGGAATGATCGGGTTGAGTTGACATTATACCAGCTGAAATATGTTGCTCATATCTGGTACACTCAGTAGAAGGAAAATGGGGGTAGAGATACAACTCCTATTACTTAGGATTGCTTGAGTTAAACCTTCATGGGAAGGTTTTTCCCAATAGATTTGGCAGAAGCAAAGGCTAAGGAATTCATAAATTTAAGGCAAGGAAACATGACGGCCCAAGAGTATGGGCTCAAGTTTAACCAACTCTGCAGGTATGCTCCTCACATGGTTGCTGACTCCAAGGCTCAGATGAATATGTTTTTTTATGAAGTGTCAGATTTAATGAAAACAAAGTAAAGAAATGATATGTTACTAGGAGATATGAACATCTATATGATTATGACTCATGCTCAGCAGGTTGAGGGTGATAAGCTTAGGGAATAGAATAAGGAGAATAAGAAGGCTAGGAAAGGGAACTATGACTATTCTTAGAAAAAATCGATGGTCAAAATAGCTCGGAGAGTAAGCAGAAATTTTCAATCCCAGCCACTTCGTCAGCTAGTGTTCCATCATCAAAGGATAAGTATGATCAGGAGGTTAAGGCACCAGGTTCTAAGTCTCATGGAAGTGTTTCAGGCACCAAGACTTACCCCACTTACCCTGACTGTTGTAAGAGACATCTAGGTGAGTGCCTCACTTGAAAGGAAGGACAATTTGGGTGCGGTCAGTCTGGTCACAAGTTGAGGGATTGTCCTTATACACAGGGTCTAGGAGGTGGTAATGCTTGAGCAGTACCAGCATGTAACCCGACTGAGCAGGGTAACTCATATGGTCCGGGTGGCGGTCAATGCCAAAACAGGTTGTATGCTCTTTAGGATCGCCAGGATCAGGAAGGTTCATCTGATGTAGTCACTGGTACATTACGAGTCTTTCACCTTGATATTTATATATTATTAGATCCAGGGGCATCTCATTCTTTTGTAAATCCCTACATAGTATTACAAATTTGTGTTAGTCTAGAAACTCTCTCAAAACCTTTCTTAGTCTCTACTCCTGTTGGTTACCCAGTTATAGCTAGACGCGTATACAAAAATTTACCTATCACAGTCTCTTGGAAGGTCACCTCAGCAGATGTTGTAGAGTTAGAAATGGTTGTCTTTTATGTCATTCTAGGCATGGATTGGTTACATTTATGTTATGCCTCAATCAATTGTAGAACTAGGATTGTTCGTTTTTTATTTTCAAACGAACCAATCTTAGAATGGAAGTAGCTTAGTGCCTATGGGTCAATTCAATTCTTACCTTCATGACAGAAAGATGATCTTTAAGGGTTATCTGTATTATCTAGTTGGGTTGAGAATTCTAGATGTGAAACCCCAACTCTTGAGTCAGTTCCAGTAGTTAGTGAGTTTCCAGAAGTGTTTCCACTAGATCTTCCCGGAGTCCCTCGGGAAATTGACTTTTGAATTAATCTCCTTCCAGATACCCAACCTATTTCTATTTCTCCTTACAAAATGGCTCCAGTGGAGCTTAAGGAATTGAAAGATCAGTTGTAAAACCTTTTAGACAATGGCTTCATCAAACCTAGTATTTTTTCATGGGGTGCACCAGTGTTGTTTGTAAAGAAGAAAGACTGTTCTATGAGAATATGCATTGATATATCAAACATTAATAATTTTTTTGTATTAAAATCATCAGTTTTCATATATCCTAGTTTTATTATAGGGGTATTCCCCATCTTCTCATATCAAATTACTCCCTCCGTTTAAAAAAGGATGGTCTAGTTTGACTTGGAACGAAGTTTAAGAAAATAAATAACATTATTTAATTTTGTTGTTCTAAATTAAAGTTATGTAAAATGTAGCAAAATGCCATTAAATCTTGTGGTCTTAAACATGCCATGTGGAAACTTAAAGTTAAAGTGTTGCCAAAAAAGGAAAGGGGTCACTCTTTTTGAAACATACTAAAAAAATAGGGACATTCTTTTTTAAACGGAGGGAGTATGATTAAGATTCCACATTCAGTTTATTCTATTTAGTATGCTAATGATCATTCTAACAGAGGTAGCTTGGGATCACTTGTTGTCCTAGGTCCCGTGTCCACGTCTCAAGGGTAGCTCAAGGCATGGAAAAAACAAATTACTAGAGACCCACTTCCCTATAATCAAGAATTTTCTAATGTTTATTTTAGATTATCAAAACTAAAATGAAGTCATGAAAATTGTTAGTGTAATGTTTTCCTTTCTAAAAAAAATAGAATAAAAATATATACATTAACAAATAAATAAAATCACAACTTGATGATTAGCCCGGAAAATGAAATACCCATTAATAAAACACAACAGAAAAGCAGGTTCTCATAATACAAAATTGTGAACAAATACCAAGAATCATAACAAAGTTACAGATATTTAGACACTTCTAGCACTGACCTAAAAATATGAACGCTATTTTGATCAATACAAAGATGTCATGAAAATCAATAAAACAAAAAAATTCCAGTTTAGAAAATTTGAATTCACGCTAGGGCTTAGAGAGAAGACTTGACGCAGACATGAGGTTTCTAGTGATTTCGAGAACATGCTGAGTTTTTCCTTTAGTTTGTCCACTCTTGTAATTTCCTTAAGTTGACATAATTACACCCATGCATTACGTTTAAATATTTAAACATCATAGTACCTCGATTATAGGTATGCCCACTGTAAATTATATATCATATTTGTGAATATTTCTAAATATGCAAAATGCACTTCTAGGTAACAAAATATCATGATAATATGAAACTAAAGAAACTCAAAATTGTTAACTTAGCAGTAGACTGTACCATTCTTCTAGGAAACTAAAAATTTCAAAATGAGGAAGATATCTTATGCTATTGGAAATCTAATGGACAATGAATTTCAATCAATATTAAATGAAAAGTCAGGGGGAAGAACCGAATCTTAACTGTAGATAGTTAGGACACTCGCCTTCTGTAGTTTTTGATGCTATGAATAATTCGAGTTTTAACATTGCGCTTGAAGATTCAAATACAACAACAGTTGCATTCGTTTCCTCCACAAGTAGAAGTGTTTCTCCCAATTGCACACAATGTTTAGGTGGTCGCACAAATAATATAGTGACTCTTAAAATAATTGAATTATCGAACCCAAAGTAATTTTGAGTTAACTATTAGCCTAATTATTTATTTAACAGTACCAAAAGTTTTTGATTTTTATTTGTAAAGAGATGAATGCAAGAATTAAATAATAAGATTATGTCGTTAAACTATTTCAAGGCCACAACATGCATAGGGTTTCATGTATCTCATATGATGCACGAATTAACTAGCTTATCAAATTACTGATTTATAGGTTTGAATTTATGATAATAGTCTTTCGACCTCTAATCGCCTACTCCAAATAGTTGTCTTGAACTACATCGTTGAGAGGGATAGAGAGTCCTAATTGGCGATAATTATATTTCATCCTTCTTCCTAACAAAGTTAGATGTTTGTCCGGGCGTCACTCCTAAAATAATCAATTCAATTTAATGGAAGATCATGCTTTCGGTATCCTTTGGTCTATCTACAGTTTCCCTCAAGTTAAGAGTAAAAAAAGAAATTTATCTCTATGATGGTTAGTCAAGAAATACTAAAACAAGAAAAGAAAATTAATTTAAGCGATAACAAATCATTAATTAGAAACAATCAATTTCGAAAATTTTCCAAAGCTACAGCCCCATAACAATGGCCTATAGCTACTAATCATATCATATCATATCATATATTCATATAAAAGAGAACCCTAGACCCGCCTACGTGGCCCATCACAAGCAAGAATTCCCTTTTAAATTTATTTATTTCCAAAACTATCCTTCCTATTTCAACGAAAAGTTGTGACTTTTATGAAAAGTTGCAAATTAAATGAAGAGGTGTGACTTTTGTCAAAAGTTGTAACTTTTATGAAAATTTGTGACTTCAATGAAGAGTTGCGACTATTATGAAAAGTGGCGACTTTTATGAAAAGTTGCAAATTTAATGAAGAGGTGTGACTTTGATCAAAAGTTGTGACTTTTATGAAAATTTCTGACTTTAATGAAGACTTGCGACTATTATGAAAAGTTGTGACTTTTATGAAGAGTTGCGACTTTAACGAAGAGTTGTATTTTATTAAAAGTTGTGACTTTTATGAAAGGTTGTGAACTTTCTTAAGGTTTGTAACTTTTCCAAATAGTTATAACCTTTCTGATACGACACAATAATTATTTGTTCACACTACATTTTGTTGTATATAAAAAGAGTAATTCTCTCTTTCTAAATAAAAAGAACTTTAATCATCTTCTTCTACTTTCGCAAAATTAAATGTCGGTGTACTTTACTCTTGTTAAGTACTTACTGACACCACTATATTATATATACATATATATATATATATATATATATGTATATATATGTATATATATATATATATATATATAGGAGGGAAGACTACTCCACCTTAATTTCGTGTAAGAAGTTAACTCCACCTAAGGGCAGTCAAGTCTCACTCAACTCAGCCCCTTTCGCAGCCTATTCTGCCTAACGTTCCAGGACATTTTTCTTCTTTTATGCCTTAGATTATTTTTCATACATTAAGATGAAATCAGCACATAAGAATACGGGCAAACTCAACCTTTATAGTTATAATCAAAACAATACAATGGACTCACTCATTGAACAATAATTTTGTCCAACTTTGACTTCCACTTCAACTTACGGAACAATCACAAGTCGATTGTTGGGTTAGACACTTCTTAAAACCCTCATATTTTATTACAAGTGTCTTGGTGAAATTCCAAACTTAATCTTGCCTCTTTCACTTTTAGGATGACAAGTCTATCCAATTTTCTATACTTAGCCAATTTCGTCCAACACACAAGGTAATGCATACAAGAGATACAACGAATAAGGACACAAGCGGTTACAAAAAGGTAGCCGCCGCATGTGCTTGGCATGTGAACTTGTTCACTGACTTTCGTTTCATTGCTGCATTTTACATCAATGTTTTTGGACTCTATTACAATATGAATGTATTTTATAGTCATTGCCTCATCAAAGTCCACCCTAATCCATTCGCACAAATTCCATACATGCGCACCACCATTGTCTTGCCACTGCCTACAACTACCTGCCTTTGGCAATGCTAACTTTTAATTAACTCGTGTCGTTTCTTGTTTTCTTGCTGAGCTTCACTCACAATTGACAATGATTCAATCTATCTCAGCTCAATTTTCCCGCATTTGGCCAGACCATCTGATTTTCGCATGACAACTTTGCCCAAAATTGATGTCAGCCAGCGCCCAAGCCATGCCATGAGTTGTTTCCTTGCCAACGCCATATCATGTCTTGACACTATCCTACTAACATATTTTGAACCCAATTTACCATGCCAACAGTCTACTCACACAATGCATGCTTGATTCCACCTGCATTTTGGCCTTTGGCAAAGTCATTCATGTCAACCCTTTGCCACACCCATGCATATGTTTAGTCATTTGGTCAGGACCCTTACAAACATTCCCAACCTAATGAAACTCGACGTCCAGGTTGAGGACATCATTCATCTGAACCTATTTGAGTTCCGAACAAGGATCATATCCTGTCCAACATCTTTATCTTTATCAAACGCCAAAGAGTTTACTTTTGACATTTCTGCATCATTGTTCTTTTCCTTTTCCAATTCGACAGCAAGTATGGCATTCGCTTTCACTTGCGCTGGACAATCCCTTTTCAAATGAGGACCACCACAAGTAAAGCATTCTTCAAACTTTCCCTTCTGTTTTGGAAAAGAAGACTCCTCTTGTCTAGTGTTCCCACCTTCATCTTTCTTTTCGGCAGCTTGTCCCTTCCCATTTTTCATTCACTCTTTCTCTTTGTTTTTATGTTTGAAGTGTGTAATCCCTTGGGTCGTTACCGTCATCGAAGTCATCCAACTTGTCTGCTACCATTATGGATGAAATAAGAGTTGGGACATTCTATATCCTTAACTCTCTTTGTGTCCATCCTTTCAACCCGCTTATGAAAGAGTGAAACTTGTCTTCTTCGACCATGTTTCCTATATTCTACATAAAGGACCGAAATTCCTTGATATAAGGCCTCACTGTGCTGCCCTGTTTCAAACGTCGTAGCACATCCCTTGCCAACTAAGATTAATTGCTTGGATGGAATTGAGTTTTCAATTCTTTCTTTAACATTTCCCACGTTTCAATCTGTGTTAGGTTCAAACCCTCTACTTCAGCAACCCTTGTTTTCCACCAAACCTTGGCATCATCACATAAATACATAGTTGTGACTGACACTTTCTCAGCATCTTGAACCTTTGCTGCCTTGAAGTAGTTTTCTATATCCAATGAAAGTTCTCCAATTCCTTTGCACTCCTCACACCATTGTAATCCTTAGGTTGTAGAACCATCATTCTTATGGGTCCAATTCTTCCTTGAAACACCCGACGTAGAAGAAGAACTTCACAACGCCTATCTTCTTTCCCCGTGCGAACAAGTTCAATCTTTTGTTGGGTTGTTTCTTGTTTGGATGGATATTCTGCCTCTAACAACAAAGATTTTTCGTTTAGAAAATATTTGGTAAAGGTTAATTCTGCCTTCACTCTTTGAATTGGAGTTACCAGATCAACCAAGTCCTTCCCATCGTTTGTTCCACAAATAAGTTTCCAATCGTGTCACCCTTTCCCGTTGTTCAGCGTTTCCCACAGCCATGAAATAGTCTATGCAATGCTCTGATACCAATTGTTAAGAAGGAAGACTACTCCACCTTAATTTTGTGTAAGAAGATAACAAAACCTAAAGGCATTCAAGTCTCACTCAACTCAGCCCCTTTCACAGCTTATTCTGCATGACGTTCAAGGACGTTTTTTTTCTTTTATGCCTTAGATTATTTTTCAGACTTTAATATGAAATCAACACATAAATATACGGGCAAACCCAACCTTTTATATTTCTAATCAAAATAATACAAAGGACTTACTCGTTGAACACAAATTCTATCCATCTTCGACTTTGACTTGACATAAGGCACAAACACAAGTTGGTTGCTGCCTTAAACACTTCTTAAAACCCTCACGTTTTATTCTAAGTGTATTGGTGAAATTCTAGACTTAATCTTCCCTCTTTCACATTTAGGATAACAAGTCTATCCTATTTTCCATACTTAGCAAATATTGTACAACAGACAAGGATGTCCATTTATAGAACATGTGGGAGCCTTGTGTTGACATAGCATAGTGCTGTGACACATGTATAACACTTGTCAAATGCTTAGACAACTAAAATATAATTCAGTTGACATCCCTAACTGATATAAAAAATTCAAAATTCGAATTCAAAATGCATATAAGAGATACAATGAATCTGGACACAAGCGGTAACAAAAAGGTAACCGCCGTATGTGCTTGGCATGTGAGCTTGCTGACAGGATTTCGTTTCTTTGATGCATTTTACATCACTATTTTAGACTCTAATACAATGTCCAAAAATTATATAGTCATTGCCTTATAAAAGTCTAACCGTATCCATCCGCACAAGTTCCATGTCTCCGCACCACCGACGTCCTGCCGCTGCCTTGCTTGGGCAATGCTTACTTTTAATCCACTCGTGCCATTTCTTGTGTTCTTGCTGCGTTTAATTCATAATTGACAATGTTTCAATTTATTTTAGCTCAATCTTTCCGCATTTGACTAGACCATGTGATTTTTGCATGCCAACTTTGCCCACAATCGATGTTAGCAAGCTCCAAAGTCATGCCATGGGTTGTAGCCTTGCCAACACAAATATAATGTCTGGACACTGTCCTACTAACATATTTTTAACCCAATTGACCATGCCAACACTCTTCTCACACAACGCATGCTTAATTCCACCCGCATTTCGCCCTTTGGAAAAGTCATTCATGTTAACCCTTTGAGATGTCTATGCCTATGTTGAGTCATTTGGTTAGGACACTTACAAACTTCCCCCACCTATTGAAACTCGACGTCCTCGTTGGGGAAATCATTGATCTAAACCTATTTGGGCTCCGTACAAGGATCATATCCTATCCATCATCTTCGTCTTCAACCAACGCCAAAGAGTTTACTTTTGACATTTCTGCGTCATTGCTCTTTCCCTTTTCCAATTCGGCAGAAATTCACTTTCACTTGCACTGGATAATCCCTTTTCAAATGAGGACCACTACAAGTAAAGTATCCCCCAAACATTCCCTTCTTCTTTGGAAAAGAGGACTCTGCTTGTCTAGTTTTCCCACATTCATCTTCCTTTTCGGCAACTTGGCCTTTCCCATTTTTCTTTTACCCATTCCCCTTGTCTTTTTGTTTGAAGTGAGAAGAACCCCTTGGGTTGTCACCTTCATCGAAGTTAGCCAACTAGTCTACTGCCACTATGGCAAAATTAAGAGTTCTGAAATTTTATCTCCTTAACTCTCTATGTGCCCATCCTTTCAACCCGCTTATGAAAAATTGCAACTTGTCTTCTTCGACTATGTTATCTATATTCAACATCAAGGACAAAAATTCCTTGATATAATCCCTCATTATGCTGCCTTGTTTAAAAATTCTCAGCCCATCCCTTGCCAACCAAGACGAATTGCTTGGAAGGAATTGAGTTTTCAATTTTTTTTTAACATTTTCCACATTTCATTAACAATTCTACGTGGTGCCACCACAAACAAGAATCTCCTTTTAAATTTATTTATTTCCAAAACTAGCCTCTTTCATGAAAAGTTGTTACTTTTATGAAGAGTTACGACTTAAATGAAAATATGTGACTTCTATAAAAAATTATGACTTTTATGAGGAGTTATGACTTTTATGAAGAGTTGCGACTTTTATAAAAAGTTGAGACTTTAATGAAGAGTGACAACTTTTGTGAAACGTTGTGATCTTTACTAAGTGTTACAACTTTTTCAAATAGTTGGAACATTTCCGATAAGGCACAATAAACATTCGTTCACACCATCCTTTGTTGTCTATAAATAAAGAAAGTTCCTCTCATTTAATAACAATGAAAATTTTAAACCTCTTCTTCTTCTTCACGACTAAATATTTGTTCATGTTCAGTGGCTTACTGACATTATTGTTTATGTTACAGATCTTGGTATGTATTTTTACCTTTATAAATTTATGCTTATGTTACTAAGGATAAATGATAAGATGTAATAAATTTTATTTTCCTTAACATTATTAATGTTTGTTACCACGTAATCTTCTATGTAAGATAATATATTATTTTTGTATTCATCAACGATAGGTTTAAAATGTTATTTTATAAAGGTTGTGACGATTATGTAAGGTTGTAACTTTTTGCAAAGACTTGTGACCTTTCCATTAAGACACAATACGTATTTGTTCACATTACCTTTTATTTTCTATAAATAAGCATTTATTCTATTGTAATAGATCCTGCTATGTTTTAAAATAATTCATTTATGCCTATGTTATTAATTTCTATTTTGATTACGTGTTTTAAACTTAGTTGTTTATACATATGTTTTTGTTCATTATGTTAAAGTAGGTTAATCAAGACTTTGATGTAATCATTAGACTATGAGTGTCATGTAGATTAGAATCCTTAAACTTTTAAAATATATGACACTAATGTTTTCAATGGGTAAAACACAATGGGTTGTCCAAGAATGGAATTTTGTGTGTTCAAAGTTATGGTGGTTTCACACTACATTAGAGTTTTAGTTATTAAACTTTCTATCTTATCAAGACATTCAATAGATTAGTGACATTCAAAAGATAAAGGAATGTAATGGAATGGTAAGTATTGTACTCAACCTTAATCAGAAGTTTGCGTTCAAATGGTTGATTAAAGTCAATGAATTACCCCTCAAAGTAGGATGAATCCATAATAATCAAATATTAAATAAATAGTCATATCCTTAAAGATATTAGATTAAAAGTTTTAAAATTTTTTTTTAACCATACTGATCGAAACATAAACAACAACATATGTCTTTTGGATATAAAAGTAGTGTTGTCGACTTCGAATGATTTTGAATAAGAAACTTGACAGGACATCATTTAATCCAAATTATTTGAGTGATATACGTTATTTCATTCAACTCGAAGAGATGTCCTTTTAAATTTTAATTAATTTATCAAGTGGACAACTAATTATATAAGATGTATAATATTTATATTTTGTATGTAAAGGTATTTAACAGGAGAAAAACATTCGCAATTAATTAATAAAATATTTATAACATTTTTTGAAGATACAAATATATACATTGAAACAAGTACATATATTTTCTAAAGACTTGGGGGATGTGTAACTACAATAAAGTGATGAATTGATACAAAAATGCATACACATTTACAATCAAATCCTTTTGGTTTTACCTAGTCAAAAACACTTATTATCAAATGTTCATAAATACATTATTGACGTAGTTCACCATTGCGCGAACGCTGACATTTTATCTAGTTTTTACATATCCTGGTATGTTTTTAACTCATTAATTCATGTTGATTATATTGGTTGTTGTTTTCCAGTACAAGTTTTAAACTCTATTGTTTATGTTTCTGCAAAGTTATTGTCTCCGGTTAAATTAAACATATACATATATAATACGTATATTTATTGTGCAGAAAATATTATTGTACTCAGTCCAATTGTTCATGTTTTGATATTCTATATTAATTTCTATAACTTAAAAATACTATATATAAGCTTACATATAATCTATTTTTACATAGATATGAAATTTCTCACTTATTAATCGAAGAGATTCAATATGCAAGTTCAAAAGTTATAATTGTTTTAATGTTCAAGCATAATTTTTTTTGGTTATGTTAACAAAATTTTAAATTATATACTAAGACATATATCACAATTGCATAATTTATGCACCTTAAATGTTTATTTTTATTAAGAAATGTATTTGTATATATACTCTTATTTTCTTCTTTTTTTCCTTTTAATGTTGATTATAGAACCAATGATTTATTATTTCATGAATAATTAATTGATTAGAGGTTCTTGAGTTATGCGAAAATGTCAAATAATAAAATTCATTTTGGAATATTGCTAATATATTTTTAAATTTTTCCATTATTGTCAATGTATGGATATTACTAAAAACATTATTAGCAAGTTCAATGCAATTATAATTTATGACCGCAAATTACCTAGTATTTATACAAAAGAGAAATCCTTAAGTTGTCTTTATATATTTATTATAATGTTAAATTTAATCTCCTAAGTTGTCTTTTTAAATTTCTTGTATAATCTTTTATTTTAATTCGTTTTAACTTCAAATTTATTCATTTTTTCATCATTTTATCCTATAAAAAAAATACACTAATTAGCACAATATATAAAATTTATGTTCAAAAAGGACAAATAAAAATACTAAATGTGAGACAAATAGTGATGAGAAAATATATTTTTGGCCTCACATCATCACCCACACTTGAACTTTCGCTCGTCCTCGAGCCAACATTAAAGTCCATCTCAAAAAATCAAATTGTGAATGTTATCACTTTGATTGATACAAATAATTAGGTCATATAGAAATTCCAAATTGTCAAGTGCAATTTCTGCTCATTATACAAGACATCCAAATATAAAACAAACCTCTAACCTTCTAACGTCAAGGAAGGACTTTGAACTAATCAAATGTAAGTATGCTTGCCTATTCTCATCAAAGAAAGTAAATAAAATCACCTATCTATCATGAAAAAAGTGCCCGCGCAAAAAGAAATAGTCCACACACACAATTCAAAAGATTTAATATAAATTAAGGACCTCATATCAAGAACAACTCTCACATTCACAAAGAAAATTCACATGTGTGCATAAAGAATAATATGCTTGCCCATTACTTTTTTCACTAACCACTCTTTTTTTCATTTAGAATTAACAACTAGAATAATTCTATGTTTTAATGCTCAAGGAATAAAGGTGTCAAAATTAGGGATTTGTCACGCCCTAATCCTACACCCTGGGCATGATAGACACTCAAAAGTCATTGTTGGCCTCGAGAGGACCATTGGCATGACTTACGTATTTAGCAGAAGACATAAATCAATAAACACATAGTTATGAGATAAACTGGAATGTTGTAAATGAACATTCAACTTGATCATTAAGGCAAAACCAAGTCTTAACATAAGATAATGACAATCAAAAGACTAAAGGACTAACATCTGATGGACTATGAAGCCTCCTAACAAAAGAGATGGATATTGGGACAAACCCCACAACATCCTACCGAACTTAACTAGAAAACAAATAAAACAGTCCTCCAGAATTCAAGGAGGCTCAGTAACAGACTCTGAATGCTCAAGTTGAATGAACGGTGCATTGGATGTTGATCCTGGTTACCTCAACTGACTCTGAATGCTCAAGTTGAATCAACGGGGCGCTGGATGTTGATCCTGGTTACCTGTGTCTCCATCAGAATACGATGCAGGCCAACTGGTATCAGTACATTGCATGTACAAGTATGCAAGTTGGAATGCTAGCAAACATAGGCTTGAAAGAGATTATGAGAGTTATACTTATCTTGGCTCTTCTCAACTTATGACTAACTCAACTGAAGATAGAGCAATAAAAAACATGTGATATATATTACGTTCTATAAAAACAACTAAAAACAATGTTAGTTCTTTAAAGATAAAACAATAACATACTTAACTTTACTTATATAAAAAGTAATATAACTTGTGTGAGAGATTCTCTAATCGGCAACCATCACTATGAGAGGAAGTGATGGTACAAAGTTTTACCTCACGTTGAAAAGGACCGTCATTAGCCTTGACATCGGTATATAACCTGAACTACTAAGTGTATCCACTAGTCTATGTTAAAAAACACTAAGGAATCATTGAAAAAGTATGACCATTTTTCTGCCCATGATGCCCACATGGTTTATGGAGGCTTGCGTTAAATGAACTCGCGTCCTTATATCACTTCTCAATACTACTCCCAAAATAAACTCAACTCATATTTTTTAAAAACAACATCTTCTATCGTTTGAGATAATTACTCAAACTTATCTTAAAAGTTCTCTTAAAATTAATTATCCCTTTTTCTGTTCAAAACGATTTTGGAATCTCAGTTTCCCTCATCTTTGATGTGAAAAACATTTACTCTAGGGAATACTTATTTCCCATATTTCATTTAAAGAAAATGAACTTGTCTCTTACTCTTTACTCAACTTCAAAACTTAAGTCTTAAAACAAATTAAAAAGGTTTGTAAAAAGACATATGGAAACTTGTAATGACTTTCTCTTACTTGACTCTTGACTTCTCTTCACTTTGATATTAACTATTCTTGACTTGACTCTTAATTGATCCTTGAATTGAATTATGGATTCAAATATTATGATTTGGGTTTGGAAAGATTTCATTTTTTTTTAATTTTAGTTAGCTAAACATGAGAAAAGTCTCGAAATCACCGTCTTGGAACCAGTCCGCGATGTAGAGACGTTTTAGAAAATTCTTAGCAAAATTTAATTTTGAGACAGAGGGTTCCACGTCCTAACCGCGACGTGGAGTAACATTTTGCTCATTAGGGGAGCAAGTATGCGACACGTACATGTGTACCAAATCCTGCTCGACTTTTTCCTTATTTCTTCTACACCCCAATTATCCTAAACTCAGTATTTTTCTTAAATTTAGTTAAGAATCTGATGCCAAGCATATGTACTCAAGAACCTAACTCAATAAAAATCTAAAACTCAACGTAAAGATCTTAGAAGCTCCACAATTCAACCAAATTCAAGAACAACATAAGTTCAAGAATACATGTCAAGAACATCATATTTCAATTCATTTTAGGACGAATTACGTTGAACTACAAATTCTTGGCACGTGGGTGAACGAACACAACGCTATGAAACACTCACATGCCTTGTAGGAACTTGGCGAATACACAATCAAAATCGATCGTTATTGGTGACTATTGCTTTTCCTGTTCTCTTTTCTCTTGTGTTCTTTCTCCAAATGCCCTTACTCTTTTTTTCAAAACCATAGACTTAACTAACTTAGTTTTAAACCCCAATTAATTTACTAAAAATGGATCTAATTTGTTGGGTAAGGAAAAGATCAAACTACTCTGCTAAAATTCGGATTGGCCAATTCCTTAATTGAATAACCCAACTTCCTAAGGGCATAACTTACTCATACGAACTCAAAATTGTTTTAAATCAACGGCATTGGGAATATCCTTCCAACCATAGTTGGAAATAAGCTAACTCATCCAGTGCTAGAAGTTATGACCGCTTGAAGTTGACAAAAGCTCAATTTTTCCTAACTTTAGAAAATTTCTAGACTTTTAATTATTTCCAAAAATGATTGTTTCAAATTATAAGCTTCTTCCTACCTATTTCAATATGCGAGATGTTAAATGATTCAACAAAATAGTTAAGGGCAAAATATGACTACCAACAAAAGACTAGATTCTCAAAAGAGCTAACTAGTGATACAATATCTGAAAAACTCTAAAATTTACAAGACAAATCAAAGAAAGTCGATTAAAATCTCCTAAACAAGCAACACTTTTTTTGTCACTTCAATAACATGGAGGGAAAGTTCTACACTAAGATGCAAAATTTAAAATGAGAAAATTCTCAACACACATGGCACAAGTATCAATCAAAATGGATAAATTTTATTTCTAAGAGAGACGGGATCATAAAAAACTACAAATAAAATAAACTAAATATAAAGTCACAAATATTATCTTAAGTGTAAAAGAGTATGGAATTTCCTAATAAATCAAACGTTCACAAGAAAATACTAATAATAAATTAGGCCTAAATAACAATTATCACATCACACAAAAGAGTCTTTTCTTTTCTCTCAAAAATAAATTAAAAGAAAAATAATAAAAGAAACTCAGTTTAAAGGGACTATCCTAAGAAAAAGAATAAAAAACAATATCCAATAACTCTAACCTAAATATAAAATAATCGATAGAACAATAAAAACTAGGAATTCATTACTTCACTCAACACTTAAAAAAAAGTTATGTCCCCAAAGTATCAAATAATATGTTTATGTCAATAGATGATAGAAGTGTTTCAAAATCTATAATATTGTGATGATTCTCGGGAGTTATTTGGATTTTTTTTAGGAGAACATAATTTTCTGTTACGTTTTGTTAATGGATTTTATTCTATGGGCTAATCATCAAGCGTTGATTTTATATTTAGAAAAAAAATTACACTAACAAGTGTCATATCTGCATTTTAGTTTTGATCATTTGAACTAAACATGAGAAGTTTCTTCAATATATAGTGAAGTGGGTCTATGGTATTTCAATTTCAAGAAACTCATCTGCTACAAGTTGCAACGAAGAGGGGCAATAAGATTTTCCACAATGAAGAACTAGTAGAAGATTGGTACTTTCAAATAAAATGTAGGAGAGCTCATGATTTGTGACTCTGGACAAGTCCTTTTGCTAAAAAATCAATTTTATTTTTGGTATATTTAATCCATGTTTCTAGTTTATTTCATCAAATATACAAAGAAAAATATATTTATGAAACAGAAAACAAAAATAAAGCTTCATGATTAGCCCGAAGAATAAAATACATATTAACAAAGCATTACAGAAAGGCATGTTTTTCTTAACAAAAAATTCTGAAAAAATAGCAAGAATTATAACAAATTATAGATTTTCAAACACTTCGAGCACACATTGACCTAAAACATGAAAGTCATTTTGATTAATCGAAATATGTCATACAAATCAAAACAATAAAAACAATCAGCATCATTAGTCAAACCTAGATGGAAATCGCTACCTTCTATAATTGAAAGTTAAAAATTTTCGCTTAGTGATAACATGAACCATAGAAGAGAGAATTGGTGGTAATGAACAAAAGAGAGAACTAGGGGCCGCGTAATGAAAAAAGAGAGGATTATTGAGTGTGTGTCAACAATTCTGTCACCACTGGAATCTAGACCCCAGACGAGACCGGCGTCGTTGACCTCTCAGAGGTCGCAAACAAGCCTACTTACGTCATTCTTACTTTACATAGGTTAATTTTTTTGCGGAAAATTTGAAATTTTTGATTTCTAAATCGTACTTGTTAAACATTCTTTATATTTCGTGATCGTTCATCATCAACCATCTAACATATAAGAGATAAGAAACTGAAAGAAATAATTGATTAAGTATTAATTGTATATCGGCCAAAATAGCACCAATACAAAGTCTGAACCAAAACAGGAAAGAAACGCTAGTGGAACATGCTTCACTAGCTCAACTCTAAAACTACGCTAGAATGTAAAACAGTAGCATCCTCGAAGCATGAGGACCTACCAAACTCCGGATGAATGCGGACGTCCGGATAGCTGCAACCACGAACCTGTAGCTCTACCGTCCACCTGTGCCTGCACCTAAAAGTAGATATTTGTATGGAATTAGTATACACTTGTACTAAGTATGGGTATATGCAATCACACACCAGGGACATGCATGAGAAAGAAGAGCTCTTTCCTAACAACATGATGTTTGGAAGTCAAGTCAGTGGACTTACTAAATTGAGATTGGGAAAGTTATGCCATGAGGGTGACATGCATCATTATAATTATCGTATGGCACACAACACATAACATCTTCATATAACAAATAACATATGACACATACTTTCTTTCATATTATTCATTCATATACCATGAGACCTTATTATCATAGGCTTAACCTTAAGACTTTCCAAAATGAGGGCTCAACATATGGGACCTCAACTAGGGAGCCTTCTTTAGCAAACACAGAGTCTGCTTCATTCCTTCATACGTATTTCATTTCAATTCATTCATAGACCAGTGCGAACACCAGCTATACCTAGGATGTAGTTTAAGACTTTCATCGGGTTTGCTGTGCAATGATCAGGAATAACCTAATGTCATTACCTGAATCTAGCTCACCTCTTGATTATCCTATCCTAACACCTTCGGTATCATTTATTTCTTTATATGATTCATTTGAGACTGGCCTCATTCATTCATTGGGAACTTTAACTTTAACCGACATAGATCATGTGAGCATCATGAAATCCAGTGTCTCCCCCACACCGAAAAGAGGTGGAATCACCGGCCAAAGTGATTCAATAACATGCTGGCGTTTATGGGAATTTAACCCCGCCAGATCCCTATAGTGGCAATATAGGTTCAAAGACTAGGAGATATATGGAGACCCATACCCGGCAAGCCGGACAGTCTCATCTCATGAGAGTTACGTGAACCTCCGCCCTTCCCGAAAGAAGGCATCACCGCTCATAGCTAGCCTATCGGTGCTCGGTATAAAGTTCCATTACATTCAACTCATACATCATGGAAGTTGGCTTCTAGTATGAGGACATCATAGCTCAATAGATGATTTCTCATCTCATCATTAGTATTAAGTGTTTTAAACTCAGTATTTTCATTAGAGTGTTCATAGAGGCTGGTCTCTTCATTATCTTACACTCTCATTGGTGAGTACGTATTGGTAACATTTACTTAGGCTCATTTGAGATTGCTCTCATCATATACATTAGCCTTACATCATGATTGTCACCACATTCTTCATTATTAGCACCTTTATTTTTCATAGTTACTCACCTCTTATTATGTGAATGTTCATTTCTTCATTTCATTACGTATATCTTAGGTTCACTTATTTTTGAACGTATGTTAAACTTATGTGTCTATACATACAAGCCATGGGGCTTCATTTATAATTCGTTAAGTGATCCTTATTTTCCTAAGATTATGTATTACAAGACTTATGTATCTTGTATTTATATATATATATACCAAGATCTAAATTTTTTATCTAAGTAGATGGCATGATTCTTGAATATTTTACTGACGTATGACTTATGTATCAATACGGAGGTTTGGGCAGGGGAACCCTAATCTTGAATTATTTGGATATCAATTATATTTTTCATCGATTTTATTTCTAATATTCGTAACTTTAGAACTCTAAATTAAATCTCGTCATTTTCATGACATAATAAATTTTCTATTTTAATTAGAATTCTAAATTAAATTTCAATCATTTACATGAAAGAATAATTTTCTATTTTTAATCAGAATTCTAATTTAAATCTCAATATTTACATGAAAGAATTAATTTTCTATTTTAATTAGAATTCTAATTTAAATCTCAATATTTACATAAAAGAATTAATTTTCTATTTTAATTAGAATTCTAATTCAAATCCCTTTTTTTTTTCTTTTTAATTTAAAAATCGCCTCATTAGGGAGGTTGTGGGTTCGAACCCCCACAGCCCCCTTATTTTTCTTCTCTTTTTCGCTGAAGAGGCTGCTGTGAGGTGGTGGGTTCGAACCCCCACAGCCCCTCTATCATTAATTTAATTAAATGGGGCGAGCAACAGTGAGGTTGTGGGATCGAATCCCCACAGCCTCACTTCTTTTCTTAATTGAATTCGCCCCTCCTTCAGCCTTGAGGTCGTGGGATCGATTCCCATGCCTCGCGTCTCCTTTTTCCCCATTTTTCCTTCCTTCGCGCGTAGCTGGGGGTCGTGGGTTCGATCCCCGCCCCCAGCATTCCCTTATTATTTTTTTTTTCTTTTTCGCGAATGGGGGTCGTGGGTTCGACCCCGGCCCCCAGCATTCCCTTTTTATTCTTTTTTTTTCGCGAATGGGGGTCGTGGGTTCGATCCCCGCCCCCAGCATTTATTTTTTTTTGCGAATTACTGCTGCCTCACGGGTGAGGTCCCCGGTTCGAATCCTGGTGGCCTCATTCCTTTAAAATTTAATAAATTTCCAGATTTCCTTCATTAAACTTTAGTCTAAATTAAAGTTGCATTGTTGCTGGAATTTTTGGTCATTTTTCAATTCGTTTTTATCAATATTTTCACTTGAATTCCTAAGAAAATTCGTAGACTATTTTAACACATTTTAAGTGCATCTTTCATGGGTTTGTTTGGCTAAAAGATTGTTATTTAATCACTATATACTTCATCATAATGAACATCACATTGTACACCCATTATACACATAAAATACACAATAAATACACAACTTATACACCCCAAAACAGTGACTAAAACACTGCCCTATACACACCTATACATAAATTTTTTTCCGGTCATATATTGATGATCATTGTCGTGATTTCCCGCACATAAACACATTCATATTTAATTTAAACACATCATTCATGCAAAAATCTAGCAGCACAACATACCCATCCTACAAATTCTTTAGGAAGCTAAGGACAAGGACATACGAAGGGGAACAACCTTAGTTTCAAGAGTTTAAGAAACGTCGAAAGAAAGTACTCTTGGAGAAAGAATTCCATGAGAGAAACCTATACCTTTATTGATGTTCAAACAGAATTCGCTACCAAAAATTCTCTCCAAAAGTCAGTCCAAGTTACTTCAACGTCCACACCACTCAACGAACAACTCCTCTTCGCCTTAATATTTTTTTTGATTGCTTTGTTTTTCATAAAATTTTATGTGAGTTATTCAACCATGAAGAACTGTTGATATTTGGCAGAAATAATGTGAGGAAGATGGAGAACGTGAGAGAGAGAGTTAAGAAGCCTGAGAGAGAAAGAACTATTAGGATTAGGAGACTAATTCAAGAATTAGTCAAATAAAATTTAAAATAAATAAATACAAATTTGTTTTTATTTATATTTATTTATTTATTCATTTAAAACGTGAAAGGACCATTATGCCCTTAAAATTTCAGATTTTAATTTAATAATTAAATCACTTTAAGTACTTATTATTTATTCTTATTTTTATTTTTTTTTGGATCGTTACATTATCCCCCCTTAGGAACATTCGTCCCCGAATGACACTACCATTTCACATCGTAATCCCAATTTGATCATAACTTAATCGCTATGCATACTTAGCCAATAGCAACAAAATACGAATAGAGATAAGGAACTATAGCCTTACAAGTAGGAAGTCTAACCTCATACTAGTGCATACACACCACATACAGTCAAATACATGAAGGAATAATTAAGGCTACTCACCCGAGACTTCATCAGAAGTGCCTTTCTCTGCACCCCTAGACTTAAGTGCGAAGAATCACTGCCTCCTTGGAGACTCTTCACTTGGACCATTAGACTGAACTCTCTCCTTCCCTTGTTCTTGACTTCTCCTAATCGGACAATCCTTCACCATGTGACCCGGTTTGCCACAGCTATAACAAGCATTAGTGCCCCACATACACTCTCCTCCATGTAGTTTGCCACACTTCCTGCAAGGTGGTCTCTCATGAGGTGTATCTACTTCATTGTCTCTCTAAACTCTGGACTCAGAATTTCTATCATGGCGACCCTTGGATGAACTTGACTCCCCTTGGTGGGAGAGTCCCTTCTTAAACCTGGGTTTATCCCTAATTTCAGTACTACTCTTGCTTGAAAAATTCTCATCAGCTTGCCTTGACTTGTTCCCTACCCTAGTTTGTTTCCTCTTACTGCTTTCCTCCAATTGCTGGACATGGACCATAAGTCTGGAAAGGTCCATGTTGTCATGCAGCATAGCTGCCCTACACTCCTCTTCGAGATCTTCAGGAATTCCTGTCAAGAATCTACTCATCTCGTCTCTGCTGTTAGACACAAGAGAAGTGGCATACCTTGATAGTTTCACAAACTTCAGGGAATACTCCCTGACCGTCATAGATCCTTGTTTAAGGTTGATGAACTCCTCAACCTTGGTCTCCTTCATCTCTCTAGGGAAAAACCTTTCCAAAAATGCTGTCTTGAACAGCTCCCATGTGAGTGGCACTTCACCTAGAACACGGCTATCTTGCCACATCTTGCACCAAGTCCGTGCAACATCCTTCAGTTGGTAGGAAGTCAGCTCCGCCTTCTCAATATCAGTGGCCCCCATGGCCACCAGGATCTTATGCACCTCGTCTATAAACTCTTCAGGATCCTCTAAAGTCTTAGACCCTGTGAATATAGGAGGATTCATCCTCGTGAAATCTCGTAGTCTGTCAGCCATGCTGCGAACTTGTGGGTTTTCCCTCTGAACATCCTGCCGGATGACTTGGGCAGTCATAGCCTGTGCCTGCATCGTGATGGCCTGTGCCATCTGGGCTAGAGATGCCCTCACCTCTGCATCAGTCAACCTAGCTGGGTTAACTGGCATGGCCACTCCTTCAGCTGGAGCCTGGGGTGGATTCTGATTACCCCTAGCTGTTGCTGCTCCCGTCCTCAGACCCTTAGTTATCCAAGTGTTCATTCTCTGAAAACAACAAGGTTGATGTTAGACACGTTCGTAACACCAAGAATTCAAACATTAGGACAAGCACGATATGATCAGAAGAAGGGAAATTTTTCCTACGGATCATGCAGTCTCTAATCCAGGATAGTGGTGCACTTCACTACCATGATTTAGAAACTACTCAATGTGGTTTATGTGAACTCATTATTCTCGGAATTTAACCTAGCGCTCTGATACCAAATTTGTCACGACTGGAATCTAGACCCCAGATGAGACCGGCGTCATTGACCTCTCAGAGGTCGCAAACAAGCCTACTTACGTCATTCTTACTTTACATAGGTTAATTTTTTGCGGAAAATTTGAAATTTTTGATTTCTAAATCATACTTGCTAAACATTCTTTATATTTCGTGATCGTTCATCATCAACCATCTAACATTTAAGAGATAAGCAACTGAAAGAAATAATTGATTAAGTACTAATTGTATATCGGCCAAAATAGCACCAATACAAAGTCTGAACCAAAACAGGAAAGAAACGCTAGTGGAACATGCTCCACTAGCTCAACTCTAAAACTACGCTAGAATGTAAAACAGTAGCATCCTCGAAGCATGAGGACCTACTAAACTTCGGATGAATGCCGACGTCCTGATAGCTGCAACCACGAACCTGTAGCTCTACCGTCCACCTGTGCCTGCACCTAAAAGTAGATATTTGTATGGAATTAGTACACACTTGTACTAAGTATGGGTATATGCAATCACACACCAGGGACATGCATGAGAAAGAAGAGCTCTTTCCTAACAACATGTGTTTGGAAGTCAAGTCAGTGGACTTACTAAATTGAGATTGGGAAAGTTATGCCATGAGGGTGACATGCATCATTATAATTATCGTATGGCACACAACACATAACATCTTGATATAACACATAACATATGACACATACTTTCTTTCATATTATTGATTCATATACCATGAGACCTTATTATCATAGACTTAACCTTAAGACTTTCAAAAATGAGGGCTCAACATATGGGACCTCAACTAGGGAGCCTTCTTTAGCAAACACAGAGTCTGCTTCATTCCTTCATACGTATTTCATTTCAATTCATTCATAGACCAGTGCGAACACCAGCTATACCTAGGATGTAGTTTAAGACTTTCATCGGGTTTGCTGTGCAATGATCAGGAATAACCTAATGTCATTACCTGAATCTAGCTCACCTCTTGATTATCCTATCCTAACACCTTCGGTATCATTTATTTCTTTATATGATTCATTTGAGGCTGGCCTCATTCATTCATTGGGAACTTTAACTTTAACCGACATAGATCATGTGAGCATTATGAAATCCAGTGTCTCCCCCACACCGAAAAGAGGTGGTATCACCGGCCAAAGCGATTCAATAACATGCTAGCGTATATGGGAATTTAACCCCGCCAGATCCCTATAGTGGCAGTATAGGTTCAAAGACTAGGAGATGTATGGAGACCCATACCCGGCAAGCCGGACAGTCTCATCTCATGAGAGTTACGTGAACCTCCGCCCTTCCCGAAAGAAGGCATCACCGCTCATAGCTAGCCTATCGGTGCTCGGTATAAAGTTCCATTACATTCAACTCATACATCATGGTAGTTGGCTTCTAGTATGAGGACATCATAGCTCAATAGATGATTTCTCATCTCATCATTATTATTAAGTGTTTTAAACTCAATATTTTCATTAGAGTGTTCATAGAGGCTGGTCTCTTCATTATCTTACACTCTCATTGGTGAGTACGTATAGGTAACATTTACTTAGGCTCATATGAGATTGCTCTAATCATATACATTAGCCTCACATCATGATTGTCACCACATTCTTCATTATTAGCACCTTTATTTTTCATAGTTACTCACCTCTTATTATGTGAATGTTCATTTCTTCATTTCATTACGTATATCTTAGGTTCACTTATTTTTGAACGTATGTTAAACTTATGTGTCTATACATACAAGCCATGGGTCTTCATTTATAATTCGTTAAGTGATTCTTATTTTCCTAAGATTATGTATTACAAGACTTATGTATCTTGTATTTATATATATATATATATATATACCAAGATCTAAATTTTTGATCTAAGTAGATGGCATGATTCTTGAATATTTTACTCACGTATGACTTATGTATCAATACGGAGGTTTGGGCAGGGGAACCCTAATCTTGAATTATTTGAATATCAATTATATTTTTCATCGATTTTATTTCTAATATTCGTAATTTTAGAACTCTAAATTAAATCTCGGCATTTTCATGACATAATAAATTTTCTATTTTAATTAGAATTCTAAATTAAATTTCAATCATTTACATGAAAGAATAATTTTCTATTTTTAATTAGAATTCTAATTTAAATCTCAATATTTACATGAAAGAATTAATTTTCTATTTTAATTAGAATTCTAATTCAAATCCCCTTTTTTTTTTCTTTTTAATTTAAAAATCGCCTCATTAGGGAGGTTGTGGGTTCGAACCCCCACAGCCCCCTTATTTTTCCTCTCTTTTTCGCTGAAGAGGCTGCTGTGAGGTGGTGGGTTCGAACCCCCACAGCCCCTCTATCATTAATTTAATTAAATGGGGCGAGCAACAGTGAGGTTGTGGGATCGAATCCCCACAGCCTCACTTCTTTTCTTAATTAAATTCGCCCCTCCTTCAGCCTTGAGGTCGTGGGATCGATTCCCACGCCTCGCGTCTCCTTTTTCCCCATTTTTCCTTCCTTCGCGCGTAGCTGGGGGTCGTGGGTTCGATCCCCGCCCCCAGCATTCCCTTATTATTTTTTTTCTTTTTCGCGAATGGTGGTCGTGGGTTCGACCCCGGCCCCCAGCATTCCCTTTTTATTCTTTTTTTTTTCGCGAATGGGGGTCGTGGGTTCGATCCCCGCCCCCAGCATTTATTTTTTTTTCTGCGAATTACTGCTGCCTCACGGGTGAGGTCCCAGGTTCTAATCCTTGTGGCCTCATTCCTTTAAAATTTAATAAATTTTCAGATTTCCTTCATTAAACTTTAGTCTAAATTAAAGTTGCATTGTTGCTGGAATTTTTGGTCATTTTTCAATTCGTTTTTATCAATATTTTCACTTGAATTCCTAAGAAGATTCGTAGACTATTTTAACACATTTTAAGTGCATCATTCATGGGTTTGTTTGGCTAAAAGATTGTTATTTAATCACTATACACTTCATCATAATGAACATCACATTGTACACCCATTATACACATAAAATACACAATAAATACACAACTTATACACCCCAAAACAGTGACTAAAACACTGCCCTATACACACCTATACATAAAAAATTTTCCGGTCATATATTGATGATCATTATCGTGATTTCCCGCACATAAACACATTCATATTTAATTTAAACACATCATTCATGCAAAAATCTAGCAGCACAACATACCCATCCTACAAATTCTTTAGGAAGCTAAGGACAAGGACATACGAAGGGGAACAACCTTAGTTTCAAGAGTTTAAGAAACGTCGAAAGAAAGTACTCTTGGAGAAAGAATTCCATGAGAGAAACCCATACCTTTATTGATGTTCAAACCGAATTCGCTACCCAAAATTCTCTCCAAAAGTCAGTCCAAGTTACTTCAACGTCCACACCACTCAACGAACAACTCCTCTCCGCCTTAATATTTTTTTTGATTGCTTTGTTTTTCTTAAAATTTTATGTGAGTTATTCAAGCATGAAGAACTGTTGATATTTGGCAGAAATAATGTGAGGAAGATGGAGAACGTGAGAGAGAGAGTTAAGAAGCGTGAGAGAGAAAGAACTATTAGGATTAGGAGACTAATTCAAGAATTAGTCAAATAAAATTTAAAATAAATAAATACAAATCTGTTTTTATTTATTTATTTATTTATTCATTTAAAACGTGAAAGGACCATTATGCCCTTAAAATTTCAGATTTTAATTTAATAATTAAATCACTTTAAGTACTTATTATTTATTCTTATTTTTTTTCGGACCGTTAGAAATTAATAAGTAACTCATCAATACAAAAAGTATAACTTTGCTCAATTGAACTCTTCTATTAAAAAAAACTTAATAGAAAAATCTTTCTATTTTCATTACACTCAATACTCTCTTTTTTCATTACCCCCAATTATCTTCCTTTTTTTCATTACCCCAATTCTCTTTTCTATGGTTGATGTATTGCTTGAAAAGAAATTCATTTTTCTATTAAAGAATGTAGGGATTTGCGTCTCAATTGGACCAGTAATGCTGATATGTTTTTCTTGTTTTTTTTTATGATATCCTATAGTTGATCCAAACAACATTTATAATTTTTTAGGTCAATGGATGCTAGAAGTGTTTGAAAATCTATAATTTTTTATGATTGTTGGGAGTTCTTTAGAATTTGGGTCAAGAAAATCTGTTTTCTATTGGATTTTATTAATATGTATTTCAATCTCCGGGATAATAATCTATATTTGATTTTCTTTGATTGTTAATCTATATATATGATGCTATTTTTTCTAAAACAAAAAAATTACACTAATAATTATCATATTTGCATTTTAGTTTTGATTATTTAAACTGAACATAAGAATTTTTCTTGATTATAGTGAACTGGTCTTTCGTAATTCAATTTCAAGAAACTCATTACTATAAATTGCGAAAAATTGGTCAAAAAAAGTTACACCAAAGAAAACCTACTAAAGATTGGTGTTTTCAAATTAAAGATGGAGGAGAGCTCATGATTTGTGAGTATGAGCAAGTCCTTTTGCTAGGAAAATCAATTTTGTAGTTGGTATATCTGATGAAATAAACTAATAACATGGTTATCATAAAATGTTTCTAAAATTACAACAATGTTTCTAGTTTATTTCATCAATTATAACAAAAAATATAATTATTTTTTTAACAAAATGACTTGCCCATAGTCACAAGTTATGAGCTCTCTCCTTCATCTTTATATTCAAAGCATCAATCTTCTAAAAGTTCTTCTTTGTTGAAAATCTTATTGCCCCTCTCCTTTGTACTCTGTAGTAGATGAGTCTCTTTAAACTGAATTACCTAAGATTCACATCTCTATAATCAAGAAAATTCTCATTACTAGTTAAGAAAATAAAATATAAAATGCAAATATGACAATTATCGGTTTAATTTTTTCCCTTTAAGAAGAAATAGTAGAAAAATATATTCATTATACAGAATAAGAAAATAAAAGCTTGATTATCAATAAAAAAAGAATAAAGTACCCATAAAAAAAGCACAACAGAAAAACATATTTTGTTAACACAAAATTCTGAAGAAATAACAATAATCATAACAAATTATAGATTTTCAAATACTTCTAGCACCCATTAACCTAAAACATGAATGTCATTCTAAATAATCGAAATATTTCATACAAATGCAAAACAAAAAACATAGCATCATAAGTCCAACCTAGACGGAAATCGTTACCTTCTATAATAGAAAGTTGAATTTTTTTATGTGTACATGAACCATAGAAGAGTGATTTGGTTGTAATGAATAAAAGAGAGAATTACGGGGCGTGTAACGAAAAAAGAGAGGATTGTTTAGAGTGCGTCAACAAGTCATAAGTAACTGATTGTTGTATCCAAGAAAAGATTCCTCCAATCAAAAAGTATAACTTTGTTCAATTGGACTCTTCTATGAAAAAACACCTTACTAGAAAAATCATACTATTTTCTTTACAAACAATTCTCTGTTATTTCGTTACACCTGATTCTCTTCTTTTTTTCATTACACCCAATTTTCTTTTCTATGGTTGATATTATTGCTGTAAATAAAAATTCACCTTTCTATTAAAAAATGTAGGGATTTGCGTGTATGTTGGACTAGTAATGCTGATGTTTTTCTTGTTTTATTTTTTATGATATCCTTCAGTTGATGCAAAAGACATTCATAAGTTTTTAGTTCAATGGGTGCTAGAAGTGTTTGAAATCTACAATTTTTTTTATGATTGTTGGGAGTTCTTTAGATTTTTTTGATAAGAAATCCTTCTTTACAATTGTGTTTGTTTAATGAGTAGTTTAATCTCTGGGCTATTCATCTAGCGTTGTTTTCCTTTGTTTGTTAATCTATATATTTTTTCTACAATTTTTTCTGAAATGAAAACAATTACACTAATAATTATCAAATCTGCATTTTAATTTTGAGCATCTGAAGTGAATATGAATTTTCTTGATTATATTGAACTTGTATTTGGTGATTCAATTTCAAGAAAGTCATTACAAAAATTTGCAAAGAAGAGGGTCAAAAAAAATTTTAACAAAGAAGAGCTTGTTGAAGATTGGTTTTTTCAATGTAAAGATGGGAGATAGCTCATGATTTGTAACTATGAGTAAGTCATTTAGCTAAGAAAATGAATTTCATATTTGGTATATTTGATGAAATAAACTAGTAACATGTTTCTAAAATGACACCCATGTTTCTAAAATGACAACCATGTTTCTAGTTTATTTTATCAATTATAAAAAAAAAATTACTTTTTGAGCGAAAGGACTTGCCCATAGTCACAAATCATGAGCTCTCCTCCATCTTCACATTTAAAACACCAATCTTCTACAAGTTCTTTTTTGTTGCAATTCTTATTGCCCCTCTTCGTTGCACTTTATAGTAGATGAGTCTCTTGAAATGGAATTACTTGAGACTCACATAACTATAATCAAGAAAATTCTCATGGTTAGCTAAGATGATAAAACTAAAATGCCAATATGAAAATTATTGGTTAAATTTTATCCCTTGTAGAAAAAATAGTAGAAATATATTCATTAAACAGATAAAGAAAATCAAAGCTTGATGATTAGCTCAAAGAATAATCTACTCAATAAACAAAGCACAACACAAAAACATGTTTTCTAAACATAAAATTGTGAAGAAATAGCAAGAATTATGAGAAATTATAGATATTCAAACACTTCTAGCACCCAGTGACCTAAAACATGAATGTCATTTTCATTAATTGAAATATGTAATACAAACTAAACAATAAGAAAATAACCATCATTAGTCCAACCTGGGCGGAAATCGCTACCTTCTATAATAGAAAGTTGAAATTTTTTGTTTAGTGATAACATGAACCATAGAAGAGAAAATTTGTGGTAATGAAGAAAAGAGAGAATTGGAGGCCAGGTAATGAAAAAAGAGAGGATTGTTGAGTGTTTTTCAACAATTCATAAGTAACTGATTGTTGTATCCAAGAAAAAATTCCTCCAATCAAAATATATAACTTCGTTCAATTGAACTCTTCTATGAAAAAAACCTTAATATAAAAATCTTTCTATTTTCTTTACAGTCAATTCTCTGTTATTTCATTACCCCCTTTTCTTTATTACCCCTAATTCACTTTTCTATTTAGATGTTATTGCTACAAATAAAAATTCAGCTTTCTATTGAAGAAAGTAGGGATTTGCGTCTATGTTGGACCAGTAATGTTGATGTTTTTCTGGTTTTTTTTTGTATGATATCTTTCGTTTGATCCAAAAGACATTCATAATTTTATAGTTCAATGGGTGCTAAAGTGTTTGAAATCTATAATTTTTTTATGATTGATGGGAGTTCTTTAGATTTTTTTTTTAAGAAAACTTGCTTTACAATTGTGTTTGTTTAATGTGTAGTTTAATCTCTGGGCTATTCATCTAGCATTGATTTTCTTTCTTTGTTAATCTATATAAATTTTATGCTATTTTTTAAAAATGAAAACAATTAAACTAATAATTATCAAATCTGTATTTCAAATTTGAGCATCTAAAGTGAATATGAATTTTCTTGATTATATTGAACTCGTATTTGGTAATTCAATTTCAAGAAAGTCATTACTAAAAATTGAGACAAAGAGGGTCAAAAAGATTTTCAACAAAGAAGAGCTTGCTGAAGATTGGTTTTTTCAATGTAAAAATGGGAGATAGCTTATGATTTGTTACTATGAACAAGTCATTTAGCTAAGAGAATCAATTTCATATGTGGTATATTTGACGAAATAAACTAGTTACATGTTTCTAACATGACAACCATGTTTCTAAAAAGACAACCATGTTTCTAGTTTATTTCATCAATTATAACAAAAATAAAATTATTTTTTGAGCAAAAGGACTTGCCCGTAATCACAAATCATGAGCTCTCCTCCATTTTTACATTTAAAACACCAATCTTCTACAAGTTTTTTTTGAAGCAAGTCTTATTGCCCTTCTTCGTTGCACTCTATAGTAGATGAGTCTCTTGAAATTGAATTACATGAGACTCATATAACTATAATCAATAAAATTCTCATGGTTTGTTAAGATGATCAAAACTAAAATGCCATTATGAAAATTATTGGTTTAATTTTTCCCCTTTTCAGAAAAAATAGTAGAAATATATTCATTAAACAGATAAAAAAAATCAAAGCTTGATGATTAGCTCAATGAATAATCTACCCAATAAACAAAGCACAACATAAGAACATGTTTTCTAAACACAAAATTGTGAATAAATAGCAAGAATCATGACAAATTATAGATTTTCAAACACTTCTAGCACCCAGAGACCTAAAACATGAATGTCATTTTCATTAGTTGAAATATGTCATACAAACCAAACAATAAGAAAATAAACATCATTAGTCCAACCTGGGCTGAAATCGCTACGTTCTATAATAGAAAAATGAAAATTTTTGTTTAGTGATAACATGAACCATAGAAGAGAAAATTTGTGGTAATGAAGAAAAGAGAGGATTGTTGAGTGTTTGTCAACAATTCATAAGTAACTGATTGTTGTTTCCAAGAAATGATTCCTCCAATCAAAATGTATTACTTCGTTCAATTTAAATCTTCTATGGAAAAAAAAATCTTAATATAAAAATCTTTCTATTTTCTTTACAGTGAATTCTCTGCTATTTCTTTACCCCCAATTCTCATTGTTTTATTACCCCCAATTCACTTTTCTATTTAGATGTTATTGCTAGAAATAAAAATTCAGCTGTCTATTGAAGAATGTAGGGATTTGCGTCTATGTTGGACCAGTAATGTTGACGTTTTTCTTGTTTTATTTTGCATGATATCTTTCGGTTGATCCAAAAGACATTCATAATTTTTTAGTTCAATGGGTGCTAAAGTGTTTGAAATCTATAATTTTTTTATGATTATTGGGAGTTCTTTAGATTTTTTTGTTAAGAAAACATGCTTTACAATTGTGTTTGTTTAATGTGTAGTTTTATCTCTGGGCTATTCATCTAGCATTGATTTTCATTGTTTTTTAATCTATATATTTTTTTCTGCTAGTTTTAAAAAATGAAAACAATCACACTAATTATTATCAAATCTGCATTTTAATTTTGAGCATCTGAAGTAAAAATGAATTTTCTTGATTATATTGAACTGGTATTTGGTAATTTAATTTCAAGAAAGTCATTACTAAAAATTGCGACGAAGAGGGTCAAAAAGATTTTCAACAAAAAAGAGTTTGCTGAAGATTGGTTTTTTCAATGTAAAGATGGGAGATAGCTCATGATTTGTTACTATGATGAAATAAACTAGTAACATGTTTCTAATATGAAAACCATGTTTCTAAAAAGATAACCATGTTTCTAGTTTATTTCATCAATTATAAGAAAACTAAAATTATTTTTTGAGCAAAAGGACTTGCCCATAGTCACAAATCATGAGCTCTCCTCCATTTTTACATTTAAAACACCAATCTTCTACAAGTTTTTTTTGTTGCAAGACTTATTGCCTCTCTTCGTTGCACTTTATAGTAGACGAGTCTCTTGAAATTTAATTACTTGAGACTCACATAACTATAATCAAGAAAATTCTCATGGTTAGTTAAGATGAACAAAACTAAAATGCCAATATGAAAATTATTGGTTTAATTTTATCCCTTTTACAAAAAATAGTAGAAATATATTCGTTAAATAGATAAAGAAAATCAAAGCTTGATGATTAGCCCAAAGAATAGTCTACCCATTAAACAAAGAACAACACAAAAACATGTTTTCTAAACACAAAATTGTGAAGAAATAACAAGAATCATGACAAATTATAGATTTTCAAACAATTCTAGAACCAAGTATCCCAAAACATGAATATCATTTTCATTAATTGAAATATGTCATACAAACCAAACAAGAAGAAAATCAACATCATTAGTCCAACCTAGACGGAAATCGCTACCTTCTATAATAGAAAGTTGAAAATTTTTGTTTAGTGATAACATGAACCATAAATGAGAAAGTTTGTGGAAATGAAGAAAAGAGAGAATTGGGGGCCAGGTAATGAAAAAAGATAGGATTGTTGAGTGTTTTTCAACAATTCATAAGTAACTGAATGTTGTATCCAAGAAAAGATTCCTCCAATCAAAATGTATAACTTCGTTCAATTGAACTCTTCTA
Organism: Solanum pennellii; assembly: GCF_001406875.1. Taxonomy (NCBI): domain Eukaryota; kingdom Viridiplantae; phylum Streptophyta; class Magnoliopsida; order Solanales; family Solanaceae; genus Solanum; species Solanum pennellii. The sequence goes on from NC_028640.1 coordinate 10,663,631, forward strand.
TGAAAAAAAATAATCTTAATATCAAAATCTTTCTATTTTCTTTACAGTCAATTCTTTGTTATTTTGTTACCCCCATTTCTCTTTTTTTTTATTACCCCCAATTCACTTTTCTATTTAGATGTTATTGCTAGAAATAAAAATTCAGCTTTCTATTGAAGAATGTAGGGATTTGCGTCTATGTTGGACCAGTAATGTTGATGTTTTTCTTGTTTTATTTTGTATGATATCTTTTAAGTTGATCCAAAAGACATTCATAATTTTTTAGTTCAATGGGTGCTAAAGTGTTTGAAATCTATAATTTTTTTATGATTGTTGGGAGTTCTTTAGATTTGTTTTGTTAAGAAAACCTGCTTTACAGTTGTGTCTGTTTAATGTGTAGTTTAATCTCTGGGCTATTCATCTAGCATTGATTTTCTTTGTTTCTTAATCTATATATTTTTTCTGCTATTTTTTAAAAAATGAAAACAATTACACTAATAATTATCAAATCTGCATTTTAATTTTGAGCATCTGAAGTGAATATGATTTTTCTTGATTATATTGAACTGGTATTTGGTAATTAAATTTCAAGAAAGTCATTACTAAAAAATGCGACGTAGAGGGTCAAAATGATTTTCAACAAAGAAGAGCTTGCTGAAGATTGGTTTTTTCAATGTAAAGATGGGAGATAGCTCATGATTTGTTACTATGAGCAACTCATTTATCTAAGAAAATCAATTTGATATTTGGTATATTTGATGAAATAAACTAGTAACACGTTTCTAAAATGACAACCATGTTTCTAAAAAGACAACCATGTTTCTAGTTTGTTTCATCAACTATAACCAAAATAAAATTATTTTTTGAGCAAACGGACTTGCCCATAGTCACAAATCATGAGCTCTCCTCTATATTTACATTTAAAACACCAATCTTCTACAAGTTTTTTTTGTTGCAAGTCTTATTGCCCCTCTTCGTTGCACTTTATAGTAGATGAGTCTCTTGAAATTGAATTACTTGAGACTCACATAACTATAATCAAGAAAATTCTCATGGTTAGTTAAGATGATCAAAACTAAAATGCCAATATGAAAATTATTGGTTTAATTTTATCCCTTTCAGAAAAAATTGTAGAAATATATTCATTCAATAGATAAAGATAATCAAAGCTTGATGAATAGCCCAAAGAATAGTCTACCCCATAAACAAAGCACAACACAAAAACATGTTTTCTAAACACAAAATTGTGAAGAAATAATAAGAATCATGACAAATTATAAGTTTTCAAACACTTCTAGCACCCATGGACCTAAAATATGAATGTCATTTTCATTAATTGAAATATGTCATACAAACCAAATAATAAGAAAATCAACATCATTAGTCCAACCTGGACGGAAATCACTACCTTCTATAAGAGAAAGTTGAATTTTTTTTGTTTAGTGATAACATGAACCATAGATGAGAAAGTTTGTGGAAATGAAGAAAAGAGAGAATTGGGGGCCAGGTAATGAAAAAAGAGAGGATTGTTGAGTGTTTTTTTCAACAATTCATAAGTAACTCATTGTTTTATCCAAGAAAGGATTCTTCCAATCAGAAAGTATTACTTTGTTCAATTGAACTCTTCTATGAAAAAGAAACTTAATAGAAAAATCTTTCTTTTTTCTTTACAGTCAATTCTCTGTTATTTCGTTACCCTTAATTCCCTTTTTTATTACCCCCAATTCACTTTTCTATTTAGATGTTATAGCTAAAAATAAAAATTCAGCTTTCTATTGAAGAATGTAGGGATTTGCGTCTATGTTGGACTAGTAATGCTAATGTTTTTCTTGTTTTATTTTTTATGATATTTTTCGGTTGATCCAAAAGACATTCAATGGGTGCTAGAAATGTTTGAAATTTATAATTTTTTTTATGATTGTTGGGAGTTCTTTAGAGTTTTGTGTTAAGAAAACCTTCTTTTCTATTGTGTTTTGTTAGTTAGTATTTCATTCTCCACCTAATCATACCCCTTTGATTTTCTTTATTTGTTAATGTATATATTTTTTCTGATATTTTTCTTAGAGTGAAAAACATACGCTAACAATTGTCATATCTGTGATGTAGTTATAACCGTCTTAACTAAAGATGAGAAGTTTTCGATCATTCTGAAGTTGGTCTCACGTAATTTAACTTTAAGAAACTGATATTGCTACAAATTGTGACGAAAAGCATTAAGAAGATTTTCAACAAAGAAGAACTTGCTGAAGATTGGTGCTTTGAACGACGAGATAGATGAGAGCTCGTGATTTGTGAATATCAATATTACTTTTGGTATAATTGATAAAATAAACTAGAAACGTGGTCATAGATGCTCTCTAGGAAACGTAACCCTGCAACGTGAAACTCTAGTTTTAGACGCTCCAATGGCGCCTCAGTTAGCAGTCAACCTCCCTCGAAGGTAGGTTGACAGGTAACTCCATCCGCACTAACATATGTGTAATATCTAAGACTGAAAAAACCAACGTTAAGACTTTACCACTCAAACCTATATCTTACCTGCTTGGATAACCACAAGTCATTTGAGAATTATAATAAGTAAACTAGATGATTGTAAACGAAAATCAGGAATATGTAGTGATTTGAAAGTTTTCATATTGGTGGCCTGACATATAAGATCTCAGAAAAATTGATCCCTAAACAATGTGAACTAAAGGGAGAATGAAATATTGAGTTTCTTAGTAATAGACATGTTTTAATAAGGGAGACATTACTAGAGAATTATGTGCACCTACTATCTAACCCAACTTTTATATCACACAGAATAACTGGTCTTCTCCAATGAGAACCCTGAAATGGGATCCAGTGTTCAATCCCGAGGAGGACACAACAACAACAATTTCATGGATATTTTTTCATCGCCTCCACCAAATCATTTGGGGAAGAAGTAGTGTTTTACATTGCACCAACAGTAGGAAAGCCACTATAGGTAGACTTGGCAACAAAGAATAAGACGAGGATAAGTTGTGCAAGAGTTAAGGTGGATGTAAATCTTCTCAAAGATTATGAAAACGGTTTAAAATTTGAATGAAACGAAACAATGAGGAATAATGGAGAAATTTATCAAAATTAAGTACGATTATGTGCCGAAGTATTGTCGCAAATGTATGATTCAGGGACAAAATGAGGAACAATGTTTGTTGTGCATCATGAATCTTATACAAGAAAAAAAACCAAGACAAGTTGAAAGGAAGGAAAACGACAGAACAAAGAAGAATCCTATTGCTAGGAGAACAACCTAGAAGACTCAACAAAAGTAGGAATCATGAATAGTCCAATAGAGAAGAAGTTTTTGTAGAGCAAAGATACGAAAAATGGGGAGGAGACAAACCAAAATAGTAAGAGAAGGTTTGGAACAAAGTTGGAATAATTACTGAAAATAAATACAACCTGTTGAAACAAGATAAACAAGAGAAAAGGAAAGAGGAGGAGAAAGGTGATTTGAATTTTGTAGATACTAATGTAGGGAAACCTGGTGTTAAAAAGAGTGCTAACAAGGACAAGAGATCCAAGTTTAAGGATGGCACAATGGATAATGAGCAGGCTTAAGGGAATATTTTTTTCTAACTCACAACTGTGTACGCGAGATGTAATGCTTTGGACAGACTAGAATTATGGGAGAAATAGGAGGAGTTAGCATGAAGTTAGAAATGTCCATGTGTCGTCGTAGGAGATTTCAATGTTACTCTTAATGAGGAATAAGAACTAGGAGGCCTTGCATTCACTCATAATAAATCTTTGGAGTTTGCATCCTATCTCAATGCATGTGCGTTAACAGATGTGCGAACATCAGGGAGTAAATACACATGGTGGAATGGACGAATTGAGGAGGATTGTATTTTTATAAGGTTGGATAGTATTCTTGTGAATCGAAATTATAGATTTGTTCCCTACATCTGAGGTGCATCATCTGATCTGACAGGGGTCTGACCATGTACCTTTGCATATGACTTGTAGTTCAAGAGAGGAGACGTTCATAAAAGTCTTTAGATTCTTGAATTTTTTGAGCAAGCACAAATAGTTTAACCAAATTGTGAACTTTGTTGGGAACCCTTTTTATAGATTTCCATGCTAAAATGAAGAGAGTTAAGAAAGCACTGTCATCTTGAATTAGATCTGCCTTTGGAAATGTTTTTCAACAAATTGCCACCATAGAAGATGTGATAAGGGTCAAAGAAATACAATTCAAAATACAACCACATGCCAGCAACCAGGCAGAATTGAGCAAAGTAGAAGCAGAATTTGAGAAATATTTGCAAGTTGAAGAGGATTTTTGTAGTCAAAAGGCTAGGATAAAATGGTTTTAAGATGGGGATACAACTACGATATTTTTCCATTTGTATGTTAAAGGGAAATGGAAGTTGCATGTTGGTCAAATATTGAGTGACCAAGAAATTACTTGCAGACAAATGAACAGATTGATCAAGTGGTTGTGGGATTTTATAAAGAGCAATTTCATGCAGAAATATTGGAAACGGACTGTGTCCAGATTTACCAGATTCCAAAGAGTATATCAGATGACGAAAATGAGGCAATGAGTAGGCTTCTAGATCAGGATGAAGTGAAAAAAGTGGTCTTTGCATTGAATGGGAGCATTGCATATGGGCCGGATGGATTTACAGGGCATTTCTTTAAATGTTGTTGGGAGATCATAGGGGATGATGTTAATAAATTAGTAAGAGCTTTTTATCTATGGGCAGGAGATGTCAAAATTTGTTACTCATACCAACTTAGTATTTCTACCAAGAAACAATCAATACAAAGCTTCTAAGATCTAAGACCAATAAGTCAGTAATTTTCTGAATAAGATCATTTCACGAGTAGTTCATAAAAAAATTCTGTTGGTCTTACCCAAGATAATTTCTCCAACCCAGTTAGGTTTTGTGAAGTGCACAAGTATCGTTGAATATGTATTGTTAGGCACAAGAAATTATTAGATATATGGATATGAGGGGGAAAATGTTAACCTGGATGTGAAACTGGATATGACCAAGAAATATGACAGAGTTTAATGGATATTCTCATCCAAAGTGATGAGAAGATTGCGTTTCTCTGAAATGATTTTTGATATGATATGGAGGATTATGTCCAAAAATTGGTATTTAGTTTTGATTAATGGTAGGGAACATGGTTTTTTCAGATCTTCGAGAGGATTGAGGCAGCGAGATCCTCTATCCCCTACTATTTTATTTATTGCAGCAGAGGTCCTAGAAACAACTTACATGAGGATGCATATTTTAAAGGATATAATTTACCACAGTGGAGCCCTGAGATTAATCATTTATCCTAGTAGATGATTCCCTTTGGGAAAGAAGTTTATCGATCAAAATAATGCAGGTGCTAAAAGAGTATTCAAGTACTTCTGGTCAAATGATTAATAAATATAAGAGTTGCTTTTATCTTCATGAGAAAACACATCTAATTGCGGAAATTAGACTGAGGAAGTTAGCTGGGATAAGACAAAGAACATTTCATTTTCTGTATTTGGGATGTCCAATATTTTATGGGAGGAGCAACTTTTCGTGACTTAATTAGGAAAGTTGCTATGATAACCTTCTCATGGCATAATAAATGTCTATCAGTTGGAGGTAAGCATGTTCTTGCAAATGATGTTCGTCAATCTATGCCAGATTACTTTTTATCAACTATGAATCCAACGAAGATATGTCATGGACCAAAATCATCAAATTTTTACAAAATTGTTTTGGGAAATGTGGGGGGAGTTAAAGGTAAACACTTGGTTCTATGGGGGGATATGTTTCTTCCAAAACAGGAAGGTGGAATTGGATATATGTAGATTGAAGATATAAATAAAGCCTTGTTTTCTTAGCTATGGTGGAACTCTAGTGTATCCATAAACTCTTTATGGGCTGAATACATTTGGAATAAGTAGTGCAAAACAATGCATCTGTTAATTGTAAACAGTTTAGGAGACTCACAGGTTTGGAAGAAGATGATTAAGATCATAGTGGAGGCAGAACATTATATATAGTGACAAATCAAGACTTGAAAATCTAGTTTTTTATGTTATCATTGGAACAGGCAAGGATCATTATACTTTACTGAAGAAGAGTTGGTACAAGATGAGGAATTGGAGGTAAATTATTTTATCATAAATTATGAGTGGTATGACGAAAAGCAAAAATATGTGACTTCGGAGGAAACGATACAACATACAAGAATGAAAATCAGGTTTATTCTCAAGGAAGTCAGCACTGACAAAGCATGGTGGATGCATAGCATTAAAGGCGATTTCACTGTCAAATCAACCTATAAAAACATGAAAAGAAAACTACCAGTGAATGAATGGAGCAATTATATAGGGGTAAAGGGTTTGCCACTCATGATTGGTTTTTTCTTATGGAGGGTTTGGAAGGGGAGAATGGCCACATATGATAATTTAAAGAAGTTGAGGATATATGCGGTCTCAAAATGTTACTGTTGTGAGGAGGGTAACTTGGATACATATCTTATCTTTTACTAACAACTCCCATCGCACAAAATCTATGGAAGCATTTTTCTTCTGGTGGAGGTCTCAGCGTAACTTGAAATCTAAAACAAATCATATATAGATTGTGGGAGCAGAAGATGTCACATAAATAAGATCAGATACTAAAGGCAGTCCCTACAATCATAATATGGGAATTATGGAAGAGAATAAATGCTATAAAACATGGGAAGGTGATAACTTATAGGTCTATGTATTATCAGTGTCACTTGGCAATACATCAATTAATAAGAATCACAAACATTTTTCAGAAATGGTGGATACACTTCAGAGATATCCGTCCAACATACATGATCTACTCGTGAGGTGGAAAATGCCAATACAAGGTTGGTTTACTTGCAACACGGATGGAGCTAGTAATGGAAAGTAGGTCAGAATGCTTATGGTTTTTGTATACGAAATAAAGGAGGAGTTCTCATATATGCAGAGTCACAGAGCATAGGGGAGGCAACCAACATACATGGAGGCAGAGGTTAGAGACGTATGTGATGCTTTTAAGTATTGTATAAGTCATAGGATGAATACTATTCATGTGGATACAGATTTATTGATTTTAAAGGACATAATTGTGATGAATTGGAAAATACCATGGGAGTTTTCTAAACAAAGGGAAGACATACATGAAATGGTGGCTCAAATCATTGTAGTGTGCAACATATTTTCAGAGAGACAAATTGTCTAGAAGACATTGTAGGAAATACAACAATTGACAATGAAAGAAAATAGGTATTCTTAAGCTTTAATCAATTACCAAGTCTGGGAAGAAACATTCTTAATATGGGCAAGCAATAAATCTTTCAGTTCGTATAAAATAAAGAAGAATAAAAATAGACAACAATGGGTAGCATGATTAGTTACAGTAACGACACAACTATATAAACAAGTTATCTTCTGTAATTAATTGGAGCAGAAGTGTTGTCAAAGAACTACTCGTAGCAATAAGCCATGTCAGCAAGCAAAATGGGATAAAGAGACATGTAAAAGTGAGAGTAAAGGGACTAAATATGATATGTTTGAAGCACTCAGCAAGGAATCTGATGGATGAAAAGTCCTTTTCTTGTATTCGACTTCATCTAAAGCAAGAATCATAGTTAAATGAGAAGAATAGAAAAGAGGAAGCAAGTGAGAAGGGTAAATCACTCATATAAATCTTAAAAGCTAAAAAGGAAGGCCACTAATAACTATCAAGTTCTATAAGATCTCCAAATTCCAACTGAAAAGTACGCCTATAACAATCACAATCATCTGGCAGGAGAGGTAACACAATTCAAAAAAAGAGGGCGGACAAACCTTGGAATGCTTATGATAATAGCAGGTCACAAATGCTTGATGTAGAATTTTAATTCCATGGAGAAGTACATTTTCATGGCTACAAGGAGGCGGAATGAGCAAGGAAAAAGGGAGAAGTGAAAATGGAAGTTTAAAGAGCATTTGTGGAAACCCTGCAAAATGGGACTTTTATTAAAAATGTGTGGTCTGGTCACTTTGGGGCCGACTAGAACCCATTTTGTTTATGTAAATATTGTCCTTTTTGGGTTGTTTAATAAAGGGACCTTGAGTCCAAATCTAGCTTAAGAAAAACTAGAAACATGTTCATCATTTGGAAACATTTTTATGATTAGCATTTTTGTAGTGTATTTCATCAAATATAACAAACATAAAATTGATTCTGTTAGTAAAAAGACTTTCCCATAATCATCATGTGTTCTCCACCATATTTATGTTCAAAGCATCAATCTTCTATAAGTTCTTTTTTGTCAAAAATCTTGTTGTCCCTCCTCATCGCAATATGTAGCACATGGGTCTCTTGAAACCTTGAACACCCCCTATCCTAAACAAATCAAAAATCTGTTTTTCAGAAATAGGTTCAACCGATGGTCACTATTGACGAACCGTAGTCTGATCTACGGCCTATATTGTGCATCCGTCGTTTGCAATTGAAGCTCTCCCAAAACTTAGCATAGAAAAATCGACTAAGTGTCGATCCACGGACAGACCTACGGTCTGTAAGTTAAACTACGGTCCATTATCTGTGTCGTTGAATTGATACTCAAGTTACCCAGCCTCTGACATGAACTATGGATGACCAGTACAGACCGTTGTTTGATCTACAGTATGTAGGTCTTACCATCAGTGACGTTTAGCCGTTAGTTAAGGGGAATTGCTAATAGGGTCAACTTGAAATTGTTATAACCTTTAGCAAAAAATGAATTAGGTTTCCTATAACATATTATATGATAAATAATTGAATTATCTTTCCATACCCTTCGAGTTTGCTAAACTCCAACCTTAGAGTAAAACATTATGCCCAGTCTAGTGATGGCTTGTCAAGAAGAGCCAAAGAAGGACCCTTGATTGAACGACGACCCGTCACACTGGTCGTCCATTAGTCTGACAGCAATTAGTTCACAGATCTTTTGGTCTTTTTCTAGTTTGATTAACCCCTAAGATACGTCGTTAAAGTCCTAAATCATTAAATTTTAGTCAGTTTAATTTTAGAAACATAACTAAAATTTACCTAAATCAAATGATTATTTAAAACATAGAACTAGTGGGTTCCTATCACCCATTGGGCCCTTAGTTTTCAATAGGATTCTTTATTCCCTTATCATAATTAGACATAGGGTTTCTAGAACTTCAGAAAATTATTATGAATTAGTTAGTTATATGTTCTAAGTCAGATTACCATATTATTATACAGATTAGTGCATGAATTTTAGAATTCTAGCTTTGTATTTCTTTAGTTCTTGAATTACACATGCTAGGTCATATATTTCAGTTACTTTAGATATGCATGTCTCATTTATTACTGCATCATTATCTAATTAATTGTTGCATTCTTAGTTTCCATGTTAAGTTTTAAGTTATCAAGTATTTACAAAAATTCAGTCATAAATTTTTAATCAATTAATTCATTGGGTCTAGCATAATAACTAGTTAGACTAGGTATCAACGTACCAAATAGTCGTAAAACTGCTAGCTAAATAGGTTGAAAGTCCCCTTTGAGGGCATCAATTTAGTGATTACGTCAACATTCCTTTTTTCCTCTTGTAGGGTATATTGGGCCCTCTCGATAGGGCATATACATTGGACTCCACATTTAGATCATGTAGTTTTACTATCGGTTATTAGTAGCTCTCACGGTTAAGTAGGACTCTATTGTAGTGACCATATTTACAGTTCAGTTAGTTTCAGTCTCAGCATGTTATAAATTTGGTCATTGCATCTAGTTAGCTCAGAATTTAGTATATCATGTTTAGAATATTATATTTCCTTCTATGCTTGTTAAGTTATGTATTATTTCAGCTTTACTCTATCCTACATGCTCAGTACCTTTTAAGTACTGTCGCATATGTGCGCTACATCTTCTCATGATGTAGGTTCAGGTTCTCAGCATCCAAATAAGACATAGGTCGATTTCCGATCTCTAGTTCAGAAGAATCAGTGGTGAGTCCTTATTCTTCGAGGACAATATTCATGAGTTATTTGTAGTATTTTAGTCCTTTAGTTTCAGTTTTTGATAGACATAGTTGAGGCATATTTAAGCTTAGTTTTGAGATAATAACATCTTTGTATTAAACACATAAGTTTTCATATATCTCAATATTAGCGTATTGGTATTCCCCATCGTTTTATATTAAATTATGATTTAGTTTCCGTGCTCAGTTTATTTTCTTTAGTATGCTGATGATCATGCCAATAGGTTAAATTGAGATCACTTGTGGTCCTTGGTCCCGTTTCCATTTCTGGGGTGTAGCTCGGGACGTGAAAAAACATGGTATCAGAGCAGTAGGTTTAAGTTTCCTAGGATGTCTGAAAAGCCGCACTAAGTAGAGACTTTTTTCATGGGTGTCAAGTGCACCACATTTTTGAGAAGAAGGCTATGAAGTGTTTTAGGGAAAACATCACTTTCTTGTTACTCTTATCGTGCGTAAGGTATGATCTAATTCCATTATAACTCGACGTTCTACGTTTCAGATCATGCCCACTCGTAGAGCTAATGCCAAGAATGTGAATGGCAGAAATGCAAACGTAACTCCTCTAATCCCAAATCAGAAAGTCTCCAATGCTGAGTTTAGGAATGCCATTCAGATGTTAGCTATGAATGTGGCCAACCAGAACAATCAGGTTCAAGCTCATGTGAATGAAAATGGTGGATCCATAACAGATAGGGTCCGTGACTTTGTTAGGATTAATCCGCCTTAGTTCTTAGGATCGTAGACTAGTGAGGATCTCCATAACTTTTTGGATGAGATCAAGAATATCTTTGAGGTAATGCAGGTCAATGGAAATAATAGGGTTGAGTTGACATCATACCAGCCAAAAAATGTTGCTCATATCTGGTATACTCAGTGGAAGGAAAATAAGGTTACAGATGGAACTCCTATTACTTGGGATTGCTTAAGTGAAACCTTCCTGGACAGGTTTTTCCCAATAGATTTGACAGAACCAAAGGCTCAGGAATTCATGAATTGAAGGCAAGGAAACACGACGGTCCAAGAGTATGGGCTCAAGTTTAAACAACTCTGCAGGTGTGCTGATCACATTGTTTCTAACTCGAGGGCTTATATGAATAAGTTCTTGTATGGAGTGTCAGATTCGGTGAAAACAAAGTGCAGAAATGCTATGTTACTAGGAGATTTGAACATGTCTAGGCTTATGACTCATGCTTAGCAGGTTGAGGGTGATAAGCTTAGGGAACAGACCAAGGAAAATAAGAAGGCTAGGAATGTGAACTATGTCTATTCTCAATAGAAATCGGGTAGTGGAAATCGCTCGTAGAATCAGCAGAAATTTTCAACCCCAGCCCCTTCATCATCTAGTGTTTTATCCTCTAAAAATAAATATGATCTAGAGGTAAGGGCACTAGGTTTTAAGTCTCAGGGAAGTGTTTCAGGGACCAAGACTTACCCCACTTGCCCTAAGTGTAGTAAGACCATCCGTGCGAGTGCCTCGCAGGAAAGGAATAATGATTTCGGTGCGGTCAGTCTGCTCACAAGTTGAGGGATTGTCCTTCTCAGGGTAAACGAGGTGGTAATGGTAGATCTCCCTCTACAACTTCAGCATCACAAGCAAGTCACGCGACTAAGAAGGGTAACTCATATGGTACGGGTGGCGGTCAGCGCCATAACAAGTTGTATGCTCTTAAGGATCGCTAGGATCAGGAAGGTTCTCTTGATGTAGTCAGTAGTATTTTATGAGTCTTTGACCTTGATGTTTATGCATTGTTTGATCCAAGGGCTACTCTTTATTTTGTAACTCCTTACATAGAATTCCAATATAGTGTTAGTCCAGAAATCTCTCAAAACCTTTCTAAGTCTCAACTCCAGTTGGTGACCTCGTTAAAGCTAGATAGGTATATAGAAATTGCTCTGTCACAGCTCTCAGAAAGTAACCTCAGCAGAACTTGTAGAGTTAGAAGTGGTAGAATTCGATGTGATTCTAGGCATGGATAGGCTACATTCATGTTATGCCTCAGTCAATTGTTGAAATAGGATTATTCATTTTCAATTTCAAAACGAACCAATCTTAGAATGGAAGGGTAGTAGCTTAGATACTATAGTTCGATTCATTTCTTACCTTAAGTCAAGAAAGATGATCTCTAAGGGTTATCTCTATCATCTAGTTTGTCTAAAGGATTCTAGCTCTGAAACACGAACTCTTGAGGAAGTTCCAGTAGTAAGTAAATTTCCAGAATTTTTTCACAAGATCTTACCGGAGTCCCTCCCGAAAGGGAAACCGACTTTGGAATTTATATCCTTCCATATACCCAGCCTATTTCTATTCCTCCTTACAGAATAGCTCCAGCAGAGCTTAAGGAATTGAGATATCAGTTGAAAGACCTTTTAGAAAAGGGCTTCATCAGACCTAGTATTTCGTCTTGGGGTTGACCAGTATTGTTCGTAAAGAACAAAGATCGTTCTCGTAGAATATGTATTGGTATATTAGACATTAATAACTTCTTTGGATTAAACTCATCAGTTTTCATATATCCCTGTTTTAGCATATAGGTATTCCCCATCTTTTAATTTTAAAATATGATTTAGCTTCCGCATTAAGTTTATTATCTTTAGTATGCTCATGATCATGCATGAAGGGTTAGCTTGGGATCACTTATTTTCCAAGGTTTCGTTTCCACGTCTCATGGCGTGAAAAAATCAAATTACTAGAGACCTACTTCCCTATCATCAAGAATTTTCTCATGTTTAGTTTAGATGATAAAAACTAAAATGAAGATATGACAATTGTTAGTGTAATTTTATCCTTTTTAGAAAAATAGAAAAAAAAAATATATACATTAACAAATAAACAAAATCACAACTTGATGATCAGCCCGGAGAATGCAATACGCATTAAAAAAACATAAAAGCAGGTTCTCTTAATACAATATTTTGAAGAAATACCTAGAATCATAGAAAAAGTTATAGATTTTCAAACTTCTAGCACTGACCTAAAAATACGAATGTCATTTTGATCAATCCAAAGATTTAATGAAAATAAAAAAGAGAAAAAAAACTTCCAGCATTACTGGTCCAACATAGATGGAAATCTCAACCTTATTCAATAAAAATAAAAAAAAGTTGTTCACCGATAACATCAACTATAGAAGAAAATTTGGGGGTAAAGAAAAAAGAGATGATTGAGGGTAACGAAAACAAAATTATACTTCTTGGATTGGAGGAATTTTCTCTTGGATATAACAATCAATTACTTATGAATTGATGACATGTACTCTACAAATAGACAGAAGAATGAAATATTTGTCAATTTGGAACTACGAAGATGAAATTAATGTATCATATTATTTACATAAAAAATGTTTTACTTCAAAGAAAAATATACTTGTTGGTGTGGAACAACCTATTACTTATGAATTTTTGAATCATAGTCATCAAAAATATAGAAGATTGAAGCACTTGTCCGCTTGGAACTATGAAGGTCAAAACGATGTCGAGTAGGAATTGAATAAGAAAAATTATGCTTCAAGAAACTTACCATACTTGGATTGGAGTAGTCTCCTTTGTATTACAACACTCAATTACCTATGAATTGCTGACACACAATGACCTATAAAGAACTAGACAAATATATCACCCCAGAAATCCTGAAACATGGAATGGAAAAAGAGTAAAGGCTTTAGTTTAGTACAAGTGCATGCGTACAGAAGGTTGTAAAGTTCGTAGAGAATGTAGGACTCTCGAATACGAAGATTTACTAAAAGGAGTCTTTGCCGGACTTAAAAAGGGAAAATCATAGGTTTGGAAGGTCTAGGGGTAAAATGGTCTTTTTCTAGGCTAATGTTAGTATCATAATTATCCTAAATATATAATTTATTATTTAATTAATAAGGTGGAGGGGTATTTTGGGGAGAGAATCCAAAGTTGGGCTTTTGAAGTGAAGGCTTGCTCCACCTGGGTTCAAACCTAGGTGGAAGTAATGAATTAAATTTTTTTTAATTTAAGTTGGTAAATTGATGTAATTATTTTATATTTATAATTTATTATCTGATTTAAAATAAAAGTAAATCAGATTTTTAATAATTAAATAAAAACCTTATTTGACTAAATCCTAAACTAGACTCCTAATCCTAAGAAAAATCTTCTCTCCCACACTCATCTCTCTCTCTCACGTCTCTATCACTCTCACGCACGATTTTATCTGTCGAATAACTTCAAAAAAACAGTACGTAAACCAAATTTCTTCACACTTAAAGAACTCACAACGAAAATATTAGAAAAAAACGAAATCAATCACGTAGGCAAAGAGAAGTTCGTCCATCGAGTTGGTGTTGACCTTAAGGGAATTTGGACGTGATATTTGGAGAAGATTTTGGTCAGCAAGTCGAGGTTTGAACGTCATAAAAGGTATGGGTTTTCTTACTCTTGGTCCCTTTCCCAAGAGACCCTTAAGGCTTAGATAAATCTACTCGATAACTAGGGTTGTTCCCATTCCTGTCGAAATACTTGTCCCTAGTATCCCTTTGATCTCAATGTGAAATAGGTTAGAGATCATGTTGTTGTTATGTTTGCTGATAGTTTAAGTATGCAGTTTGATTTTCTTGATAATGTGTTGTTGATTATGTATTTGGAATTGTAAGCATGTTAAGTTATGTCAATCTATAGTACGTGAAAAATGATATGTTTTTATGGTTGAATTTTACGTGCGAATGTTTGTGTAAATCATGAGGTGTAAAAGTGGTGTAATGTTGCTGGATGAAATGGTAATTCTTGGCTGAATATTATCATAAGAATATTAAACTTAAGTTGCACGAAATGATCCACGAAATTCCTTAAGAATTAACGTATGAATGATGATAAAAAGAAGCTGAAAATAGTTAACAAATTTCCAGCATTTTGTAGGTTGGGTTCGTCCAAACTAAATGGTACAAAATTCAATGAAAAATGAATGTAAAATAAATGATATCACTAAATATTTAACCCAAGACATCATTACATGAAAGCTATAAAAAAAATTAACAAAAGATTAAGACAAAAATTGATTGGAAGAGTCTACAATTTTTAGCCAGCCAACATTTTAAAAAATGAGCTTTAATTAAAATTTTTTTTAATATGTGGTCATTGGGGATTGAACACATGACATCACTAAATAAAAATTTCATAAAAAATTCGTGATAAAAATGCAAGGAAAAACTAGATGTGGTGAGTGGAGATTGAACCCACAACCTATTGAATGGATGAGAGAGTTAGGAGAAAAATAAAGGAGAATATAAATGTGGAGAGTGGGGATTGAACCCACAATCTCTTGGATAGGTGAGAAATTTAATAGATAAATTAAAAGAAATATAATGAGATTGTGGGGTATTGAACCCACAACCTCATTGACTTGAACTAAAAAGGATAGGAGAAAAAGAGAGGAAATATTTTGGGGCTGATGGGAATCGAACTAGGATCCCCCAAATCTAAAAAATGTGATTATCAAGTTTAAAAGAAGATTAAGTGTTGTCCAAGGGATTCGAAATCGGGTTCCTTGCCCAATTTTGTATTGACACATAAGTCATACATAAGTATTTAATGAATGCTGCCTCTAAAGATCAATAACAATATCTTGGCATATCTACAAGATGCATAAGTCTTGTACCACATAATATTGTAAATATGAATCACTTAGATAAACTATGAATGAAGCCCCATGGCTTGTATGTATAGACTCATAAGTCTAGCATACGTTTAAAAGTAAGTGAACCTAAGATGTATGTGATGAAATGGTGTAACCCTAAAAGGGTTAAGTAAGAGTGTGAAACACACTAAATGGCCAAGGACATTGGCGTATATGATGAAATGAACAAAGAAATGATGAAACCCAAGAAGGGTTAAGTAAGAGTGTGAAACACACTAAATGGCCAACTGCATAGGCAGATGACAAAATAAACATACACGCAAAATAGGGTAAGTATTTATGAAGAGCAAATGTTCTAATGTTAATAAATATGGTGACTACATGATATGAGGCCAAAGTAAAATATGAGAGCAATCTCAAATGAGCCTAAGTAAATATTACCAAAACGTACTCACTTATGAGAGTGTAAAGTTAATGAAAAGACCACTCTCTATGAACACTCTATTGAAAGTATTGAGATTAACACACTTAATACTAATGATGATATGACAAATCATCTATTGAGCTATGACGTCCTATACTAGAAGCCATCTTCCATGACGTGTGAGTTTAATGTAATAGAACTTTATACTGATCATTGATAGCTAGATATAAGCGGTGATGCATTTTTTCCGGAAAGGCAGAGATTCTCGTAAATCTCATCAGATGAGACTGTATGGCATGCCGGGTATGTGTCTCCTTATATCTCCTTGTCTTCGAACCTATACTGCCAATATAGGGATCTGGCGGGGCTCAATTCCCATGTACGCTAGCATGTTTTGGGTCACTTTGGCCAGTGATTTCACCTCTTTTTTGTGTGGGGCTTCATGACACTGGATTTCATGATGCTCATATGATCTATGTCGGTTAAAGTTAAAGTTCCCAATGAATGAAGGAGTTCAACCTCAAATGATGCACATAATGAAATGAATGATAACAAATTTGTTAGGATAGGATAATCAAAAGGTGAGTTAGATTAAAGTGATGACATTAGGTCATTCTTGGTCATTGCACAACGAACCCGATGAATGTCTTAAACTACATCCTAGGTATAACTGGTGTTTACACTGGCCCATGGATGAAATGAAATGGAGTACGTATGAATGAAGGAAACAGACTCTGTGTTTGCTAAATCACACTCCCTAGTTGATGTCCCATATGTTGAGCCCTCATTTCTTGAAAGTCTTAATGTTAAGTCCATGATTCCAAGGTCTCATGACATATGAATGAATGATATGAAAGATGTTATGTTCTATATGCAATATGATATGTGTTGTTTGGAAAATGATAAATTTTATGTTGCAGGTTACATCATGGCAAGACTTTCCAAATCAAAATTTGGAAGGTCCGTTGATTTTCCTAATCCATATTTGGCACGTCCACTAACTTGACTTTCCACAAATCATGTTGTTAGAAAAATGCTATTCTTTCTCATGCATTTCCTTGATGTGTTCTTGCATATACCCATAGTTAGTACTAGTGTGTACTAATCCCATACAACTCTATATTTTTAGGTGCAGGCACAGGTGGATGCTAGAGCTTACAGTTTGACGTTGCAGCAATCCGGACGTGGAGCTTTCATCCAGACTTGGTAGGCCCTCATGCCTTCGAGGATGTCTACCATTATTATCTAGCTTAGATGTAGGCTTACGCTAGTGGAACATGCTCCACTATCTCAACTCTAAAACTATGCTAGAATGTAAAACAGAAGCATCCTAGAAGGAATGAGGACCAACCAAACTCCAGATGAATGCTGACGCCAGGATAGCTGCAATAATGAACATGTAGCTCTATCGCCCACCAGTGCCTGCACCTAAAATAGTGTAGATGTATGGGGTTAGTACACACTTGAACTAAGTATGGGTATATGTAAGCGCACACCAAGTACATGCATGAGAAAGAACATTTCTTTCCTAACGACATGATTTTTTTGGAAGTCATGTCCGTAGACTTGCAAAATTGAGATTAAGAAACTTAGTGAACTTTCCAAATTTAGTTAGGAAGGTCATTCCATGAGAGTAATATGCATCCTTATAAATATCGTATTTCACACAACACATAACATCTTTATATAGCAGATATCATAACACATAACTTCTTTCATATCATTCATTTATATGTCATGAGACCTTGGAATCATGGACTTGACATTAAGACTTACCAAAATGAGGGCTCAACACATAGGACCTTAAGTAGGGAGTCTTCATTCGCAAACACATAGTCTGCTTCATTCATTCATACATATTTCATTTCATTTCATTCATAGGCCAATGTGAACAGTAGCTATACCTAAGATGTAGTTTAAGACTTTCATCGGGTTTATTGTTCAATGATCAGGAATAACCTAATTTCATGTCCTGATTCTAGCTCACCTCTTGATTATCCTATCCTAACACCTTCGGTATCATTCATTTCTTTATATGCTTCATTTGAGGCTGGCCTCTTTCATTCATTGGGAACTTTAACATTAACCGACATAGATCATGTGAGAATCATGAAATCTAGTGTCTCTCCCACACTGAAAAGAGGTGGAATACCGGCTAAAGTGACTCAATAACATGCTAGCGTATATGAGAATTTAACCCCGCCAGATCCCTATATTGGCAATATAGGTTCGAAGATTAGGAGATGTATGGAGACCCATACCAGGCAAGATGGACTGTCTCATCTCATGTGAGTTACGTGAACCTTCTCCCTTCCCGAAAGAAGGCATCACCGCTCATAGCTAGACTATCGGTGCTCAGAATAAAGTTCCATTACGTTCAAACTCATACGTCACGGAAGCTACCTTGTAGTATGAGGAAGGCATATCTCATTAGATGATTTCTCATCTCATCATTAGCATTAAGTGTGTTAAACTCAATACTTTAATTTGAGTGTTCATAGAGACTGGTCTCTTCATAATCTTACACTCTCATTGGTGAGTACGTATTGATAACATTTACTTAGGATCATTTAGGACTGATCTCATCATATACATTAGCCTAATATTATGTTCTCACCACATTCTCCATTATTAGCACCTTTGCTTTTCATAGTTTCTCACCTCTTATTACGTGAATGTTCATTTCTTCATTTCATTGTTCATCTCATCATATTCCAATGCACATGGCCATTTAGTGTATCTTACACTCATATTTAACCCTCCTAGGGTTCATCATTTCATTACGTACATCTTAAGTTCTCTTACTTTTGAACGTATGTTAGACTTATGTGTTCATACATGCAAACCATGGGGCTTCATTCATACTTCGCTAAGTGATTCTTATTTTCCTAAGATTATGTAGTACAAGACTTATGTATCTTGTATATATGCCAAGATCTTGATTTTTTATCTAAGTAGATCGCATTACTCTTGGATATTTTACTCACGTATGACTTGTGCATCAATACGAAAGTTTGGGCAAGGGAACCGAATCTTGAATCACTTGGATATCAATTTTTTTTATTGATTTTAATTCTAATATTCATAACATAGGAACTCTAAATTAAATCTCCACATTTACCTGGAAGTATTAATTTTCTATTTTAATTTACTCTTAGTTAATCGAAGGGTTGGGTGTTCAAACCCCCACAATCCCTTTTAAATTTTTAATAGTTTCTTATTGCCCATTCTTGCCTAAATCAAGAGGTTGTGGGTTCAAAACCCCACAGCCTCGTTGATTTTTTTCCTTTAACTTTCGTTGGGATAGGGAGGTTGTGCGTTCGAACCCCCACAACCCCCTTATTTATTTATTTTTTTAAATTCGATCATGCTTTCTCGCTGGGATAGGAGGTTGTGGGTTCAAACCCCCAGAGCCGCTCTATCTTTATTTTATTTAAACTAGGCGAGTGGTAGTGAGGTTGTGGAATCGAACCACCACAGTCTCACTTCATGTCCTAATTTATTTTACTCCTTCCTTCAGCCTTGAGGTCGTGGGTTCGATTCTCTCTTCTCGCGTTTTCTTTTCATTATTTTTCTTTTTCTTCGCGTGTACCTGGAGGTAGTGGGTTCGAATCCCACGCCTCCCATCTATTTGCTTAATTAATTTTCTCCTCCTTCTCCCTAAAGATCACGAGTTTGATTCCCCCTAGTCCCATTCTTTTTTTTTTCCTTTGAGGCGAGATCAATAGCTAAGGGGGTCCGATTCCCTTTACCCCCATTCCTTTTTTTTCATTTTAATCCATCTCAACATGTGAGGTCTTGGGTTCGATTCCCATTGACATCACTTATTTAATTTTCCCTTTTAAAACCCAGATTTCAACTTTATTATAGAGTACCCAAATCTGGAAAATTCTTGTCATTATTCAACTCATTTTTAGTCACATTGTTCATCAGTTTAGTTTGATAAAAGATGGTTATTTCAATACACTATA
This sequence comes from Solanum pennellii, assembly GCF_001406875.1. Taxonomy (NCBI): domain Eukaryota; kingdom Viridiplantae; phylum Streptophyta; class Magnoliopsida; order Solanales; family Solanaceae; genus Solanum; species Solanum pennellii. The sequence continues at coordinate 10,683,630 of NC_028640.1, forward strand.
TTTCATGGTAATGAACATCACATTGTACACATAAAATACACAAGAAATACATGATTTATACAACCCCAAGATAGTGGCCAAAGCCACGGCCCACGTGTACACACACACACACACCAACATTTCGATCACACTTTGAATATCATTTTCGTAATTTCTCTTACATAAACATGTTCACTATTAATATAATACATCATTCATGCCCAAATCTAGCAGCACAACATAGCGATCCTACAAATTCGTTTGGAAACTAAGGATAAGGACATACAAAGGGGAAAAACCTTAGTATTAAAGACCTTGAGAATCGTTCGAAGGAAAATACTCTTGGAGAAAGAATTCCAGGAGAAAAACCCATACCTTCTGATGTTGTTCAAGTGTGAAGCTGCTGCCCAGAAACTCCTCCAAACCACGCCCAATTCTCCTCAACGTACACACCACTCGACGAACAACCTCCCTTTGCCTTGACGTTTTTGATTACCTTGCTTTTCTTAAAACTTTTTGTGTATTTTTAGAGTTTGAAGAACAATTGTTATTAAATAGTTCTTGAGATTTCTTGTTAGTCAGAGCGTGAGACAATGAGAGTTCAAAGACGTCGAAGAGAGTTGAGAAACGTGAGGGAGAGATTTATTAGGATTAGGATACTAAATTGAAAATTTAGGCAAAATAGGATTTATTTAAATTAATACAAAATCTAATTTATTTTAATTAATACGTGAAAGGACCATTATGCCCTTAAAATTTCAGATTTTTAGAATATTGATTAAAGCACATTAAGTATTTATCTATTCGATTTTTTAGGGTTGTTACATTATTCCACCCTTAGGACTATTTGTCCCCAAATGACACTACCACTACACATCGTAATGCATATTAGATCATAACATAATCGCTATGTATAGTCAACCAATAGCAACAAAATACGAAGAGATAAGGAAACATAAGCTTAAGAGTAGAAGACTAACCTCAAGTGCTGAAAAGATGAGGATAGGTGGATCTCATGTCGGCCTCAGCCTCCCACGTAGCACCCTCAACAAGATGATTCCTCCACAATACCTTCACTGTTGCAATCTCCTTGTTCCTTAGCCGCTTGACCTGTGTGTCTAAGATCTCAACAGGTACCTCCTTATAGGACAAGTCTTCACCAAACCCCAAACCTTAAATAGGTAGGATTGATGTTGGATCACCTAGGTACTTCTTCAACATAAAGACATGCAAGACTGGATGAACAGAAGCTAGCTCCGCAAGCAATGCTAACTCATAGGCCACCTCACCCACACGCTGTAGGATCTCATATGGACCCACATACCTCGGACTCAGTTTCTCTTTTCTATAAAATCTCATCACATCTTTCATAGGCGATATCATCAAGTAAACCTGGTCACCAACAATAAATTCTAAGGGTCGCTTTCTGCTGTTTGCATATGATTTCTATCGGCTGTAAGCAGTAGCCAACGTGTCCTTAATCAATCTAACTTTCTCCAAGGCCTCATAAATGATCTATGGACCCAAAATAGATGACTCTCCAACCTCGAACCACCAAACTAGAGATCTACACCTCCTACCATACAATGCCTCAAAAGGTGCCTTCCCAATGCTGGAGTGATAGCTATTATTATACGAGAACTCTATCAAAGGCAGATGGTTATCCCAATTACCTTTGAAGTCAATCACACACCCTCTCAATATGTCCTCCAATGTCTGAATGGTGCACTCTGTTGTCCCATCTGTCTGAGGATGAAAGGCAGTGCTAAGTTTTACCTGCGTGGCCAAGCTTTTCTAGAAAGATCTCTAAAAATATGGAGTAAACTGAGCTCCTCTTATCAGAAATGATAGACAAAGGAATCCCATGCCAACTCACAATCTCATCAATGTAGTCAATCTATCCACCATAACCCATATGGAGTCAAGGTGCCTCCTAGTCCTCGGAAGACCAACCACTAATTCCATATTAATGGCCTCTCACCTCCAAGTTGGAACCTCAATAATCTTAGTGAGACCACCAGGCTTAAGATGCTCTGCCTTAACCTGCTCACAACTAGGACACTTAGCCACATATTCTGCAATGTCCTTCTTCATGCCATCCCACCAATAAATCTGCTTAAGATCATGATATATTATGGTGGAACCTTGATTTATGGGATATCTGGAACCATGGGCCTCTGCTACAATCCTGGTCCTCAAATCATCCACATATGGTACACACAGCCTATCCTGGTGTCTAAGTATGCCCTCACCGCCCAAAGCAAAAGAATCATTCATTTTTAACGGCACTGAGTCCTTCAGCTCCATAAAAAAAGATCAAGATGCTGACCCTTCTGGACTTCAACTACCAAGGATGATTCAGAACTAGGATGAACTGAAACACCCCCACTAGTAGAGTCAACCAATCGCACTCCCAGTCAGGACAGTCTGTGTACCTCTTTCAGCAGGTCCTGCTTCTCATCCTTAACGTGGCCTGTACTTCCCATGCTCATCCTGCTCAAAGCATCAGCTACAACATTAGCCTTACCTGCATGATTTCAACAAATCTCAGTATTCTCCCTATTCTTTCTATTAAATACTATGGAAAGTAACATACCTTGATAGATTAACAAACTTCAGGGAATACTCGCTGACCGTCATAGAGCCTTGTTTAAGGTTGATGAATCTCTCTAGAAATGTTGTCTTGAACTGCTCCCATGTGATTGGCAATCGACCTATACACCACTATCTTGCCACATCTTGCACCATGTTTGTGCAACATCCTTGAGCTGGTAGAAAGCCAGCTCAGCCTTCTCAATATTAGTGGCCCCCGTAGCCACTACGATCTTATGCACCTTATCTACAAACTCATGAGTATCCTCTGATGTCTTAGCCTCTGCGAATATAGGAGGATTCATCATTGTGAAATCTCGCAGTGTGTCAGCCATGCTGCGAACCAGTGGATTCTTTCACTAAATATCCTGCCGGTTGACTAGGGCAGTCATATCCTGAGGGTCCATTGGGATGGACTGTGCCATCTTTTCTAGAGATGCCCTCACCTCTGCATCAGTCAAGCCAGGTGGGTTAACTGGCATGACCACTCTTTCAGCTGGAGCCTCGGGTGGATTCTGATTACCCTTAGCTGCTGCTGCTCACCTCCTCGGACCCTTAGTTCTCCAAGTGTTCATTCTCTGAAAACAACAAGGATTGATGTTAGATACGTTCATAACACAAAGAACTCAAACATTAGGAGAAGAATGATAAGATCAGAAGAAGGGAAATTTTTCCAACGCATCGTGCAGTCTCTAATCCAGGATAGTGGTGCACTTCACTACCATGACTTAGAAACTACTCAATGTGGTTGATGTGAACTCAATAGTCTCGAAATTTAACCAAGGGCTCTGATTTAACTTTTTCACGACCAGAATATAAACCCCAAGCGAGACCGGCGTCATTAACTTCTTAGAGGTCGCAGACAAGCCTAGATGCGTTATTCGTACCTCACCTAGACTAATTTCAGCGGAAAATTTGAAACTTTTTTATGTTTAGCACACTTGCTAAATATTCTTAACAATTAATAATCCTTCATCATCAACCATCTAACATTAAAGAGATAAGCAACTGAAACAAATAGTTCATTAAGTATTAATTGTATGATTGCCAAAATTGCACCAATAGAAAGTCTGAACCAAAATAGGAAAGAAACGCTAGTGGAACATGCTCCACTAGCTCAACTCTAAAACTACGCTAAAATGTAAAAAACAGTAGCATCCTCGAAGGCATCAGGACCTACCAAACACGAGATGAATACTGCCGCCCGGATAGATACAACAATGAACCTATTGCTCTATCACCCACCTGTTCCTGCACCTAAAATAGTATAGATGTATAGGGTTAGTACACACTTGTACTAAGTATGGTTATATGTAAGCGCACACCAAGTACATGCATGAGAAAGAACAGCTCTTCCGTAACGAGATGATTTTTTTGGAAGTCAAGTCAGTAGACTTGCCAAACTGAGATTATGAAAGTTAGTGAAGTTTTCAAATTGAGTTAGGAAGGTCATGCCATTAGAGTAACAAGCATCATTATAAATATCGTATTGCACACTACACATAACATCTTCATATAGCACATATCATAGCACATAATATATGACACATAATTTCTTTCATATCATTTATTCATATGCCATGAGACCTTGGAATCATGGACTTGACATTAAGACTTTCCAAAATGAGGGCTCAACTCATGGTACCTCAACTAGCAAGTCTTCATTAGCAAATTAAGAGTCTGCTTCATTTATTCATACATACTTCATTTCATTTCATTCATAGGCTAGTGTGAACACAAACTATACCAAAAACGTAGTTTACGACTTTTGTCAGGTTTCCTGTGCAATGATCAGGATTAACCTAATGTCATTACCTTAGTCAAGTTCACCTCTTGATTATCCTATCCTAACACCTTCGGTATCATTAGTTTCATTATATGGTTCATTTGAGGTTGGCCTCATTCATTAATTGGGAACTTTAACTTTAACCGACATAGATCATGTTAGCATCATGAAATCTAGTGTCTCCCTAACACCAAAAATAGGTGAAATCACCGGCCAAAGTGACTCAATAACATGCTAGCGTATATGTGAATTTAACCCCGCCAGATCCCTCAATTGGTAGTATAGGTTCAAAGACTAGGAGATGTATGGAGACCCATACCCGGCAATCAAAACAGCCTCATCTCATAAGAGTTACGCTAACCTTCGCCCTTCCCGAAAGAAGGCATTACCGTTCATAGCTAGACTATCGGTGCTCAGTATAAAGTTTCATTACATTCAAACTCATATTTCATGGAAGTTGGCTTCTAGTATGAGCATAGCATAGCTCATTAGATGATTTCTCATCTCAACATTAGCATTAAGTGTATTAAACTCAATACTTTCATTAGAATGTTCATAGAGACTGGTCTCTTCATTATCTTACACTCTCATTGGTGAGTACATTTGGTAACATTTACATAGACTCATTTGAGATTGCTCTAATCATATACATTAGCCTCATATCATGTTGTTACCACATTCTTCATTATTATCACCTTTGCTTTTCATAGTTATACACCTCTTATTATGTGAATGTTCATTTCTTCATTTTATAGTTCATCTCATCATATTCCAATGCACTTCGCCATTTAGTGTATGTTACACTCATACTTAACCCTCCTAGGGTTCATCATTTCATTACGTACATCTTACGTTCACTTGCTTTTGAACGTATGTTACACTTATGTGTCTATACATACAAGCCATGGGGCTTCATTAATAGTTCGCTAAGTGGTTCTTATTTTCCTAAGATTATGTAGTACAAGAATTATGTATCTTGTATACATGCCAAGATCTTGAATTTTGATCTAAGTAAATGGCATTACTCTTGGATATTTTTTACTCACGTATGACTTGTGCATCAATACGGATGTTTGGGCAAAGGAACCCAAATCTTGAATCACTTGGATATCATTTATGTTTTTTATTGATTTTATTTATAATATTCATAACATTAGAACTCTAAATTAAATCTCAACATTTACATGGAAGTATTAATTTTCTATTTTAATTTTACTCTTAGTTAATTGAAGGGTTGGGGGTTCGAACCCCGACAATCCCTTTTTAATTTTTATTAGTCTCTTGTTGCCCATTCATGCCTAAATAGAGAGATTAAGGGTTCAAACCCCTACAGCCTCTTCGATTTTTTCTTTAATTTTCGAAGAGATAGGGATTTATTTATTTATTCATTTAATTTCTCTCATGTTTTCTCGCTGGAATAGGGAGGTTGTGGGTTCGAACCTCCACAGCCTCTCTATCTTTATTTTTTTTAAACTGGGCGAGTGGCAGTGAGGGTGTGGGATCAAACCCCCACATTCTCACTTCATTTCCTAATTTATTTCGCTGCTTCCTTCAGCCTTGAGGTCGTGGGTTCGATTCCCTCTTCTCGCGTTTTCTTTTCCTTATTTTTCTTTTCCTCCGCGTGTACCTAGAGGTAGTGGGTTCGAATACCACGCCTCCCATTTATTTTCTTAATTAATTTTCTCCTCCTTCACCTTACAGATCAGAAGTTCGATCCCCCCCAGTCCCATTCTTTTTCTTCTTTGAGGCAAGATCAGTAGCTAAGGGGGTCGATAACCTTTAGCCCCATTCCTTTTTTTCCATTTAAGCCATCTCAACATGTGAGGTCTTGGGTTCGACTCCCATTGACCTCACTTATTTAATTTTCCCTTTTAAAACCCATATTTCAACCTTATTATAGAGTACCCAAATATGGAAAATTCTTGTCATTATTCAACTCTTATTTAGTCACATTGATCATAAGCTTAGTTGGCTAAAAGAAGGTGATTTCAATCTAGTATATTTCATGGTAATGAAGATCACATTGTATACACATTGCACACATAAATACATAAGAAATACATGATTTATATAACCCTAAAATAGTGGCCAAAGCCACTGCCCACTTGCACACACACACACAAACTTTTCGATCACACTTTGAATATTGTTTTCGTAAATTCACTCACATAAACATTTTCACAATTAATATAAATATATCATTCATGTCCAAATCTAGCATCACAACATACCGATCCTACGAATTCATTTGGAAACTAAGGACAAGGACATACAAAGGGGAACAACCTTAGTTTTCAAGACCTTGAGAATCGTTCGAAGAAAAAATACTCTTGGAGAAAGAATTCCAGGAGAGAAAACCATACCTATTGATGTTGTTTAAGTGTGAATCTACTTCCCAGAAACTCCTCCAAACCACGCCCAATTATCATCAATGTACACACCACTCGACGAACAACCTCCCTTTGCCTTGACATTTTTAATTACCTTGCTTTTCTTAAAACTTCTCCTCTGTTTTTCAAGTGTGAAGAACAATTGTTTTTAAATTGTTCTTGATCTTTCTTGTTAGTCAGAGTGTGAGAGAACGACAGTTGAGAGACGTGAAAGTGAGTTTAGAAACGTGAGGGAGAGAGTTATTAAAATTAAGAAACTAGATTCAAGACTTAGTAAAAATAGGATTTAATTAAATTAATACAAAATCTGATTTGTTTTTAATTAATATGTGAAAGGAAATTAATACAAAATCTGATTTATTATAATTAATACGTGAAAGGACCATTATGCCCTTAAAATTTAATATTTTTAAAATAATAGTAAATCACCTAAAGTATTATCTATTCGATTTTATTTAGAATTGTTACATGTTGCATACTGCATGGGGGAGAAAGTGTGATGGACTCTAACGATTGTTACAGTTGTGGCAAACTGGGTTACATGATGAAGGATTGTCCGAATAGGAGAAGTCAAGAACAAGGGAAGGAGAGAGTTCAACCGAATGGTCCAAGTGAAGAGGCTCCAAGAAGGCAATGATTCTTCGCACTAAAGTCTTTGGGTGCAAGGAAAGGCACCTCTGGTGAAGTCTCGGGTGCGTAACTTTAGTTAGTCTTTCATGTATATTTGACTGTGTATGGTGTTTATGCACTAGTATGAGGTTAATATGTTTTGGGTCATCATATTGGTTGCTGATTTGTATGACTTACATGTTTACTTGTGTTGAATGCTTTTGTGAGACTAGTTTAGGAAAGAGTTCCTTAGTCTATAAATGCGAAGCTACTAGTAGGTTTCAAGGATGTGCACCTTCATGCTAAAATGTGAATCAGATATTCAATCACCAATGGGGATTATTGAATTACCTATGTAGGCATACATTCTATAGATGTTTTACTTATTGTTAGTAGAGAGTAGTGTCGTTCGGGGACGAATGTTCCTTGGGGGGGATAATGTAACAACCCTAAAAATAAATATGCTAAGTAATGCTTAATGTGTCTAGAATGCCAACGATTAGACAGGGTTCACATGGATTAATGAGCGTAGAACCAGACCTCGGAACCCTTGCTACATCCAAGAGCACTAACTTGGGAAGTTTGTTAAGATAGGAAAGGTTGGGTCCAACCATGTTGGACTCTCGAATACGAATATTTACTTAAATGAGTCTTATCGGACTTAAAAAGGGAAAATCTTATGGTATTTCATCAGGCTAAGCGTAGTATTGTAATTACCCTAAATATATATTTAATTATTTAATTAATAAGGTGGAGGGGAATTTTTGTGAGAGAGGTCCGAAATTGGTCTCTTGAAGTGAAGTCATGCTCCACCAGAGTTCGAACCTAGGTGGTAGCAGTGAATTAAATTGTTTTGAATTTAAGTTGGTAAATTGATGTAATTAATTTATATTTATTATTTATTAGCTGATTTAAAATAAAATTAAATAAGATTTTTAATAATTAAATAAAAACCTAATTTGACTAAATCCTAAAGTAGACTCCTAATCCTAACAAAACTCTTCTCTCCCATGCTCATCTCTCTCTCTCACGTATCTATCACACTCACTCACGATTCTCTCTATCAAATAAATTAAAAACAGTAGGTAAACAAAATATAAGAAAACAAACGAAATCAATCACGCAGGGAAAGAGAAGTTTGTCCGTCTAGTTGGTGTTGACTTTGAGGGGATATGAAGGTGATTTTTTGAGAAGATTTTGGGCAGAAAGTCGAGGTATGAACATCATAAAAGTTATGGGTTTTCTTACTCTTGGTCCCTTTCCCAATATACCCTTAAGGCTCAGATGAATCTACTCAAAAACTAGGGTTGTTCCCGTTCTTGGCGAACTCATTGTCCGTAGTATCCCTTTGATCCCAATGTGAAATAGGTTAGAGATCATGTTGTTGGTATGTTTGCTGGTAGTTTAAGTATGAAGTTTTATTTTCGTGATAATATGTTCTTGATTATGTGTTTTGAATTGTAAGCATGATAAGTTATGTCAACCGAAAGTATGCGAAAAATGATATGTTTATATGGTTGAATTTTATGGCGAATGTTTGTGTAAATCATAAGGTGTAAAAGTGGTGTAATGTTGATGGATGAAATGGTAATTCTTTGCTGAATATAATCATAAAAATATTAACACTTAAAGATGCACAAAATGATCCACGAAATGCCTTAAGAATTAACGTATGAATAATGATAAAAAGAAACTGAAAATAGTGCACAAATTTCCAGCATTTGGTAGGTTGGGTTAGGCCAAACAAAATGGTACAAAATGCAATTAATAATGAATGTAAAATAAATGATATCACTAAAAGTTGAACCCAAGACATCATTACATGAAAGCTACAAAAAAAATCAACAAAAGATTAAGACAAAAATTGATTGGAAGAGACTAAATTTCCACCCTGCTGGTAATTGTAGTCTCGGCTACCTTTTATAAAAATGAGCTTCGTTTAAATTTTTTTTTTAATGTGAGGTCATTGGGGATTAAACCATGACATCACTAAATGAAAATTTCACAAAAAACTTTGTGAGAAAAATGCAAGGAAAAAATAGATCTGGTGAGTGGGGATTGGACCCACAACATCTTGAATGTATGAGAGAGTTAGGAGAAAAAAAAAGAAGAAAATAAATGTGGAGAGTGGGGATTGAACCCACAACCTCTTTGATAGGTGAGAGAACTAAGAGATAAATTAAAAGAAAAATAATGACCTTTTGGGGGATTGAACCCACAACCTCATTCACTTAAACGAAAAAGGAGAGGAGAAAAAGAGAGGAAATATTATGGGGTTGATGGGGATCGAACTAGGTTTCTCCAAATCTGAAAAATACGATTATCAAGTTTAAAATACGATTAAGTGTTTTCCAAGGGATTCGAAATCGGGTTCCCTTGCCCAATTCCGTATTGACACATAAGTCATACGTGTAAATATTTAATGAATGCTGCCTCTAAAGATCGAAATCAATATCATGGCATATCTACAAGATGCATAAGTCTTGTACCACATAATCTTGGGTAAATATGAATCACTTGACAAACTATGAATGAAGCCCGTGGCTTTTATGTATAGACTAATAAGTCTAGCATACGTTTAAAAGTATGTGAACCTAAGATGTATGTGATGAAATGATGTTACCCTAAAAGGGTTAAGTAAGAGTGTTGTAACATTCCGGAAAAATTCCATATCTAATGAAGAGCCCAGTAAGTCCGTAAGAATGCATATTGGGGATGCATAGGCATTCCAATGCCCAATATTGATGAATACTGGGCATAGTATAAAAAATTAAGTAAGGTGTATTAGTCAATTTCTATAAAGTACCCAAATAAGACAAATAATGGGCATATTAGAAAATATTGGCTTAAAGGATGTTAGCAAATTTTTCTAAGTATTAGGGGGCTTGGTAAAGAAATGTACCTACTATGCATCCAAGTGTCAAGCCTAGTATCATAGCACATGATCAATTAAAATGATCTTGTAGATTAAACAGTGCACAAGGACAAAGTGAGGATCATTGGGATAATAAGTAAACATTCCCAAATGAAGAATAAATAATAGCTAGTTAGGAAATTGCAAACAACCCATGTGCAAGCACATGTGCAAGACATGTGAAGATGTTGCCAAAGAAGGGGACCACCCTAACCGAATTCAGTTACGGCAGTAATGATGAAAATGTGCACAACGGACCACTTGTTGTGGGGCCTAACCTCCCTACCATTTTTACACTCTAACCTACTGACCCAAATATCTAACTAACCTAGGGCTAAATGAAATGGACCCACTAGTGCACCCGACAACCTAGGACCAAAACCGGGTTGACACTAACCTAGTACTAGTTAAAGATACAACCTAGTACCTAACCTAGGATGGTCCAAAAGGTTAGTTATCATCCTATAAACTAAGGGGTACATAGTAATTCCCCTAGGTTACCTAATTAATTATTTTAGAAGATTAATTAATTAATTTAAAAGAGCTAAAACCAAAAGTACAAAGGAAATTTTCAGATTTTGGTTAAGACAAGAAATGGACAACCTAGTACCTAACCTAGGATGATCCAAAGAGTTAGTTAAGGTCATAAAAACTTAGGTATACTTCATTAAGTATCCTAGGATACTTAATTAATGAATTTATCATCTTAATTAATTAATTTAAAGGTCAAAACCGAAATCACAAAGAAGTTTCAAGATTTCTGTTGAGACAAGAAAAAGACAACCTAGTATTTAACCTAGGATGGTCCAAAGGATTAGTTATGGTTATAAAGACTTAAGGGTAATTTTTTTAATTATCGTAGGCTACTTAATTAATTAATTTATCAGATTAATTAATTAATTTAAAGGTTCAAAAACGAAATCACAAAGAAGTTTCAAGATTTCGGTTGAGACAAGAAAAAGACAACCTAGTATTTAACCTAAGATGGTCCAAAGGCTAAGTTATGGTTATAAAGACTTAAGTATTCTTTAGTAATTACCCTATGTTACATAATTAATTAAATTATCCATTTAATTAATTAAATTAAAAGGTTCAAACAAAAATTCTTATGGTAACCTAGTATAATGCAGGAAATATCCTAGTACGTAACCTAGGATGGTCCAAATGGGTTAATTTTGGTTCCAATAACTTAGGGGTACTTTAGTACTTTCCGTAGGTACCTAAATTAATTAAATTAAGTATTTAATTAATTAATATAAAGTCAAAATATTTACCAAAACCATAGTCAACACCAATTTCTAGATTTGACCAAGTGTTATGTTTTCCTATGTTTAATCAACTTAGGAGGGGCTTTTTGGTAATTCAAGATCAGTACATAAACCTATAAATCACGTTCAAACTCATAGTAAAAAAATGATGCAAAACTGTAAGCAAGTGAGGGAATGAAAAATAGAAAATTCTATTGATTCTCCTAGGCGATTTCAAGGTTTGTCCAAGTTTTCGTTCAAGATGGTCTACGTTGATTAAGTTCTACTTAAGGTATGGGTTTCTCTCCTCGAATTCATTCTCCAAGATAAATTTCTTTCGAATGATTCAATGATCTTGTAAACTAGGTTATTTCCCGTCATTCTTGTTGAAATCCTTCCCTAGTATCCTTATTATGATTTCAATGTTGAATAGGTTAGAAATCATGTTATTGTTACATGGTTCTTGCTGATCATAATGTGTATGGTTTTTGATTAAATAATGATTGAATGAACCTATTAATTGGACTCGTTTGATGCTAAGTGTTATTATGTGAATTGAAAGAATGATACTATGTTAAAGATATGTCCAAAAATGTTATGTATGAAAATGTTATAGTCTGTTGTGCATACTTGGTGTTAATATGACGTTATGAAGATGCTAAATTCATCAAATTTCAATATGATGCGGTCCATTACGACTTTAAAATGTTACTCTAAAGTCATGAACTAAAATTGGCTTAACAAGGCCACTATGAAATCATATCCTTAATGAATAGGCTATCTAGTTCCAATAAAATGGCTAAAAATACATTGTCTTAAAGTGATGTATGTAAATGGCTATAATATTATGTTAAATAATTAAAAGATTGGCTAATGTATAATGTATAAAAACTTAAGTATGTTGCACATGAAAATTTGCTTATGCAAACAAATATGGTTATGAAATCTATCCCCAATTGTTTATGCCAATGCTAATCGTATGCCAATAAAAGGGCTAAAAATACATTGTCTAAAAGTGATGTATGTAAATGGATATTATATTATGTTAAATAATTAAAAGATTGGCTAATGTATAAAGTATAAAAACCTAAGCATGTTGCACATGAAAATTGGCTTTTGCCAACAAATACGGTTGTGAAATCTACGCTCAATTGTTTATGACAATACTAATCGTATGCCAATAAAATGGCTAACAATACATTGTCTAATAGTGATGTATGTAAATGGCTATAATAGTATGTTAAATACTTAAAAATTGGATAATGTATAATGTATAAAAACTTACGCATGTTGCACATGAAAATTGGCTTATGCTAACGAATATGGTTATGAAATCTACGCCGAATTTTTTATGCCAATACTAACAGTATGCCAATAAAATGGCTAACGATACACTGTCTAAAAGTGATACATGTAAATGGCTATAATATTGTGTTAAATAATTAAAAGATTGGCTAATGGTTCATACATATTAATATGAACATACATAAAATTGACACATGCCAACAAAAATGGTTATGTAGTTTAATATAAAAAGGTTGATGCCAATACTAATCATATGCCAACCTTGTGTAGTTAGAATATCAACTGATAATATAAGCACTTCTAAATTAAATCAAAGGACCCATAATCAAGGGCATGCCACACATTGGTACAACTCCCAACATGCTCTAAAAGAATGACATAGGAACACATAAAACTCATTGAATGAAGTTTTCATCGTCCATAAACGGTGATATGAAGCTAAAACACTAAAGTAAGTAAGTAATGTGAGTTATAACATAATTAGAGGGGTCTAAATTAAGTATGTGACCAGAATGGGGTGTTAAAGGAAGTGAGACAAGTCTTACTTACACCTAAGCTACTATGTTAAAAGAATATTCACCAATAAAGGTGTTAGAATGTGTGAGATTAGTCACATTAACACCAAAGGATGATATGTAAGGACAATTCACATTTCATCAATGTAAAGTAAGGATGATATGTAAGGACAATTCACATTTCATCAATGTAGAGTAAGGATGTTATGTAAGGACAATTCACATTTCTTCATTGTAAAGTAAGGATAACAAGTCATCAAAAGAGTTGTAAATCTTAATCTTGAAGCAAGCCTCCATAATGCTTGAATCAACACTAGAAGATAAAGAAGAAATGAACATTCACGGAATAAGGTGGGTAATTATGTTAAATCTATAATGCTAATGAAAATGGTGACAACATGATAAGAGGATAATGTGAAAGATTAGAGCAATCTCAAATGACCCTATGGAAATACTACAAAAACGTACTCACCTATTAGAGTGTAAAGTCAATGAAGAGATCAGTCTCTATGTACACTCTAATGAAAGTATTGAGACTGATGTATACTTAATTCTAATGATGAGACGAGAAATAATCTATTGAGCTATGATGTCCTTATACTAGAACCCAGCTTTCATGACACATGAGTTGAGTTATATTGAACTTTATACTGAGTACCGATAGGATAGCGATGATCGGTGATGCCTTCTTTCGGGAAGGGTGGAGGTTCACGTAACCCTTTTGGGATCATGTATGCCGTGTCATGTCTAGGGGTTTCTCTCCGGGCGTGACATATACACATTATCACGTAAAGGTATACTTTGGGTCATTAAAAGCTTGGTATTCAAAGCACAAGGTTTAGAAAAGTCTTAGGATGTCTCATAAGGCACTTCAAGTAGAGTCGTGTACCTGAGTTTCAAGCGCGCCATATTTACGAATAGGTAGCTATAAGATGTTTAAGAGATACCACTTCATTAATTACTCTAAAGTCGTGCCATAGATTTTATCTCTATAAAATTCCTCCTCTTCTAACCTCAATTTATGGTTTAATAGAATATTCCTCCACGTAGGAATCATGTGACAAAGAATGTTTTTGAAAATGTTAGCCGGGAGGTTCCCCAAGTGCCAATAAACCCTGTGGCTGCGCAAGTTTCTAATGATGAGTTTTGAGACGCAATTCATGCATTATCCTATGTTATGATGGATCAAGAAAATAGAAAGGTTATGTCTCCCATGAACCCAAATGTGGATATGACAACAACTAGAGTGAGGGGTTTTACTAGGATGAATTCTCCAAAATTTCTTAAGTCTAAAGTTCAAGAAGATCCTCAAGATTTTCATTGACGAGAATTATTGGTGTGACTTTGGTTGGGGAGTAGAGTTGGCCGCTTATCAACTTAAGGGTATTTCTCAAATTTGGTTTGAACAATGGAAGGAAGAGAGCGAGGTTTATGCGGGTCATTTTGATTAGCAGATATTTAGGGTTGTTTTTGCATATATATGTTCTATAACACCTCGGATCCTAGGAGATGAGACATACAACTGTAGTCCGCTGTTTTTTATGGACCCACGGTCCATAGGCGAGTTTCCGTCATTGGGGTCCATGATTTAAGAGTCTCTGATTGCACCCATAACTGACGAGTACGATGTCTTGTTGGATATGCGGACCGTAGGTCTTGTGGTTGGTGAGGGTCGACAGTTATTTGGAAATGAAGGATGTCGGGTCAACTTCAAATGGTCATATCTTTTCGCAAAAAATAAATTTGATGGTCTATGACTTTTCAAATTAAAGATAATTGAATCCTCTCTCTGATGCCACCGAGTTTGATAAAATCCAAGCTTAGAGTAAAAGTATATGCTCGTTACAATAGAGCCATGTTGCAAAGGGCCACAATCACGACCTAGTTGATATGTATTGATTCAAATGACAATCTCTCAATCCCCTTGTGAGTGGCACCTCTTCAACCTTAAGTATTGGTTGTTTTTGTCTTTTCCCTATGCATTGGGCACTTAAAATACGTCGTTTGATGCCTAAACTAAGTCGTTTAACTTAGTATAAGCGTAATAAGAGGAAAAGCCACTAGTTTCTTCAAAGAACAAGAAGAGGTGTTCTTCGAAGTTGAACCCCTAAATCCAAAGGACCTCTCCATAGATTTCATCCCTAGGTATGTATGAATTCATTAGTTTGTTCTTATTACCATTAGATCACTAGAATTCAGTTAGTTACTCATAAACTTTTCAAACATAGGGTTTCTAAATTTTCAAAATTTATTGTCATTTTGGTTCCTGCGATCTATATTACTTATTTCTTGATAATTTAGTATAGTTCCTTGCATAGAACTCAAAACTATAGCTTGTGTAAACTTATCCTAGTTCACGAATTATACTTGCTAGATCACTTAGACAAAACTCATGCTTAAGATTTTACTGTTATATTCACAGTACATAAATGTTGTGTTCTCAGTTAGCATGTCAGTTTTGAGCTATTGAGTATTTAGTGCATTTTAGCTTCATGAATATTCAATTGGAAGTATACTTAGTACCAAGTTTGGCTAGGGTTCAACATACCTTCAATGTCCCAGAACTATGTGCCCGCGTATGTTTATAAGTCCCCTCTATTAGGCATCAGTTTTAGTGATCACGCCACATTCATGCCTTTATACCCCTAACAAGGCATATTGGGTCCCCTGGATGGGGCATATACATCTAACTCCATGTTTCACTCATGTGGTTTATGTTGGTTAATAAGCTCCCACAATGAGACTTTTAGTGCATTGACTAGGTTTTCATCATTAACATTAGTATACAGTTAAACAATGTTACCTTTACGATTATTATTTGGTCCTTGCATTGTTTAGTTTTCAGTTATACTTCCATACATTTTTATATCCTTGTTTAGATTATATATCATTTCTTAGTTATGCATTGTTCAACTATTATACTTTTTTCAACTTAACATATCTATATCATGCAAGATCACTAAATTCCAAGTACTGACACATACTTTGTGCTACATCGTTTCACGATGTAGGTTAAAGCACTTGGCATCCAAATCATGCTTAGATAAATTCTCTATTCGATTCAGTAGCGTCATTTGTGAGTCGTCATACTTCTAGGTAAATAGGCATGCTTTCTTTCTTAGTCTTTATTTTTAGTTTTCAGTTTGTTAGAGTTAGCTTGGGGGCATGACCAAATAACTCAACTCAATAATTTGTTTAGGCATAGTGTTAGATTCAACTCAAGTTGTTAAGTGTTGTTTAAGTCATCCTACACTCTTATTATTATATCATATATATTGGGACTAGGTTTTCCCCAATTGAAATTTTCATTGTTTTTAGATGCATAGTACATGTCTTACTTAATCATTTTCAGTATGCATGATATATGCGATGCTCAGGGTGAGCTTGGGGTCACTTGTGATCTTAGGTTTCGTGTTACGTCTAAGGGGCAGCCTCAGGGCGTGATATGTTCTTTCCCCTTGAGATAGGGAGTCAAAGGTACTTGATTTAATTGACCTTCATCAAGGAAATAAGAGGGTGAAGGAGCATGATTTGAAATTCATACGGTTACCCAAATATGATCAAACTATGGCTGCAGATTCAAGGGCAAGGATGAGTAAGTTTGTGTTGGGTGATTACCAGTTGGATGTCAAAAAATGACTAACCATCTTGCTTATTAAGAGATTGATGTATCCTATTTGATAGTTCATTCACAATAAAATTGAAGAAGAGAAATATAAGGAGAAAAATAGGGATTCAAATATGGCAAGAAAGGATAATCGTCATTTCTCAGATCAAGGTCCAGTGACTAATCGTTCCCAAAGTAATGGTTCTAGTGTGAAAATGGTAACTCAGTTTCAAAGTTGTGGAAAAATTAATGGAATGGAGTGTCTAGCCGATACAAATTCATGTTTTAGTTGTGGAAAAATGGATTATGAGATAAGAGATTTCGTATGTTGATTTCTATGAATGAGTAAGATATTCATGATGGCTAAATTTTGGGATAAACACGATTATGAGGGTTCCCCTAATCCAATGATTCATAATTCATGACATTTTAGCTAGTAGTTATGAATTACTTGATTTTAGGTGTATCATTGGAAATTTTAGGACCCTTAATGCAACTGAGGCAAGTCATTGATTCATAGTTGAATGATGATTGTTTCTCAAAGCGATAACCTTTGTTTAAGGTTGTCCCTACATTAATTATTTGATTCATTTGTAAGAGAAGAAATGTTATTTGAAATGGTTGTTCTATGTCTAAATATACTTTGGTCGTAGGTTTGAATGGAATGATTTTCTTGTTCGCCTAAGTTAGTTATCCATGGTTGAATGAAATACTTACTTCTTGGCCACTAATTATTAAACATTTGGAAAAATGTGCTCATTTAAACTGCTTCAAGGTGGTGACTTAAAAAATACATTCCTTGGGGTGTCTCAAATGTAATACTAATGGATGTAGCAAAGAAAATCTTGGTCTTAGTGCATTGGCATTTTTTATTAGGAATAATGAAAGTGATTTGGTATATGCCGAATTAAAGAAAATAGGAGAATTTTCAGCAATTGAAGCAGAAATAAGAGCAGTTAAACAATGTTTGGATGACTGCGTTCAAAAGGGTTGTCTAGCATTAACTATAGAAATTGATTCATTGATTACAAAGGAGATCTTGGATTGGGTTTGGGAGGTTCCTTGGATTGTTTCTATTGATGTGAGGAACATATAGTTTTCAATGCACAATAGGGATGTTGAGGTGGTTCATACATTCAAAGAAGGGAATAAACGAGTTGTTTTATTAAACTAATAATGTTATCTATCTTGTAGGTATAGATATACAGAGATATTTACATATACAGAAGTTACCATAACCATCATAAGCCATCATTCAATTGGAAAAGAATCAAATCCCTACTTTGAGAATAATAAAATGCAAAATAGGGAATTTACCATAGATGCACATATTACAGATTGATACGTAGGTCTATGACAGAAACAATTACAAGCGAATAATATCGACACAATGATAATACACTGTAAAAAGAATGAAATAAAGTCACCGTCAAAAGTATTGTGTATTTTAAATTCTTATATGATATTAATTTTAGAATGGTTACCTCTCTAGATCTTAAATTATAAATGATGGTATTAGCTTTGATGGATCTCATCCCGTGTAAGATTGATGATTTACGGAGAATAATGTTCTAATATTGGTATGAATTGAAATGGAAGTCCAACCGTTTCCTTACAAAGAGTGATTTGTGTGTGTTAACATCAATCTACAGCTTGACCCAAGCTAAAATGTTCACTCATCAAGTCGAAGAAGTGTCTTGGGTGCTGAATAATGGCGTCAGTGAGAGCCTTTTGACGTATAAATGATTACACTCCGAAATTGGGTGCATTGATGATTTTAGCTAGTTTATTAAAGCCGATGCGAGTGAAGGCAGACATTAGGCCGGCATTCCATTGGAAAGATGAGCCTCATCTGGTGTGATTTTTGAGGAATATTGGACAGACCAATTTTGGGAAACATTTTCCAAATTGGTTACTTACTACTTCTTTAATTTTTTTATATTTTTTTGTAATTTGTTTACTGTGAGCCACTTTTCGGTCTTAAACCATTTATTATCTCTTTGTTTATATTAAATAATAAAACATATGTTTGAATTTTAAAAAAAGTAATGATATTATTATAAATTTTATTCATGTATATTTAAATGTGGGGTTGTTTTAACAAAAAATAAATATGTGGGTCAATACTTGTACGAAGGTTCAACGTACCCTCAAAGACCTAGATCTATGTGCCCGCATATTTTTATAAGTCCCCTATGTTGTGCATCAGTTTTAGTGATCACGCCACAATCATCCCTCTATACTCCTGGCAAGGCTTATTGGATCCTCTAGATGGGGCGTATACATCGGACTCCACGTTTAACACATATGATTAATGTCGGTTAATAGTATCTCCCATAGTGAGACTCTTAGTGCATTGACAATGTTTTTAACATTTAATTAGGATACAGTTCAGCGTGTTATAGTCATGATTAGTATTCAGTTATTGCAATGTTTAGTTTTCAGTTATACTTCTGTACATATTATATCCTTGTTTATATTATATTATTGTTGATTTATATATTGTTAAACTTCTGTATTTTATTCAACTTAGCATAACTATATCCTGCATGCTCACTACATTTCTATTACTGACGCATACATTTGCTACATCATTTCATGATATAGGTTTAGGGACTCAACATCCAGATCACGCTTAGATATATTCTTGATTAGACTTTTGCAGCTTCAATTGTGAGTCCTCGTACTTTGAGGTTAATTTAAATGCTTTCTCTCTTAGTATTTATTTCTAGTTTTTAGTTTTGTTATTGTCACTCCTCGAAGCCACCTCCTGGACACGGACATGACACCTAGGATTACGAGTGACCCTAAGCTAACCCTGTTGGCATATCATGATCAAACTAAAGTAAACTGAAGCAATAAATACTGAGTGGAAGCCAATCATGATATAATCTGAAATGATGGGGAATACCCATATACTACATCTGAATATATGAAAACTCAGAGTTTGAAATACAACAGAAAAGTCATAGCATTAGAGTTGAAACTAACTATGTCTGAAATAAGTCTCTTAACTAACTAAAAGTGTTGGGACATGCCCCAAGGAAAATCTAAAAAAAATTGAAACCAAAATCTAAAGTAAAAGCAAGAAAATAATCATGTTAGTAGTCCTGGAAGAATGAGGACTCACCATTGCTTAATATAAATGCTTTCTATCTTAGTCTTTATTTGTAATTCTTAGTTTTGTTAGTGTCACTCCCCAAAGCTACCCTTGAGACACATACATGTGGCCTAGGATTACAAGTTAGCTCAAACTAACCCTGCTGGCATATCATGAGCAAAATAAAGTAAATTGAAGCAATAAATTTTGAGCGGAAGCCAATCATGAGATAATCTGAAATGATGGGAATACCCATATACTATGTCTGAATATATGAAAACGGAGAGTTGAAATACAATAGAAAAGTCAAACTCTAACACTAAAGTTGTAACTAAATATGTCTGAAATAAGACTCTAAATTTACTAGAAGTGCTGGGACATGGCCCAAGCTCAATCTAAAAAAAATTGGACCTAAAACTAAAACTAAAAGCAAGAAAACAATCATGTCACTATTATTGGAAGAATGAGGACTCCCAACTGCTACTGAAATGAAGATGTGGAACCGATCTATGCGTGATATGAGTGTTGAGGACATGAACCCATATTACGGGAAGATGTAGCGCATAGTATGCATCAATACTTGAAAGTTAGTAAGCATGTAGGATAGAGTACAACTGGATAATAATTATGATTGAACAAGAAATAAAGCAATAACATAATCTGAACATGATAAATTTATTGAAAGAACTGTACATGACTAAACTGAATAGAGTGACCAAGTTTATAACATGATGAGACTGAATGTTGAACTACACTAATAACATGGTCAATAAAATGGAATTTGAATGAACTGTAACGTATCTAATAATAACTGACATAAACCCACAGAAGCTAAATGTGGAGTTCGATGTATATGCCTCAACAAGTGGACCAGTATAACTTGCCAAAAGCTATAGAGGCATGCTGGCGTGATTACTTAAATGATACGCACAGAGGGGACTTACAACCTACCGGGCACGTAGTTCTGAGATTAAGGTATATGACCCTAGTCCCCTCAGTATTAATCTTCCCATATTATTATGTAATTAACACTTTAAGACTGAAATGTTGTAAATATTAGATAGCTCAAAACTGACATGCAATATGAGAATGCAACATTTATGTACTCATAATAATGCATTTGAAACTGGTATGCAACTAATAATAATTTACATTGCATGTATAATTCATGAACTAAAAGCACTACATAGCTAGGGTTCTGAGTTTAAGCATAAAACCGACAATAACGATACTGAATTCATAATAATACGATTTAGATCATTCTTACAGCTAAATCCAACAATTTTAATATTCAAGAAACCCTGGGTCTAGATAACATTATGTGAATGAATATTTGGACTGAAATCTAGGACCCAATGTAAGAAAGAAACCCACTACTTTGAACTAGCGTTGCTCAACCTCTTTCTCCTCTTACACTCAAATTTTCTACATTTTGATGAGTGATCTAACTTAGGTAAGTTCTATTATATTTCAAGGATAAAATTGACCAAAACTATGTAGTTTATAGTTTAACTGACATAGTTTAAATGTTTAACAAATCAAGAAATTACCAAAAAACCCTAACTTAACTACTATCGGGGTCACTAATGGATGGGACAGACGGACGTTCAATTGATTGATAGTCCTAGCTGGTAAGTCGTCAGTCGTGACTGGGGGCTGACTAAGGGTGTTGATCCATGGACACGGGCCATTGTCCATGGGTCCAACCATGGGTCAAAACTTCAACAATTTCCTAGGGGGTTTTATCAGAAGGTTGCAGATGCGAGTCACAGACCACCAGCATGGGTAGTGGTTCACCCTACAATCCATGGATGGAAACCGTGGGTTGCACCTGCAACTTCTAGAAATCCACATTGAGTCTATTTTTGAATACGTGGTTACAATTAGGATTAGCTGGAGGCATGTCCCAATATCTCAATTTTGGTAGAGACTTTTCAGACATAGTAGTAGATTCAACTCGAGTTTTAAAGTGTTGTTTCAGTAATCACTAAAGTTTTATTATTATATCAAATGTATTCCGACAAGTTGGGTTTTTCCCTAGTTCAGATATCCAATATTTTTAGCTTCCGCATAGTACATGTCTTACTTAGTCATTTTCATGATGGTTGATTTATTCAAGACTCAGGGTCATCTTGGGGTCACTCGTGATCTTGTGTTATGTCTAGGGGTGTTTTATTAGGTGTATTTATCTCCCTAAGTTGTCAATATTTTACCATAAGTTTGTTTAAGTAATGAATAATCTCGAGTCTATTATCATGATTTTATTATACTTGCAATGATTATGCACTAAAACATGTAATTACAAGTTTCAGGAACTCTCAAGAATCTTGGAGTCGAATTGAAGAAAATAGATGCAAAGGCGTGCGAAAAATAGACGAAAAATAGACTAAGTATGGAATCAGCTAGGCATGGTGTACTGAGAGACGCGTCGCGCCAGGAATGAAATGTTAGATTCGCTTTCTTGTCACTCTTCTAGGCATTACATGCCAAGGTGGGAAGTTCTGAGGCACCTAAATGGTGCTTTGCTAGGCGCGACGCTCCAAGGAGGAGACTTAAGAGGCGACAAGTTACGCCCGAACGAACAACTTGCTTGGTTATGAAACAGGATGAAACATAAATGCCCGCAATTATTCTATATCCTTCCTCAACAATGTACTTAGTATCTAAATGGAGTAGGCGACTAGAGGTGTGAACCCGACTCATACAATTAATCATGTAAACCAGTAACTTGATAACTAAAACAAGTTCTAAGCAAAGACTACTATACATGAGATTTGTTGCATGTTGTAGCGCTAGAATTGTCTTTTACTTGCTTGAAACATCATTTTGAAGTCATTCAATCTGGGTTACTTTTATTTATGCATACATAGTTGAAGTTAACAATCATCAGAATTTCTGAAAACAATTACTCTTATTTTATTTTTAGAATTGAGTGTCAAATATAAGTTTATCATAAATCCCTTGGGAACGATAATTCTTTTCTTTAAGAATATAAAATATTTTTAGCGATCACGTACACGTGCGTGTATATTGGGGAAGAATAATTTTTTGGAGCCGCTTTCAGGGACTTAGAAATTGATTTATATTCAATATTCTTATGTTTACATGAATTCGAATATTCAAGTGTCAGTTACTTGATCTTAGCTTGTGATTGCAGGAACTTGATTTTTAAGTTTGTCTTGGAAAGGAGAACTTGTCAAACTAGACAGCGAACCCGAAAGAGCTTTACTCCAATGCAGAAAAATCAATCAAGGGATAAAGAAGAATTAGGGTTTGGTCTTTAGGGAAACAATGATGATAATAACCAGGACAACGTGAATAACCTAGAGAATTTAAACAACCAAGATACCTTGAATTAATAAGGGGTATAGATACATCCAAACTTACCCTTCTAACAAGAAGTGTAAATGGTCGATGTCGATTTACAAAACTAAACTAGAGTAGAGGTCGATCCCACAAAGAATTTTTTGATAGATAAGGTTTCGTTGAGGTGCTTAATCGAATGTTTTTATTAACTCCAAAATAAATATTAACGGAAAGTAAATTGGCTTTAGTTTAAATGTTATATGTGCCAAAACATAACGTTAGTTTTAGTGTTCTTCCGTAATTTAGTTTTAGGTGATTCGATACTTACAAAAATCATTGTGACTTAATTTCATCTGACACTTCTCGTGTCTAATCAGACACCTTTCACTCACATATTCTCATCCTTAGGTTGGTACTAACATTGACCCTTGCGTCCAATGGTTCGAGGTGAATGTAATTTTCTCTCGAACTAAAACTTCAACTCCAATTCGATAGTTTAGGTAAATTTTTTCGTAACTGATATTTTTATCTTGAACAAATACCAGATACAAGCTCAATCTAATGTGTGCACTCATCAAATTATACAGATAATAAAATCTAAAACTACATATTATAAACACTGAATGCCTTTCACTCATTTTATGAAATTACATTTATAACTACATCATGGATCCCACAACCTCAGTCGTGGTGTTTATCCTCTCATGGTTTCACAAAAAAAAAAACAATACATAATAAATACATGACATGAATACTTATTACAATAATCAGCAAACCAACAATTACTTCAAATAATATGTAACAAGAAATCTAAACTTTAAACTGAATTCAACATCCAAAATTGAATATCAGAAACTGATGATAATGGAAACATGTTAGTTGTTCAAGCAAAGATAAGATAAACACATGAAAAATGCCCTAATTTATTCAAAATAATCATTTAAAATCGAGTCCTACTCGAAGTAGGACTGAAATGTCGGGCCCTTCACGAACATCTCTGTGACCCGTTAAGGGATTTATAATCCGTGAACTCTTCTATGGTTTTTACATAGAATTTCCTAACTTGGGTCGTCCATGCTTGAACTATGGAAATTGCACCACGGACAAAACCGTAGACTGTTTAAGAAATCACGGTCCGTTTGAGTGTTTGTGGCCTTCAGTTGGAATTCCCGAACATCTGAATTCAATGCCACCATTCAGGAAATGGCATTACGGACAAGACCACGGACCGTTAAAGAGACCACGGTGTGTTTGGGTGTTCATGATCTTCACTTGGTTAAATCTCATGTCCACTCCTTGAGTCCTGGCCATTGGTTCACCTTTTACGGACCATGTCACAATCCGTCTTGATTCCCATGGCACATGTAGACATCCATGATCTTTACTTGAATTATCAACAAACTTCCCTAAACTGCAAACCTTTTGTATATAAACTACGGGTACTCTCACGGCTCGTTAGAAGGACCACGACCCATCAATGGATCCGTGGTCTTCAATATGGACATCAATTTCTCAGATCCCGACCTGAATTTTCTTCTTTTCTTCTCTTTCAGGACAACAATTTTTTACCTGCACAAACACCACCAAACACATCTGATCCATATAAACACACCTTATTTTAGTACTAACTTTTAGTTTTCAAGTGTCAAATGTGCCAAGATTACGGGATACATTAATAACCTCAATTTAGAACCATTACTTGTCCTCAAGTGATGAGAAATCAGTACAATCAACCCTCAAATCATTAAAAAACTTTTCACACTACACAACAACTATTTCAAAACACTATTTGTATCCCAAAGCCCTTAATCTAACATTCAAGGATCAATATATGTCACCTCATTACTCAAAGCCAATCATGCTTATACCTGTGAATTACCAGCTTTTCCAATCTACTTTAAAATTCAAACACTGAGTCCTCACAACAAAGAAGTCCCTCAGTCATGATTGTTGGGACTGAGTACTAGCTCCCGCTCTCGAAGAACCAGTAACACTATTAACAAACTATCATAGGCCTGCCCATTGTTTGTACGCTCTATCTTTCAATACCTGGAATAGGATCACAGTAAGACTTTATTGGATTGTAATATAGTCTCAGGCTAGGGAATGGATATTTGGTTTCGTAAGTGAATAGTACCTTGGTTTTCCAAAGTTTAGTTTTTGCATAACTCTTCTCTGAGTGACTCCCTATTTTTCTTTACTTGGAAAACTTGCCGTGCTTCTCACGGGATTTAACTATTTTATTAGGCTTACACATAATCATTTCATAATATTTGTATTTTTGATATATAATTGGAAACAACTTATATCTTAAGGGAAAGTGTTTCCCCGAAATCTTAAATTGTTACATTTAAAAAAAGAAATTATCTTTGTCATACATAATCTATGAGTCATACATAGATTTTAAGTATAAGAAAGAAGTCTAAGAAAATCTCACTGGAAATAGTTGGTACGATGTAATGAAAATTTTTAAACTCTAAGAAGTCATAACGAACAATATTGGAAGTTGAAAAAGAGATCCGAAAATGCTGAACAACAACACTCCAAAGTAAAGTGGAACATCACGTCCATACAAGACCATAATTAACTAAATTCAAATGGACGATCTTTGACTCCTTTTTTATGAACCTCAATTAATCTCTTTTTTAATTAATTTATGCCATATTAAGTATATGCTAAAAATGACAAAAAAAATTGTTATTATCATAAATGTTTTTTTGTCATTGTCTCAAAATAGTCATTACTCCCCCCGTTTGAAAAAAAATGACGATATTTCCTTTTCATTCTATTTGAAAAACAATTACCCCTTTCCTTTTTTTGCAACACTTTAACTTTAACTTTCCACGTGACATGTTTAAGACCACAAGATTAAAGGGAATTTTGTGCATTTGACATAACTTTAATTTAGAACCACAAGATTTAAAAGTCTTCTTTCTTTTCTTAAACACTGTTTTAAGTTAAACAAGGTCATTTTTTTTGAAACGGAGGGAGTACTACTTTTAAGGTTTCATATCACCGGCCCAAACTTATTTGGATTAAAAGATAGTTATTGTTATAGTTATAGTATACAGTTACAAAAAAATTATGCAATCATCAATTAAGTAGTAGTTGGCATCTGAATGTTCACAATGGGATATACTAAACCAAAATTTTGACATATGACATATTAAAATCTCGCAACGTAATTTTGTGAGCACTTGAGCACAAAAATAATTAAAAAATAGTAATAAAGAAGACCTTAATTTCAAAACAATCAAGAAGAAAAAGGCACATGCTTAATATATTTTTCAAAAAGAAAGTCTTTCGGGTAGTATCCAAGTTTACCGTTCACAAATTTAATTGAAAGAAGCTTGAAAGAGTTATTACTTTTTTATCAAAAATTAAAAATTTTATCAAAAGAATCAGTTATCACTACAACAAAAATGATCTTTTATGATAACTAATAGCTTAATTATCATTCCATATGTATCTTCAAAGGCAATCGGTACATTCTCTAAATGTCCATAAAGTCTATAACAATATTGAATTCAACAGAAAATTAAATAATGTCGTTAAAGGTTGTAGTACTCTTTGTGAATGTGCATATTTATTGCCGATAGAAAATATTTTTGTCATAGTGATATTTGGACATTTGTTAGTTTCACGAAAACATGATGTCTTATTATGCTGAAAATAGAAGAGAAGAAGTATGACAAATTAGTTAACGTGCAATAAAAGATGTGGACAAATTGTCTCTATACAAATATTCTAGAAATAGTACAATAGCATAAAAAATATTTGTACCTATGAAAAAACAATCAAAATAATATACTAAATGTGGCAAGCAAGAGAGCCTTCATTTTTGTTCATTTAACAAACCTCATCATTGGTTCCGTATTAGTTATCAAATATTTATTGTTGTGTGCTACCAAATATAGCACAACCCACAAACAATTTTCCCAAAAGTACATGACGAAACCCTGTAAAACGGGACAAAAGAGAATATAAATTTTCAATCTTCCTCACTGGAAATTTGAATATGATTCAAAAAAATTCAAAAAAATAGCAATAAAGATGTTCCAATAGATACATGAATCACTATGATTATAGTAAGAAAAATTGAGCTTCATGAAATAGGAGGAAGAAAACTTTGAGAAATGAAATAACCTTTATAAGAATCGTAATTACTGTATTTGAATTTGAAAAAAATATAAAATAATAATGACTGAAATAAAAGATTTGTTTACTAAAGAAACAAATGCAATGAATTCAACCATTAGCCATTTCAACAGTGTTATGAGTTGTACACCAAGAGGTCTAAAAGTCGTATTGCCACATTGCAATTGAAATCAATGTGCATTGTTTTTATGAAGAGGCCTGTAGAAAGAGACAAAAGATAAGATCAATTTCCAATCATCCTTGCTGACACTTTTACATATTTAAAAAAAGGTCACCAAAATAGGAAAAAAATTAGCATACTTAGATGAATCACTATGAGTTATATTAAAGATAAAATCCATGAAAACTTTCAACAATAAAAACTCGATTCAAGTTTTTGAATTTTACTACCCTATAGTCGAGAAAAAACCCTACACATTATAGTGGCAAAAGTTCCTCTATCTATACATAACATAGGGTAGTGTGAACAAATATTTATTGTGCCTTATCAGAAAGGTCACAACTCTTTGAAAAAGTTATAACCCTTCAGTATGGACGGAAAATTTCATAAAAGTCATAATTTTTCATGAAAGTCGCAATTATTGATAAAAGTCACAATTTTCCAAAGAAGTTGCAGTTTTCCATAAATGTCACAATTTTTCATAAAAATCACAACTTTTCATGAAAAGGGAAGGCTAGTGTTGAAAATAAATACATATAAAAGGGAATTACGGTTTCTGGTGTCACCACATAGGTGGGCTTAAGGTTCTCTTTATATAACTACTAGGTAAACTAACTGTGCTTCGCGCGGTAGTAAACTACCTCTATTAACTTACATCTCTTTTAATTTTAATGAAATAACGTATGACCATTTGAATTACCGTCCCAAAAAGTCCTTCAAAATCGTGTATGGTACTAATTTGCATTGTCGAAAGACATTCTTACTTGTTTTGGTTTCGACCAGTACATTCAAAACATGTAAACCTTTGCGATTTTTAATCTTATTTTTAAAAAAAAACATATTTATTTATGTTGGGTCTGACTAATTTGTATCCATGAAAATAGACTTTTTTTACAACAATACAATCTGCATTATCTTTGTGACCTTTATTTAATAGAATATTAGAATGTTATAATATTGCCATCATTATTTATTTTTTGCGGGATAAGATATTGACAAACACTTAAGCTTGATTTCAAATTTTAAATTAATAAATACTCTGATTTGAAGTCACTATATCTAAATGCATTTATTCATATCCTTCATGTAAATTAAATACTACCAGTATTAAAATGGTATTCTTGTAGTGCAAATTTTTTATTAAGTAGAAAATGAATCTTTTCAAATGTTGTAAAGCACGGGCTATCTTATTTATTTTCAAATATAAACGAAAATACCATTTGCTAGAAATATTTCAATGAACACTCAAACAACACAAATATTTTCTAATTTCACTTACTATAATATTTTATTTGCCTCAAATTTTTCCGTTATCTTCCTCTATATTATATATGAGTTAATTTGGAAATAATGTCCTTAAATTACTACACAAATATTTGTGTGTGGTTACATACGTGAAAATGATAACGACAACTCTACCTGATGAAACATCTTTAATTTACAAAAGTTTGTCAATATGTTACATTCTTAGTCTATTTGGTTTAACTGTTTTGAGAAGAGAGATATATTTAATAACTATGACTTTATCTGAACTTGAAACATAAAAAGGAAAAAAACATTCAAATAAATTAAAACACTGATTAATTAGTTTTATATATAAAAAAACCTACGACATGTGAATTCACTTATTATTCGGACAGTCTGCCCTCACAAAGTAATGAGATTCCAACATTGTAACTTCATTTATAATAAAGACTACAAAAGAGAAAAAAATAGAGAAATTCTAACTACTCTTCATCGTTTCAATACTGGACAAGGAGGAATAAACATATAATTTTATCTGTCTTACAATTGTAAAAAATAATGCAAAGTAAATACTCAATACCTAACTCGAGGATGGTAAAATTGTCAAGCTTCATGCAATGTGACTACTCCTTCAAATTTAAAGGTTCAAGTGCACTACTTCAAATACCTTGCATTTGTCAGCTTAAATGTCAACCACTATTTCCTTGTCCTTCAAAGTCTTAAACTACGGCCTAGAAAATCACCTGTCAAGCAAAACAATCTGCCTTCACAATTCAATTAGGCATCAACTGTCAAAATTAAGACAAAGCAAAACTTTTACAAGAGTAAGCAAACTGAGAAACTACAAATATCCTTCTTTCAGTACATATGCATGTTTCCAGACTTTGTAATTATCCTTATTATGTTTACCCATGATGGTTATCTTTTTTACTTTGTACAACATTTACATTAAAGGTATCTTGTATGGCCGAAGGAAATGCAAAATTTATGTGATATACCTCGTCTCATCTGACAATTATATGACATACATTCTCGAATATTTGTTCTAAAAGTTGAGACTCCCTCTTGCTGAAATTGATTATTATCAACATGATTCACAAGAAAAATTACAAAAAAGCACATTGCCAAGGAGGGAATAAAATAACTTATTGTATCCTACACTTGTGCAACAATGAGCATAGCAGAAACACCTAAAAGCTAGATAATTTGTAGAAATACAAAAAAAGATCAAGAATGAAAATTGCATAAACATAATCAGACCTATAGCAAATCATGTAATGAACTCTAGTTTACTTTTCGATTTCAAAATACAATTGTAATGTTGTGGAATAGTTGTAAGTTGCTAGGGTACATTTTTAATTGAAAGTAAAGGATAGGAAAATATAAACTAATTTCTAGATGAGTCATAAACGTGAAAAGTAATTTAAAAAGAATGCATACGTTTTCATTGCAACAGCAATTATTGGAGACAGAATCACTGCAACCCCAAATTCAGCTCATGAAAAAGGTATTGCTACTTACTAAAAACATAAACTACTCACTTGATGAATGGGGAAGATGTGCTACCCAGCATAACAGTTGTAAAGAAAAATAGATCAGGTAGTACTTTTATTGTCGAGAAAAAAAATAAAACATATATTTTAATTGTACATTCATTTTTTCTTTTTTTGTTCCATATGAGACTTTGACCTATAAGTAATGGAAAAAGTGTTTGTAAATTTACATAAAGAATGAACTTTGTGGAAATTTACCTAAAGAATCAACATAAAACTACCCACTCTTCGCACGAGAATCTAATAATACTTAAAATCTATCAGTTACTAAAATTAAAACGCTATATTATCTTAAAAGAAATATGAATAATGTAAATTAAAATGAAAGTTATTACATCTTATCATTGAACCTTAGTAACATAAACATAAATTTATGACGGTAAAATACGTACTATGATCTCCAACATACGGAATGGTGTCATTGAGTCACTCAACATGAGAAAAGTAGACAAATATATAATTGTGATGATGAAGAAGAAAAAGCAAAAGAGGTTCAAAATTTTTGTTGTTTAAAATGAGAGGAAACATCTCCATATATTGCAAACAAATGGTAGTTTCAACAAATATTTATTGTGTCTTATCGTAAAGGTTACGACTATTTGGAAAGGTCACAACTTTCATAAATGTGACAACTTTTTATAAAAGTCACAACTTTTCATAAAAGACACAACTCTACATTAAAGTCGTAAGTTTTCATAAAAGTCACAACTTTTCATAAAAGTTACAACTCTTCACTAAAGTCGCAACTATTCATAAAAGTCACAATTTTTCATAAAAGTCACATCATTTCATTCAAGAGGATGACTGTTTTTGGGTAAGTCTTTATAAAAGTCTAACTCTTCATAAAAGTTACATTTTTATATAATAGTCACATCTTTTCAAAAAATGAGAAGGCTACTTTTGGAAATAAATAATTTAAAAGGAAATTCTATATTGTGGTGGCTCCATGTAGGTGTGCCTAGGGTTCTCTTTTATATAAATATATTGTATGAAAAGTGTTAGTCACAAATATGGTTGTTTCAATGTTTTCTTTTAACCAAAATTAATAGTCTTCAATTGTCCAAAATAAATTGTCATAACCGTATTAATGACATTCATTCTCATATTTGTAACTGTTGTTATAGAAACGTTAGGAGCTTCTCTTTCATGGCTATATATTTCTCATAAGTTATTGCAGAGAATAGAAGTAGAAGAGAGAAAGTGATTTTTCATATACCTCATATTCTTCCTCCTTTATCTTTGTCTGTTGGGTTTTATATTGAAGAATCTTATATAGTTTATGGTTCTTAATTTTATATTAGAAGAGTTTTTTGAATCTTGGGGGATGCATCCATATCGGATGAAATATCCTTAAGGACATTGTCTTTCGGCACGCCTTAAGATATGAGAATTTCCTAAAAGAGTTATTGGTGAAGTACAAACATTGGTGAATTTGGTACAAGTGTTCGTAGTGAAGGTATTTTTCGTAAAATTTACATTACAATTGTTGTATTGTCTTACAGAAAATACCTTCATCACCAACACTTGTACTGAATTCACTAAACTATACGCTTCACCATGAATTTTTGTAGGAACTTCTCATAGATTGAGGCGTGTTGAGAGACACTGTCCATAAGGATAGTGAACCCTGTATAGGTGTATCCCCCAAGATTCAATAAGTTCTTCTAGTATAAAACTAGGTTCCAGAAACTAACAAATTAAAGATTTAATCAAAGAATACCTAGAACTAAAATATATATTGACGTAGGAGGAAAAAATTATTAAAAAATATGTTCCTTTCATTACTTTCATATCTATATATTTACTTAGGAAGAGATGATATGTATGTACGTATATACTCAAATCGATTCCACGTTCTAACAATAACCTTCCAACATTAAAAATGGTAAAATACTAATCACCATTAATCCATCAAATGTCTTGCATTATCATATATTAATGACAAAAAATGGTTAGGCCATTAAATAATATAATAACATACCTTTAAAGATATGATAAAAATAATGATAATGTTTAATATAATAATTAATAATTTATTTAGATTACGTTTCTATTTGAGATATTATCTTATTATTTCAACAATCCCCTACATATCTCAAAATGATCTCAAAATGAATAATAAAGAATAGAATAAAGTAATAAATTTTGCTGGGTTTTCACATATGAGTCTTACTGTAACGACCCATAAAATCAATAAGTGAAACTACAGCCTAACAACCTTGTGTTGAGTTTGTAATGAGGTTTCTTATCTTGTAATATTGTCTAGAGCTAAGGATTTTAGTGATTCACCGTAGAGGAACATTTAGACTCCGTGTTAAAAGGCCTTTCGTATGTTGGTTAAGGGTGCTAGGGCTTGTGCCAAGCCAAGGAAGGAAAGCCCTAAGCCAAAGGCTAAAGTTTCCACCCTTGGCTACACATTGTCCCACGGCTCTACAAACCACTTCACGGTCCCTTGTCATCACCACAGACCGTAGAAATTGTCGTGAAGGTCACTTTGTGGCATGTGAGGTAAGGCACTTTGGTCAAGCTACTGCCCCAAACTTCACAGACCACTACACGGTCAGTGGTCTTGACTGCATCTCGTAAAGTTGGGCGTGAAGATGCCTCAGAATTTTAAGGCTTTGCAAGGCAATATAACTCACTTCCTAGAGGACCACGGGCCGTGGACCCTCTTCACGAGCCTTGGAGTTTGTCGTGGTGCCTGACAAAGCTGCCTCAGTTTGGGTTTTTTAAGTAATTTCATTTTAAGGTTTTATTATGTGGGTTTCGTTTTAAATTTTATATATATATATATATATATATATATATATATATATATA